>NC_072440.2:29927424-30230454 GCF_028878055.3 Symphalangus syndactylus
CAGTGGTAAAATTCTATAATTCTTTGAGATCAAAAAGGGATTATACATAGAAAATAATCCCATAATTAGTAATTAGGAGAAGTGAATGATGTAAACAAATTCATCTGTAATGTTTCCTAGACATTATCAGAGTTAAATTGCTCTGAGATCAATCATCAACCTAATCCAATATAGCATTTGTAATATAAGTGTAATGCATTTTAGTAAAAAACATTTCAATAAAATATCCAGTTTTAAAAATGGCTAAGTAAGGGAACCTAAAATTAATGTGAAGTAAAAATTGGCCTTAATCTTAAAATAAAAGCAATATGGAAAGACTTTTCAATGCACAGCACAGGAAACAATCAACAAAGTGAAGAGACGACCTACAGAATGGGAGAAAAAAATTCCCAACTATCCATCTCACAAAAGTTAATAACCAGAATATATAAGGAACAAAAACAACTCAATAGCAAATAAACAAATAATCTGATTAAAGAATAGGCAAAAGATCTAAACAGACAGTTCTCAAAAGACATACAAATGGCCAACAGGTGTCTGACAAAATGTTCAACATCCTTAATCACCAGGGAAACGCAAATCAAAACTGCACTGAGATATCATCCTACTGCAGTTAAAATGGCTACTGTTAAAAAGACAAAAAATTACAAATACTGGTCAGGATGTGGAGAAATGGGAAAACTCATATGCTGTTCATGGGAACATAAAGTAGGAATGCCATTATGGAGAAAAGTATGAAAGTTCCTCAAAATATTAAAAATAGAACTACCATTTGACTGAGCCATCCTACTGCCAGGTATATGCCCAAAAGAAAGGAAATCAGTGTATCAAAGAGATATCTGAACTCTCATGTTTACTGCAGTGAACACATAATATCAACCTAAGTGTCCAGCAGCAAATGAATAAAGAAAGTGAGAAAGTGTGGTATATATACACAATGGAATATTATTTAACCATAAAAAAGAATGAAATCCTGGCATTCACAGTGACATAGATGGAAATAGAGGTCATTATGTTAGGTGAAATAAGCCAGGCACAGAAAGACAAATATTGCTGGTTCTCACTCAAATGTAGCAGCTTAAAAAGTGGATCTCATGGAGGTAGGGATTAGAATGGTGCTCACCAGAGGCTAGGAAGGCAAGAGGGAAGGGAGTAATGAGAAGCTGGTTAGTGTGTATAAAAATAGTTAGATAGAAGGAATAAGTTCTGGTATTCAATAGTACAGTAGGAAAATTATAGTTAACAATCATTTATTGTATTATTTCAAAATAGCTAGAAAATATTGTTGCCAATATAAAGATAAAAGTATGAGGTGATGGATATCCCAGTTACTATGATCTGATAATTATATATTGTGTATAATGTATAAAAATATCACATGTAGTCCAAAAATATGTATAACTACTATATATCAAAAAAATTGTAAGGCTTTTTAAGACAAAAAGCAGGGGGAGGGGTGGGGGCTGTAATATTGAAAACAAAAGTAATCCAGGCTGGGTGCGGTGGCTCATGCCTATAATCCCAGCACTTTGGGAGGCTGAGGTGGGTGGATCACTTGAGGTCAGGAGTTCGAGACCAGGTTGGCCAACATGGTGAAACCCCATCTCTACTACAAAAATTAGTAGGGTGCGGTGGTAGGCGCCTGCAATCCCAGCTACTCGGGAGGCTGAAGCACAAGAATCGCTAGAATCCAGGAGACGGAGGTTGCAATGACTCACGATTGAGCCACTGCACTCTGAGACTCTATCCGCCCCC
Source organism: Symphalangus syndactylus (assembly GCF_028878055.3). Taxonomy (NCBI): domain Eukaryota; kingdom Metazoa; phylum Chordata; class Mammalia; order Primates; family Hylobatidae; genus Symphalangus; species Symphalangus syndactylus. The sequence goes on from NC_072440.2 coordinate 29,929,180, forward strand.
CCAAAAAAAAAAAAAAGTAATCTATACTAAAATAAAAACTTCACATTAGAAACTTGTCTAAAATGAAAGCAAACTGCTTCAAGCACCTAAAATTAACAGAGGTCAGGCACGGTGGCTCACCATGTAATCCTAAGATTTTGGGAGGCCAAGATGGGCAGTTCACTTGAGCTCAGGAGTTCAGGACCAGCCTGGGCAACATGGTGAAACCCCATCTCTATAAAAAGATACAAAAATATTAGCCAGGCATGATGGTGTGCACCTGTGGTCCCAGCTACACGAGAGGTTTAGGTGGGAGGATTGCTTGAGCCCAGGAAGTTGAGGCTGCAGTGAGCTGTGACTGTGCCACTGCACTCCATCCTGGGCGACACAGTGAGACACCTTGTCTCAAAAAGTAAATATAATAAAAAGAAAATATAAATCAATAGCACCTGTTTTGACAGATGACCTAACATGCCCAAATTCTAGCTTCACCTAACTAGAGAGGGTTAAAAAAGGATACAATAACATCTCCTCTGCATTTCCCAGAAAGCCAAAGTCACTCTATCTAATTAAAGGAAGCTGAAATATTTAAAGCATATTCACAAGTGCTGAAAACATCCGGAGGAAAATTAATAAATACTTCACTAAAACATGTTCTAGTTACTAAGACAGTAAGTTAGATGGACCAAGAACTATATACAGAAAGGAAAGGCGTTTTTACTAAAGAAAAGAACACATCTTGCTTTAATAATAATAAGGCAGATACCAAGTAATAAATAAAAGTGGTAATGTTAAAACTTCTTCACCCTACTAGCTCATCTCAATTAAAAGATATCATTCTTACCATTTGGCTTTGATGTAGTTACCTCTAAATATAGTATACAGTAAGTATACTTTATAGCACTACCTATTAATGAATTTTAGTAGGTTATAAACTTCTTTCCTTTTTTTTATTTGTTATTTTTATAGAGAAGAGTCTCACTATGTTGCCCAGGCTGGTCTTGAACTCCCGGACTCAAGCGATTCTCTTGTCTCGGCTTCCCAAAGTGCTGGGATTACAGGCGCGAACCACTGCGCCTGGCCTAAATTTCTAAAAAAGATACAAAGAACTTAAGAATCTTTGTCTACTATTAAAAATTTAGTTTTGGTACCAAAAAGTAGGATGCTTGTCAAACTTTTCAGAGAAATTACATATACTTAAGGGAATGCCATATACTTAAGAATATCATATACTTAAGAGAATATCAGCCATGCAATTCATACAGTATTCGAGAAGCAGATCTAAAAGACTCTAGTATCAAAAGTATTTATTACTTTATCCTTTTAACATTTTCAGGATGTGACGTTATTAATATATAAAGTCAACTATGTAAAAATATAAAAAATATAACTTTTATCTTTGAAAAGTCTTGTTTTTCTCATTAAAAGCAAACTCACCTGATTGTTTCATTTGTTTTGTTAACATGAAGGTTTTCTACAAGAATCACCTGACTTTGATTTTCACACATTCTGTGTTCTGGAACTGCGGAGGATGGAACTTCAATTTCAGTTTCAATTTGAGAATTTGACTGAAAAGACAAAAACATATTAGCATGTTATTTTTATAGCAGAATATACCTCAAAATATTTCCACCATTAAGAACGGTATTTAGTTTTTTAAAATCCCTTTTCTTTTTAAATTTTTATTTATTTCGAGATAGTCTCATCATATTGCCCAGGCTGGTCTCAAACTCCTAGGCTCAAATGATCCTCCTTCCTCAGCCTCCTGAGTAACTGGGATTACAGGCACATACCACCATGTGTGGTTAATACTTTAAAATTAGATTCAAACTGGATATGTAATGTTCACACTCTGTTGCCAAAACAAGGATGCCTAGTTCAGAGAAAAGTTTCAAAGATTATTGCAGTAATATGTTTACATAATACTTTGAAAACTATAATAGTCACCTGCTATGAAATTAAAAATAAAGTTTAATTTTTTTTTTTAAGAAAGAGCTTTTTGGTTCAAATAAAGATTATTTTAAATCTAGACTTTGCATTGTTAAACAGAAAAATAAGAACTACCTAAAATGAACATTTTTAGGCATTACACTACTTAGACTTTTTCCCTAATACCAAAAGACCCATCAATAAGAGATTAAACTGTTATTCAAAACAGCATGTTACACAGCAAAAATGATGTAACTAACATATTTCTTGATCCAGAAAGCCACTTAACATAGTATTAAGTGAATAACAGAAAGTTGTAATATGTAATGACTTTATTGTTTAAGTTTGTGTAAGTGTGCACATATGTGTGCATGGAAACAGATCCAGTAAGATAGGTCAAAAGGTTTTCAGTGGTTACCTCAGAGTAAGATTTGTGGTATTTGTTATATTATTTTGTCCTAATGGAACATTTTATGATGAATAGCTTCATTAATTAGAAAAGAAATAAATCTATTTTCACTTAAAAAAAAAAAATCCGGCCGGGTGTGGTGGCTCACGCTTGTAATCCCAGCACTTTGGGAGGCCGAGGCGGGCGGATCACGAGGTCAGGAGATCGAGACCACAGTGAAACCCCGTCTCTACTAAAAATACAAAAAATTAGCCGGGCGTGGTGGCGGGCGCCTGTAGTCCCAGCTACTCGGAGAGGCTGAGGCAGGAGAATGGCGTGAACCCGGGAGGCGGAGCTTGCAGTGAGAGGAGATTGCGCCACTGCACTCCAGCCTGGGCGACAGAGCAAGACTCCATCTCAAAAAAAAAAAAAAAAAAATTCAGAAGAGCAAATCTGAAACAAAACTGGAAACTGTATTCATTGAGTAGAATAAGGGTCAGATGCCTGTATTTCTAAGCTATGTCTGAGCTATAACTTGATATTTTAAATGCATTAAAAGGCTCAATTTAATTACATAACAATAACTCACCACAGTTAAGACTTTGTTTTCAGTTTCATCTTTCGGTAATATTGTTCTTTCTTCCTTAATTATGCCTTTGGCTTCACCTTTGTCTACTATTTGCCTCTGTCCTGTCTTTCTTACGTTTGGTCTCGGTCTCTGAAGTCGGCCTCTTACTTGTCGAGCAGTTTGGATAACACTTTCCTTCATTTCTTGCTGGAAAGTGTTTATATTATTAGTCCTAAACAAGGGGACAGGGAGAAAGGCAGGGTGCTTGACTGTAAAAAGCTGAAAACTAATGTAAAAATGTAAAATATGGATCTCCTCTAATAAACACTCTAAAAAGTACTCTGTATCATTAAAGGGAAATTGCTTTCTGATTATAAACATCTTACTTTACAAAAGAAAACAGTTATTTCAATTCTCAAAAAGTAATAAACTTATATAATATGCCTAGAGTGGCTAAATATACAGATAGAATGGTGGTTGCCAGGAGCTGGAAGAAGAGGAGAATGAGTCAGTATTTAATGGGTAGAGAGTTTCATTTTACGAAGATGAAAAAGAAAGTCTAGAGATGAATGGTGGTGCCAACCGGACAACAATGTGAATACACTTAATGCCACTGTACATTAAAAAATAGTTAAAACGGTGAATTTTATGTTATGTGTATACCAATTTTTAAAAGGTAATGAATATATATAGCTTATATACATACAGGCTGAGTAGCCCTCATCCAAAATGCTTAGGACCAGAAATGTTTCAGATTTCAGATTTCAGATTTTTTTAGATTTGGAAATATTTGCATTATACTTATCAGTTGAGCATCCCTACTTTGAAAATCCAAAATGCTCCACTGGGCATTTCTTTGAGCATCACGTCAGCTCTCAAAAAGTTTTAAATTGTGGCGCATTTCAGAATTTTTTATTAGGGATGCTCAACCTGTAGTTTTTAAATGCATTGCTTTGTATAGGCTCTTTCACAGCTGACAATGCAGATAAGCAGGCAACCATTAGAAGGTATTGAATTCAATCTGATATTATATTTTAGGCAGTCTGCTATATCAATAAAATTAAACCAATATTCTTTATGTTCACTTTTTAAATGTATTAACATATCTCAATAAAAATTAGAAATATTTAAAAGAAGTATCTCTCTTATTTTATACTGTCAAAGAAAATCACTGTTTACCCCACAGAAACAACTGAGTCATTTTCCTGGACTAGTGCTGACTGAGACTTCTCTTTAGGTTCACAAGAATTTGAAGGTGAAAGGTTCCTTTCAGTCTGTGTACATGGCAATATCACAGCCTCCTCATTCCTGTGACCTGATGTGTCTTTGTCCTTTGATATCATTAGGGAAGCTTCATCCTAAAAGACAGAAAAAAAATTTCTTTCAGGGTTGCTAAAAGTACAAATAAGAACTTTACAAGTATAAACTGATATCATGTTTGTAAAGAACAACAGGGTAGTCTATACCAAAATTCTAAATTCCCAGCAATTCCACTTCTAGAAATGTATCTTACAAATACTCAACAAGTAGAAATATACACACAAAAATATTTATTGTAACAATTTAAGCACCACCTCCCTCACCGGGAAAGACTAACAAAAAATCAGAAAAAAGACAGATCTATCATTAGGGGACGGAATAAATAAATTTTAATTTCTTTACAATGCAATAGTACCTAATCATTTAAAAGAAGATATATCTCTTTGTACTGATCTAAAAAGAAGCTCACAACACTGTAAGTGGAAAAATCAGAAAGCAAGAATTAATGTCCTTTTAGAAAACAATAAAAATACCTTCCCATTTTATTATTTTATAACTGTAAGATGAAAAAGTATAAGTGGATATATTCAAAATTGCTGTATGATTAACTTGGGGGAAAGGGATGTGACATTATAAAAGATTCTCATTTTTTAGAATACATATATTTTTCCAAATTGAAATTTGTATAATCAGAAAGTATAATACAAATATAACTTATCTTTTATGAATATAAGCTTAGGAGAAATAGTACAAATGTTGATGCACAGTAAAGTACTGAGCTATTTTAAGATGCCAAATAAGAATTTTAATTCTAAAAAGGACTTCCACTGAATGTGGAAAACATTCAGTTTATAATTATTCATTTCATTTCGATGTTTTTGATGGTATGTCACACAATCTTAATCTGTTATGGACCAAGTTAATAAAGTAAATAAAATATCACCTTTAATTCAAATCAAGCTTTTAATTCTTCATTTCACCTTCACAACAGAGTGAAATAAAAAACGATTATTCTCGCCGGGCACCATGGCTCAGCATAATCCCAGGACTTTGGGAGGCCAAAGCAGGCGGATCACGAGGTCAGGAATTCAAGATCAGCCTGGCCAACATAGTGAAACCCTGTCTCTACTAAAAATACAAAAAAAAAAAAAAAAAATTAGCCGGGCATGGCGGCATGCGCCTGTAGTCCCAGCATTCAGGAGGCTGAGGCAGGAGAATTGCTTGAACCCGGGAGGTGGGTTGCAGTGAGCCAAGATCACGCCACTGCACTCCATCTTGGGAAGAGTGAGACTTCATCTCAAAAAAAATAAAAATAAAAAAATAAAAAAAATAAAAAACTACTATTGTCATTTTTTCTATGAAGAAAATTGTTTAATCAATGGTCACATAGCCAGAACTGGAACCAGAGCCCAGACCTCCTGAACACTTTCCCACAACACGCTCGCCCATTATCAGATATCTGAGATTCTTACACAAATTATGTGGAACAATGAGGCACATTAAGCATGGGAGCAATATCACATGCAGCAAAAATTACACAGAAATATTTGTAAAATTTTAATGCCAGGTGCTTTTAGTAGTCCTAATAACTTAAAAAAAAAAAAAAACCCACACACAGAACTTCCATCTTAAATATCACTCACATGTTGAGAAGGGAGAGTATCAGCTTGTTCATTATTTTCTTGCATCACAATAGTCTCCATTTTCTTGGTTTCTGATTTCTTCCCATATATATATTTTTCTGATTCTGTAGTCTCTCTCTTCAAAGCTGCTCTTGCTAAGTTTGGTTTTGGTCTTTTGAATCGGCTCCTCACAAAAGGTGCTGCTTTAATTTCAAGTGGCTTCTGTTCTTGAGGAAGAGATTTGCTTTTGGAACAAGGATTATCAAGCTTTAGAATGAACTGAAGGGGCAGTGGAAACAGAGTCTCAGTACAACCTTAGGGATTGGCGGTAAACATTTAATTTTTTTTTTTTTTTTGGAGACAGGGTCTTCTTCTGTCCCCGAGGCTGGAGTGCAATGACACAATCATAGCTCACTGCAGCCTTGACCTCCGCGGGCTCAGGTGATCCTCCCATCTGTAGCTGGGACTACAGGCATGTGCCACCACACCCAGCTAGTTTTTGTTTTTTTATTTTACAGAGATGGGGTTTCTACAGGCTGTTGCCCAGGCTGGTCTCAAACTCCTAGGCTCAAAGGATCCACCCACCTCAGCCTCCCAAACTGCTAGGATTACAGGTGTGAGCCACCACACTTGGCCTAATTCTAATTCTTAACAGGAAAACAAATCGAACTATCTGGCAGATCCTGAAAACCATGAGTGGTACAATCCAGGTATGAGCCTAGGAATTATACCATCTCTGCACAAAGAAAATATGAGTCTATCAAACCTGTATTGATTTAAGACTGTTACATACAATTTTGTATGTTAGTAACTTTCACAACTGACTGTCAGAGTGACCTCAATCCTCTCTCCCAGTCTTTCCAAAACTATCTTAAAATCTCTAACACTATCCTGCACATGTTATACCTTGAAACCTCACTTAGTTTAACATAATCTGCAACTATAACTTAGTATCTTTTTCTTTAAAAACACACTTGTACCTTAAATTAATATCTGAAAACTGCTCTGGAACATCTGGAGATTGAATCCCCTGGACGTCTGTTTTATCACATTCATGAGTCTGTGAAGAAATCTTGAAATGACTGAAGTGACTTGATACTTCTTTTTCAGAATTTCTTTTTTCTTCTACAGGTGTGTGCATCATCGACAGTACTTCACTGCTAATGTTCTAGAGGAACAGTCATAGTAAATCAGCACAAATAAAAGAGTATTTAAACATCTTATATATTTAAAACAAAAGTCTATTAAATTCTAAACACTTTCCTTTAAAACTTTAGAAGTTTTAAATTTTTAAATAAAATTTAATTTCCAAATGTTAAAACTTGGAATTCAGGAAACCCTTTTATGTTGCATATTATTACTTTTCCAAACCACAAATGTCATTACCTATTTTTAAAAGTTAGAAAAAAAAAAATCCTTGAAAATGTTAGAAGATCATGAACTTCAAAGTAACTTCAAAAAACAAAAAGAACTTTTGGAAGTGAAGTAAGTCAGGTGGGGCAAGAAATAAAAACAGACGCAGATGTGGCCAAAAGAAATAATGTGTGTTCATGCTAGGGTTAGTACAAATTCAGTCTAATTTCCTATTCTTCTTTTACCTAAAAGAGTAACTTCAAATGACATTACAAACAGTAACATTTTGGGATCTTAAACCTAAGCCAAAAGAAAAGTTTGATCCTTGCCCGTCTGACTTAGAGAAAAAAAAATAGTAATAATAGTGATTTTTTCACAGTTGGAAATTATTTTCTTTTTGAGACAGGGTATCACTGTGTCACCCAGGGTGGAGTACAATGGCACAATCACAGCTCAATGCAGCCTCAACCTCCAGGGCTCAAGTGATCCTCTCACCTCAGCCTCCCAAGTAGCTGGGACTACAGGCTTGCACCTCGTTATTATATTTTATTTTTCTTTTATTTTATTTTGTCTTATTTTTTGTAGAGACAAGGTCTCTCTATGTTGCCCAGGCTGGTCTCAAACTCCTGGGCTCACATAATCCTTCCACCTTGGCCTCCCAAAGTGTTGGGTTTAGAGATGTGCCCAGCTTAAGTTATCATTTTAAAAAAGAACATACAGTTTCTTCAAGGCACTGAAACAGAAACTTAGGGCTACAAGACTTTAGACTTTTAGAGACTTTTAAGTGTTGTTGGACTTAAGGACAAAATAATCATGGAATTATTTCTTTCCTCTGAAAAAAGCATTCAAAAAACTTTTAAAGGACAGAAAAATACATACTTGAATATCTAGTGAAGGCATAGCACTGCAGTCACTGCTACTGCTCTGCATTAAATGTGTCTCAGTTTGTCTTTCCTCTAGTTCATTTTCCCTTGGAGAAATGTCTGTTTTTCCAGTTTTTTTCAATTCTGCCACCTTTTCCTCAGTAACACAGATCTCTTCAGATCCTCTCTCTCTAAAATTTTCTCTTCCAGTTTCTTTCAAATCTGCCTCCATTTCTTCCAATGCCTCCATTTCTTCCAAATCTGCCTCCATTTCTTCAATGACAGCCATCTTTCTTGATACTTTCTCCATCATGGGAATGTCTCTTTTTCCAGTTTCCTTCATATCAAACTCCTTTTCCCTTACAGCACTGATCTCTGCTAGCACCTTTTCCCTTTGGGAAATTTCTTCTCTAATTTCTTTCAAATCTGTCTCCATTTTACCTACAGGCTTGACCTCCTCTGGGCCATTTTCCTGTGGCGATATTTCTCTTTCAGTTTCTTCCAAATCTATCTCTATTACCTCAGCAGCATCAATCACCTCTGGTATCTTCTCCCTTGGGGAACTCTCTCTTCCAGTTGCTTTCAAATATGTCTCCATTTCATCTACAGGCTTGACCTCCTCTGGGCCATTCTCCTCTGGGGATATTTCTCTTCTTCCAGTTTCTTCCAGATCTTTGTCTATCTCCTCAGTGGCATCAATCGCCTCTGGTGTCTTCTCCCTTGGGGAAATGTCCCTTCCGGTTACTTTCAAATCTGTTTCCATTTCACCTAGAGGCTTAACCTCCTCTAGGCCATTTTCCTGCGGGGATATTTCTCTTTCAGTTTCTTCCAAATCTATCTTTACTTCCTCAATGGCATCAATCACCTCTAGTGTCTTCTCCTTTGGGGAACTCTCTCTTCCAGTTGCTTTCAAATCCGTATCCATTTTACCTAGAGGCTTAACCTCCTCTAGGCCATTTTCCTGTGGGGATACTTCTCTTTCAGTTTCTTCCAAATCTATCTCTATTTCCTCAGTAGCATCAATCACCTCTGGTGTCTTCTCCCTTGGAGAACTCTCTCTTTCAGTTGCTTTCAAATCTGTCTCCATTTCAGCTACAGGCTTGACCTCCTCTGGGCCATTTTCCTTTGGGGATATTTTTCTTCTTCCTGTTTCTTCCAAATCTTTGTCTATTTCCTCAGTGGCATCAGTTACCTCTGGTGTCTTCTCCCTTGGGGAACTCTCATTTCCAGTTGCTTTCAAATCTGTCTCCATTTCACCTACAGGCTTGACCTCCTCTGGGCCATTTTTCTGTGGGGGTATTTCTCTTCTTCCAGTTTCTTCCAAATCTTTGTCCATTTCCTCAGTGGCATCAATAACCTCTGGTGTCTTCTCCCTTAGACAAATCTCTCTTCCCGTTGCTTTCAAACCTGTCTCCATTTCCATGGTGACATCAATCACATCTAGAATCTTCTCCCTGGAAGAAATGGCTCTTCTTCCAGTTTCTTTTAAATCGGACTGCATTTCTTTAGCATTAATCTCTGCTGGTACCATCTCCTTTGGTGAGGTGTCTAGTCTTACAGTTTCTCTAAATGCTGCTGCCATTTCCCCAGAGACAAGAATCTTCTCTAGTACCTCTTCCTTTGAGGAAATTTCTCTTCTTCCAGTTCCTCTTCCTATATTTGGCTTTGGTTTCTGAAATCGAGTCCTTAGAATTGGGACTTGGTTAAGTTTATTTGCCTTATTATTCTCTTGAACGCTATAAAAAAAGGGGGGGGGGCACACAATCAAGTTTTAAACCAGACTGCTTGCTGAAGAGATGATGTTTGAGAAATCACTACAGAAACACCAGAAACTCTCACCTTTCAAAACCGATTTTATATGAGATTTCCTATACAGACAGTTCTCTAAAAGCTTGTTATTTCATAATATAAGTAAAGAATAAAAGGACACACTAAATACACAATAATACTTTGCTGAATGCTACTGGGCACACAACCACTATCCAAAACAAGCACCTTGCTCTCCAGAAAAGCAGCAGCACTTTTTGTTTTGCTTTCTGTTTATTATAATAGATGGTAAAATCAATAAACATATAAATGAATGAAAGGGCTTTTAAATGACTGGTTAGGAAAAGTTATTAATATTGGGCAAAAGCTAGATCAAATGAAACACTAGATTAGATTTATTCAGCCATGTCAGACTGAACAGGTATATAACTATATATTCAATAGCTTAAAAAAAGACGTATTGAGCTGGGCACGATGCTTCATGCCTGTACTCCTAGCACTTCAGGAGGCTGAAGCAGATGGCTTGAGCCCAGGAGTTTTTGGTAGAAATCCCATCTCTATCAAAAAAAAAAAAAAAAAAAAAAAACAAACAAAAAAAAAATTAGTCAGGTGAGGTGGCATTCACCTGTAGTCCCAGCTATTCAGGAGGCTGAGGTGGGAGGATCACCTGAGCCCAGGAAGGATGAGGCTGCAGTAAGCCATGATCATACCACTGCACTCCAGACTGGGCGACAGAGCAAGATCCTGTCTCAAAACAAACAAACAAAAAACAAAACAAGCAAAAGATTTACTTAAAAGTATGCTAGGCTGGGCATGGTGGCTCAGCCTGTAATCCCAGCATTTTGGAAGGCTGAGACAGGCGGATCACTTAAGGTCAGAGTTCGAGACCAGCCTGGCCAACATGGTGAAACCCTGTCTCTACTGAAAATACAAAAATTAGCAGGGCGTGGTGGCGCACGCCTGTAATCTCAGCTACACAGGAGGCTGAAGCAGGAAAATAGCTGGAATCCAGGAGGCAGAGGTTGCAGTGAGCCAAGATCATGCCACTGCACTCCAGCCTGGGCAACAGAGCAAGACTCTGTCTGAAACAAAAACAAAAACAAAACCAAAAACAAAACAACAAAAGTATGCTATTGCTTGTTTCAACTTCTTTAGGTCCTAAACTATCCTTCCTCACTGAAATAGCTGTTTTCAATAATGCAATTTTTGATACTGTAAGACAGGTCCTTAGGAGTAAGACTGCTTTTCAAACTGTACTTGTTTACATAACTTAAGTGTTTATATCCATCATTAACTTTAGTAATTGACAACATTAAATGTAAAATTAATAGCAATCAATAAAGGAAATTTAATTTGATTAGTCCTGAATGGACTGCATTCCATTTTTTGATTTATGATACTTTTCATCTCCATCCAGAAACATCTAGCTTTTAGTGAGATTATTGTGCTAGCAATCTTGGTTTGGGTATCATGGGAAGAGATAAACTATCTTTATAAAGTCACATTTTGAAAATAGGCATATTATTTAAACATATAAATGCTTGAAGCAAAGGCTTTATTAATAATTTCGTTATTTCCATAACAGTTCAGATTGTAAGATACAGATATGCAATGTTATAATTATATTCTATGTGCTTAAATTTTTTAAACTGCCATTCTAGCAAAGCATTAGATTGTTTCTAAGTAACAAAAGAAGTACAGAATTAACTGAAAGGCAGTATCTGAGACTGGATATCAGATATAAAATTGAACTAGATTATTTCTCAACTTAAAATATACAGTGGATCTACAAACTTTCCTCAGATCACAAATTTGAGAAGAAAGGCAAAACAAGAGGATCACAAATGGAGAAAATAAGGTATGGAATGAGCACAAAACTATAAATGTGTTTTAAGGTCTGCATATGTGTTTTTCTAAAACACTGAGTTTAAGAATTTATAAAATATTCATGGCCAGGCGTGGTGGCTCACACCTATAATCCCAGCACTTTGGGAGGCCATGAAGGAGGATCCCTTCAGCCCAGGAGTTCAAGACCAGCCTGGGCAATATGGCAAAACTGTCTCTACAAAAAAATTTAAAAATTAGCCAGATGTGGTGGCATGCACCTGTAGTCCCAGCTACTTGGGAGGCTGAGGCAAGAGGATCAATTGAGCCCAAAAGATCAAGGCTGCAGTGAGCCATGATCACACCACTGCACTCCAGCCTGGGTGACAGAGCAAGACCCTGTCTTTAAAAAAATGTGTGTGTGTGTGTGTGTGTGTGTGTGTGTGTTTCAACTATATGTATGTTTCAAATATATAACTATATAAACCTCCAAACATCACCAATCATGACAAAAAACTTAAAATATTTATATGAAGTAGATAAGATGCGAAAGTAACCTAGAAGATTAAATTTCAAAGAAATATTCACTAGTTTATCTAATAAAGTACCTTTTCTTTAATAGAGATGGGGTCTTGCTATGCTGTCCAGGCTTGTCTTGAGCTCCTGGCCTCAAGTGATCCTCCCGTCTCAGCCTCCCAAAGTGCTGGGATTATAGGTGTGTATCACCATGCCCAGCCTAAAGAATTTTTAATGCATTCTTTGAGAGACTGTTTTCCTACAATCTCTTTCTCTTACATAGCATCTTGAACAGGCCAACATATTTGGAGTAGGGGAGGGGGAAAACTTTGTTAGACATAGATAGGTGTATAATTTGATAAAACACAGAATCTTAGACTTGCTTTTGAGGATTCTGGAGACTCAAAGGCTAGAAAGATCACATGACAAAGCAGAAATGACACTGCCCATGGAGAGGAAAGTTGTTGAGAACAGACTATTAGTTACAATGTCTATCAGTGTTCTAAAACCCAGAGGCCATTCAGAAAAGTTTAATTTTCTACCAAGCCACAGTATGTATTAATAGACTCTAGCTTAAACTGAAAAAATATAAAAAGAATAATTTGTTAGCTACCTGTAATTAAAATCCGTATCAGAGATATGTAGCAAGCAATGTAGTCACACAAACTTCTACCTAGAGACTGTGTGCACATTAGTAAAATAATCCGGGCAGTGGGGGGGAATAAGAAGCAAAGGAGTAGCGAAGGCAACAAGAAATAGAGAAATTTTTTTGTCTTCCAATAAAGATTAAAGTAGTTCAGGAAACCTAGCTTTCACTCTCAGGTTAGGTACTTTTCTTTTTTGGAGGGATAAGAGTCTGTCTCACTTTGTTGCCCTGGCTGGAGTAAAGTGGCCGAATCATAGCTCCCTGCAGCTTCTAATTCCTGGGCTCAAGCAATCCTCTTCCTTCAGCCTTCCATGTAGCTAGATAGGCACTGAGCCACCATGCCCAGCTAGGTACTATTTAAATAGGCTAATACAGCTGTAAGAAAGTATAGCATAGGCTAGCCTTTAAATGTAAAGACTGGTAAAATATTAATTACTGAAACTGGACAGCAGGTATATGGGAGTCCACTACTGCGCTTTTGCACACATTAAACATTTCCAAAATGAAAAGTTGAAATAGTATACCAGTAATTCCATCAGCCTGGCTTGGTACCCTCCAAGGAAGAAATAAAAAATAGAAAAGACTTTGACTATAAGCAGTATGGGTTTCTATACATAAGTTTTAAATAAAATTTATAAATCTTAAATAAAGGCAATATGTGCTCAATCTAATTCCAAAGAAACAAATATTTTAAAAATAAGTAGCATTTTACATTTGAACAAAAACATATACTTTAATATGCATGTTAAGTGACAAGGCTGGCTGGGCGTGATGGCTCACAGCTGTAATCCCAGCACTTTAGGAGGCCGAGGCAGGTGGATCACTTGAGGTCAGGAGTTTGAGACCAGCCTGGCCAACATGGTAAAACCCTGTCTCTACTAAAAATACAAAAATTAGCTGGGCTTGGTGGCAGGCACCTGTAATCCCAGCTACTCGGGAGGCTGAGGCAGGAGAATCGCTTGAACCTGGGAGGCAGTGGTTGCAGTGAGCTGAGATTATACTCCAGCCTAGGCAACAAGAGTGAAACTCCGTCTCAAAAAATAAAAAGTAAAATAAAATAAAATAAAGTGGTAAGGCTATTCATATTAACTCAAGTACTAGTTTATGATGAGTAGCTTTCTTCAAACCATCTGAGAAATTCACATAAAGGCTACAACATAAACTTTCTTGAAAGGTGAAGTTATATTTTTAAACACCACATAACTAGATACGCAGACAATAAATCCATCTAAATTGTTTCTGTTTTAAAAAACTGATTGATTTCTAAAACTTTTTACAAAATCCAAAGATTAAATATCAACAACATGATGCTTACCTTAGACATTCATTAAGAACCTTGGGCTCATCTGGCTGCACATTTTGAAAAGAATCATTTTTCTCAGGCTGTAATATGACATCTTCCTCTTCAAAATCTTTACATGATTTATCTTCCATGTGTTGAGGAGTCTTAAAAACAAACAAATTTTTCTAATGTTTTAGGTTTCACAATGAGGCATAACAGATTTCATTGAAAATGTTGTCCAATTTAAGTATAAAATGGTAAAAAATTCATTATAAAATGGTGACTTTAAAATACTTTCAATGTTTTTTCTTTAGCTATCTTAGAAAATTTCATGAGCTACTCCTTTTAGGATATCTTAAAGCCCCATTCTTTCTCTCCCAATCAAAAAACAAGTAACTGCCTTGGTTTCATCTGTTAGAAATACCCCTGTGGGGTCTATCTTTCTGAATTCTTTTGATTACTATAAATGCATTACAGATCACGGGAATTTTTTTTTTCTTTTTTTTTTTGTTTTTGAGACGGAGTCTTGCTCAGTCACCCAGGCAGGAGTGCAGTGGCGCAATCTCGGCTCACTGCAAGCTCCGCCTCCCAGGTTCACACCACTCTCCTGCCTCAGCCTCCCGAGTAGCTGGGACTACAGGTGCCCACCACCACACCCAGCTAATGTTTTTGTATTTTTAGTAGAGACGGGGTTTCACCGTGTTAGCCAGGATGGTCTCGATCTCCTGACCTTGTGATCCGCCCACCTCGGCCTCCCAGAGTGCTGGGATTACAGGCGTGAGCCACCGCGCCTGGCCGGAATTTTTTTTTTTTTTAAGACAAGGTCTCACTCTGTCACCCACGCTGGAGTGCAATGGCATAATTATAGATAGCTCACTGGAGGCTTGAACTCCTGGGCTCAGTTGATCCTCCTGCCTCAGCCTCCCAAGTAGCTTGGACTACAGGAGCACACCACCAAGCCCAGCTAATTAAAAAAATTTTTGTTTGTAGAGACAGAGTGTCACTATGTTGCCCGGACTGGTCTCAGACACCTGGCCTCAAGCAATCCTCTCACCTCGGCCTCCCAAAATGCTGGGATTACAGGCATGAGTCACCATGCCTGGCCTACAGACCATCGGAATTGTAAGAAATTGAAATCTCAAAACATGCCAACTTTTATCTTTATCACAAAGACTGTAAATAATCTAAAATTCAGTCTTTGCTCTTGGAATTGTATCTTAGTAGGGAGCTTTTAACATTTTATGCCATTTAAGCCAATGTTAAAACTCACATACGTACTTATCTCTTCAAAAGAGAAGATTAATTCAAACATCCACTAAGTGATACGGAAAAGCAAGTCCAAATATGAAGTCAGGTGAAACAGATTATCTACCATGTAAATGCCCAAAACCTAAAATGGCTTTACAACTAGCAAGGCTGCTGGCTATGAGATTTTGACCAAAAATGTAATAAATGATGCACACAAATTGTGCAGTACTGTTTTTAAAAGGGGGTAAAGAGGTTGGGCACAGTGGCTCATGCCTGTAATCCTAGCACTTTGGGAGGCTGAGGCGGGTGGATCACCTGAGGTCAGGAGTTTGAGACCAGCCTGGCCAATATGGCAAAACACCATCTCTACTAAAAACACAAAATTAGCCAGGCATGGTGGTGTGCGGCTGTAGTCGCACAACTAAAAATACAAAAACATTATAGATCATGTGAATTTTTTTTTTTTTTTTTTGAGACAGAGTCTTGCTCTGTCGCCCAGGCTGGAGTGCAGCGGCGCGATCTCAGGTGGCTGAGGCAGGGGAATCACTTGAACCTGGGTGGCAGAGGTTGCAGTGAGGCAAGATCGTGCCACTGCATTCCAGCCTGGGGGACAGAGAGAGACTCCGTCATAAATAAATAAATACATGTATGTATGTATGTATGTATGTATGTATGTATGTATGTAAGTATGTGGGTGAAGAGAAGCTTATATTAAGGCTCATGTACTTGCTTAACAAAAACGTGAGGAGGAATCAGAGTACTTACATCTCTATCAGCACAGGATTCATTTTCATTCTTCTCTACATTGGCCTCAATTTCTTCCTGTGATATGAGAATTTCTTTTCTTTCAGCAGCTTTACCTACATTTGGCTTTGGCTTTTGCAGTCGGCCCCTCACCCGTGCAGGTCTTAAAGCCTTTAGTTGACTCCCTTCCTGCAGACAAATTTTTTCACCCAAACTAGAACCACAAAGAAATAAAATTAATGTTTATTTTGAAGTCACCAATTTCCTTCTCCCTGGCATGAATAAGTAAACCATTTGGAATATGAAATAATTCACAAGTTTCCTGAAAAGACATAATCCGCCCGGGCGCAGTGGCTCACACCAGTAATCCCTGCACTTTGGGAGGCCGAGGTGGGCGGATCATTTGAGGTCAGAAGTTCGAAACCAGCCTGGCTGACATGGTTAAACCCGTCTCTACTAAAAATACAAAAATTAGCCAGGCATGGTGGTGGGCGCCTGTAATATCAGATACTTGGGAGGCTGAGGCAGAAGAATCGCTTCAACCCAGGAGGCAGAGGTTGCAGTGAGCAGAGAATGCACCATTACGCGACAGAGCGAGACTCCACCTCAAAAAAAAAAAAAAAAGACATAATCCTGGAAGCCCTCTTGAAAAAGCACTTTTAAATAGAATTTTATTAAAAAATTGGAAAAATCTACATCTGCCAAGCATAGAATACTACTCCTGACTGAGGATACTATAAAATAATGTAGAACTCCAGGGGATTAGTCCCAAATCATGGTATAAATGGTAACCCCTAGAAGAGCC
This sequence comes from Symphalangus syndactylus, assembly GCF_028878055.3. Classification (NCBI taxonomy): domain Eukaryota; kingdom Metazoa; phylum Chordata; class Mammalia; order Primates; family Hylobatidae; genus Symphalangus; species Symphalangus syndactylus. Next base: position 29,945,974 of record NC_072440.2, read on the forward strand.
CAGAATCCACCAGTCAGATTCACATTCTATTTTAGATTTCCATTTCAAGTTAAATATTCCCTTTTAAAATCTCTTAGTATAAATAAAATTATCCAGGGGCATATATTGTAAACATTCAAATGTAATGGCTAACTCAATAGACTCATAAAATTTATACAAGCAATATCAAGCAGAGAGAGTATTATTACTGTTTCAAAACCACCTATGGTTGAAAATGAACTTAAAGTATGCTGCTTGAAAATTAAATTCAGACCTTATTAAATAGAAAACAAATTATTACCATCATTCCTAAGAGTTACTTTTCTTTTTTACTACTTCCTGAATACTTACATAGATATAGTTTCAGCTTCTGGATTCTCTCTCTCTGTAGTCTCCATTCTCAAAATGTCCAATGTATTCCTTCTATCCTTTTCCACGTGGTTCTGTGAATTTAATTTGCTACAATTTATCTACTTACAATAAAAAGTTCAAACTTTGCAATAAATAAATGGAAATTAAAACAACAGAACTGGCCAGGCACGGTGGCTCAAGCCTGTAATTCTAGCACTTTGGGAGGCCAAGGCAGGCGGATTGCCTGAGTTCAGGAGTTCAAGACCAGCCTGGGGAACATGGTGAAACTGTCTCTACCAAAATACAAAAAATTAGCCAGGCATGGCAGCGTGAGCCTGTAGTCCCAGTTACTTGGGAAGCTAAGGCAGGAGAATTCCTTGAACACAAGAGGTAGAGATTGCAGTGAGCTGAGGTCACGCCGCTATACTCCAGCCTGGGTGACAGAGTGAGACTCCATCTCAATAAATAAATAAATAAGAACTTCATTTTTTGTACTTATAACTGGAGGAGATTTTCTAAAAATCCTAAATGTAGATGAGAATTTTTTTTTTTTTTTTGAGACAGGGTCATGCTCTGTCACCCAGGCTAGAGTACAGTGGCATGATCATAGCTCACTGTAGCCTTGACCTCCAAGACTCAGGTGATCTCCCACCTCAGCCTCCTGAGTAGCTGAGACTACAGGTGCACACTATGCCCAGCTAATTTTTTCATTTTTTGTAGAGACCGGATCTTGCCATGTTGCCCAGGCTTGTTTCAAATTCCTGGGCTCAGGTGATTAACCCGCCTCAGCCTCCCAAAGGGCTGGGCTTACAGGTGTGAGCCACCACACCTGGTGTACATTTTTTTTTTTTTAACAAAAATGGAATCACACTAAACATTTTAGAAAAATATTTCTGAAATGTTAATTACCAAAGGATACAAAACTGTACTAAAACCATGATTCAGTTGTGTAAAAGAAAATCTGTAAGGAGATATATGAAAAGATTGGTTGCATGTGAATAATGAAATTACAAGTATTAGAAGGAATGGCTGGGCACGGTGGCTCACACCTGTAATCCCAGCACTTTCGGAGGCTGAGGCAGGCAGATCACCTGAGGTGAGAAATTCAAGAGCAGCCTGGCTAACATGGTGAAACCCCGTTTCTATTAAATATACAAAAAATTAGCCAGGCATGGTGACACATGCCTGTAATCCCAGCCACTCAGGAGCCTGAGGCAGGGGAATCGCCTGAACCCAGGAGGCGGAGGTTGCTGTGAGCTGAAACTACACCATGCACTCCAGCTGGGGCAACAAGAGTGAAACTAAACCTCAAAAAAAAAAAAGAAACAAGATTACAACACTTCAAAGAAAAAAAGGTAAAGAAAAAAATTACAAGTAATTTTTGTTTTAACTTTTACATGAATGTGTATTTTCCAAATTTTCTAGAATTCAATAAACATAAGATTAGAATAATATAACTGTACTACAAATATTATGACAAAAGATATTTCACAAAACAGGAAAAGAAGCAAACCAACATCTTAAAAAGTGTTTTAGTTAAAAAAAAAAAATTATAACAATAGAATTCCTGAAAAGTTATAAGGAAACAGAAAGATTCATTTAGCAACGTAAATAGATTATTTATGACTGTCAGTTTGACAATGCATAACAATTCAGGAGACTCAGACATACCAGAAAATTTTTTAAAGTAATAAAAATAACAAATAACAAAAGACAATGCATAACAAGAATCATAAAAATATTTAAAACATTATTTGACCCAACGATCCCACCTGTCTCTAGAAATTTATACTGTTTCTTTGAGAAAGCCTTACTTACAAAATTGTTTGCTTCTAATGTACAAGAGTTAAAAAAACAAACAAAAATAGAAACAATCTGAACATCCATTAGTTGAGAACTGATTAGGTAAATCAATAACATGTTAACATGATACAGCTATTAAAAAGATCAATTGGACCCAAAAAAGTGTAAATTAATAGTTTCAAAGGAAAAGGGTTTTTTTTTAATTTTTTATTTTTTTGAGACAGAGTTTTGCTCTGTTGCCCAGGCTGGAGGAGTGCAGTGGTGCAATCTTGGCTCAATGCAACCTCTTCCCTTCTGGGTACAAGTGGTTCTCTTGCCTCAAACTCCCGAGTAGTTGGGATTACAAGCATGTGTCACAACGCCCAGCTAATTTTTTTTGTATTTTTAGTAGAGATGGGGTTTCGCCATGTTGGCCGGGCTGGTATCAAACTCCTGGCCTAAAGTGAGCCACCGGCCTTGGCCTCCCAAAGTGCTGGGATTACAGGTGTGCGCCACCGTGGTCAGCTAAAAAAGGTTTTGGCAGGGCGCAGTGGCTCACCATGGTGAAACCTCATCTCTACTAAAAATACAAAAATTGGCTGGGCGTAGAGGCACGTGCCTGTAATCACAGCTACTTGGAAGGCTGAGGCAGAAGAATTGCTTGAACCCAGGAGGCAGAGGTTGCAGTGAGCCAAGATCACGCCATCGCACCCCAGCCTGGGCAACAGGGCGAGACTCTGTCTCAAAAACAAAACAAAGAAAGAAAAAGGTTTTAAATATTATACACATTATGGTTAAAAATTATAGAAATGTGTGCATACATAAATAAAGTTATTAGCCAGGCATGGTGCCTTCACGCCTGTAATCCCAGCATTCTGAGAGGCAAATGCGCGCGGATCATTTGAGGTCAGGAATTCGAGACAAGCTTAGCCAACATGACAAAACCTCCTCTCAACTGAAAATACAAAAATTAGCTGGGCATGGTGGTGCATGCCTGCAATCCCAGCTACTTAGGAGGCTGAGGCACGAGAATAGCTTGAACCTGGGAGACAGAGGCTGCAGTGAGCCAGGATGATGCCATTGCACTCCAGCCTGGGCAACTGGGCGAGACCCTATGTCAAAAAAAAAAAAAAAAAAAAAAAAAGAGGGCAGGCGTGATGGCTCACGCCTGTAATCCCAGCACTTTGGGAGGCTGAGGCAGGTGGATCACATCAGGTCAGGAGTTCCAGACCAGCCTGGCCAATGAGGTGAAACCCTGTCTCTACTAAAAATACAAAAATTAGCCAGGTGTGGTGGCACAAGTCTGTAATCCCAGCTACTTGGGAGACTGAGGCAGAAGAATTGCTTGAACCTGGGAGGCAGAGGCTGCAGTAAGCCAAGATCATGCCACTGCACTCCAGCCTGGGCAACAGAGCAAGACTCCATCTCAAAAAAAAGAAATAAAGAAAGAAAAAGAATAAAGAAATTTATTGACCAGGTGAGCTGGCTCATGCCTATAACCCCAGCACTTTGGAAAGCTGAGGCAGGTGAATCATTTGAGGCCAGGAGTTAGAAACCAGCCTGGTGAACATAAGGAGACTCCATTCCTAATTTTTGCTAACTTAAAACAGAAAATTAGGCCAGGTGCGGTGGCTCACGCCTGTAATCCCAGCACTTTGGTAGGCCAAGGCAGGTGGATCACGAGGTCAGGATATCAAGACCATCCTGGCTAACACGGTGAAACCCCGCCTCTATTAAAAATACAAAAAATTAGCCGGTCATGGTGGTGGGCACCCGTAGTCCCAGCTACTCAGGAGGCTGAGGCAGGAGAATGGCGTGAACCTGGGAGGCGGAGCTTGCAGTGAGCCGAGATCACGCCACTGCACTCCATCCTGAGAGACAGCGAGACTCCGTCTCAAAAAAAAAAAAAAAATTATCTGGGTTTGGTGGCACACACCTGTAGTCCCAGCTACTGGGGAGGGTGATGTGGGAGTATCACTTGAGCTCAGGATTTCGAGGCTGCAGAGAGCCATAATAGTGCCATTGCACTCCTGGACTCTGTTGCCTGGGCAATAGAGCAAGACCCTGTCTTAGAAAATACAAACAGAAAGTTTGTAAAAGACAAACAGAAATGTGACTGCCTGTGTGTAGATGAGAATGTTGCGGGCATAATTTAATATATAGCTGGTTTATGAAATATTTTAATAAAAATTTTATATAAGTAAACAGAAGACAGATTTATCACCACTGAGGATATCTGAAATGATTACATCCCAGGTTAAAGAAAATGTGTAAACAGGAGACTAATAAGATAGGAACAAATCTAATGTTAATGTAAGTTCTTGTATCTGTTTTAATATCAGTAACAGTACTTTGTAGTTTCCTTTTTTTTTTTTTTTTTTGAGACAGAGCCTCGCTCTGTCACCCAGGCTGGAGTGCAGTAGCGCGATCTTGGCTCACTGCAAGCTCCACCTCCCGGGTTCACGCCATTCTCCTGCCTCAGCCTCTCCGAGTAGCTGGGACTACAGGCGCCCGCCACCACACCCGGCTAATTTTTTCTATTTTTAGTAGAGATGGAGTTTCACTGTGGTCTCGATCTCCTGACCTCGTGATCCGCCCACCTCGGCCTCCCAAAGTGCTGGGATGACAAGCGTGAGCCACCGCGCCCAGCCTGTACTTTGTAATTTCAAGTCAAAAACTTTTATTCCCAACTATTTAAAGAAAATTTTTATAATTTTAATTTCCATGAAATCTCTTACCCCATACCTTTTCAGCTGAAGTTTTTGAATGTGAATTCTTGCTCTCTGCCTCTGTTTTGCCTTGTGAAAGAACTGATTTCTTCCCAGCCCTTGACAAATTGGGTTTAGGTCTCTGGAAGCGACCTCTCAACATCGGTTTAACATTTTCTATTTGATCAATTTCCCTGAAAAATTAACATTATTTAAATAGCATCAAACATGCAGTCATGTCCAAATGAACTTCTAAAATAACCTACTGAGAACTAGGAAGAACTCCTTTAAGAGCTTACTTAGAACAAGAGTAGCAAAGAAAACTTAAAGAGACTAACTTGTTCTATCTGATATTAAAAATACACCATTCATCATCAGTAATTAAAACAGTGTGGTACTAATACATGAATAAACAGATAAATGAAACAAACTTAAAATCCAGAAAATGACTTCAAAATAGACATGCTTTTGGCATATATTGAAAGTAGCAACTCATAATAGGGAGGATAAGATGAAACGCAATACAATACAGTGAGGATAAAACTTAAGAAATATTAAGTAAGATTAAATGATGATGGGAAGGCCGGGCACGGTGGCTCACGCCTATAATCCCAGCACTTTGGGAGGCCGAGGCAGGTGGATCACCTGAGGTCAGGAGTTCGAGACCAGCCTGGCAAACATGGTGAAACCCTGTTTCTACTAAAAATACAATAATCAGCCATGCATGGCGGCACGGGCCTGTGGTCCCAGCTACTCGGGAGGCTGAGGCAGGTGAATCCCTTGAATCTGGGAGGCGGAGGTTGCAGTGAGCCAAGATGGTGCCACTGCACTCCAGCCTGGGTGACAAGAGCAAGACTCCGTCTCTGGATGTGGTGGTGAGCACCTACAGTCCCAGCTACTTGGGAGACTAAGGTGGGAGGATCACCTAAGCCTGGGAGGTCGAGGTTGCAGTGAGCTATGATCATACCACTGCACTCCTGCCTGGGCAACAGAGTGCAACCCTCTCTAAAAAAAAAAAAAAAAAAATTCATAAATGTTTTAATGTGTATGTGTGCGTGAGGGACAGCGCAATCATACCTTTTTATACTTTTCAATGTTTGAACCCTATGAATGTATTGTCTTTTTCAAAGACTGACATTTTGATTTTTAAGTTTGATTTCCATTGTGATAGTACTTTACTGAAAAATAAGAATTTATGAACTGAATAGCTTTTTGAGATGGAGTCTCGCTCTGTCGCCCAGGCTGGAGTGCAGTGGCTTGATCTCAGCTCACTGCAGGCTCTGCCTCCCGGGTTCACGCCATTCTCCTGCCTCAGCCTCCCCAGTAGCTGGGACTACAGGTGCATGTCACCACACCCGGCTAATTTTTTGTATTTTTAGCAGAGACAGGGTTTCACTGTGTTAGCCAGTATGGTCTCAATCTCCTGACCTCCTGATCCGCCCCCATCGGCCTCCCAAAGTGCTGGGATTACAGGCATGAGCCATTGCGCCCAGCCCATAAACTATTAATAGCTTGTAAGCCCATATGAGATGAGGAATTATGAGGAAGATTAAAAAGAAGTATAAAATCTTCAGATATCTCTTCAAAGGGAGATTTTTATGATGCTTTTAATCGTTTCTTGGGAAGATACTAATTTAACCAGTATCTGCATACTGGAAGATATACTTCCTTGAAATCACCAATACGAAAATATTATTTTGACACTAGGCATAAAAAATAACTCAAACCAAGTAAAAGTAAAATCTCATGGCAAATATTTAGGCTTCCAAACTGTTTTAGAATTTCATAAGTTACCACCTTCCTAAAATTCATATCATTATTATACAATAGATATGAAAGAGAATCTTTCTACAAAGAAATATAAAGTAAAACACCTGATGTTACACTCTGAACAGACTACAGTATAATTACATATTAAATGATTCCCTCTACTATTAATAAAGTATGTATTAATAGTCCCCTCGAATCCCTAAATAAAGCAACATTATTATCATTTAAGAACCTTATCAAAATGTTATAAATAAATCCTATCGTATAAAATACTTACAATGAATTATTTTTTAGGTCAACATTTCTTTCTTCTATACAACTACCCTCAGCATTATTCACCTCACACAATGCTCTAATTCCAACTTCGAATGAAGGCAAATCTGAAGTGCTTGATTCTGAAGATTTAGTTGCTACTGATGGGGCATCTTGTTGATTACTAAAAAAATGAAAATATATCAGAGAGAAAAGAATTCCTAATAATATATATTTTATAATAATTATTTTTAAAAAGTTTAAACACAAAATCGCCATTTTGCAAGATGCTGCTTCACATTATAGAGTAATACAAACTGCTCCATTAGCTTTTCTATGATCGGTCTTGCATCATGTTATAAAAACTGTACCTCCAGAGAAAGCAGCAGCCACAAATTTACACGCTTAGGAACATGCTCAAGAAGTTTCAAAATGAAGGCCGGACAAGGTGGCTCCCAGCACTTTGGGAGGCCAGGGCGGGCAGATCACTTGAGGCCAGGAGTTTGAGAACATCCTGGCCAACATGGTTAAACCCCATCTCTACTAAAAATACAAAAACTAGCTGGGCATGGTGGTGCAGGCCTATAATCCCACCTACTCAGGAGGCTGAGGCAAAAGAATCACTTGAACCCGGGAGGTGGAGATCACACCACTGCACTCCAGACTGGGTGACAGAGCAAAGCTCTGTCTCCAAAAAAAAAGGCTTCAAAATGAGAAATTATTAAATATGGTTCACAAATCAAACATGCGTAAAATAATAGTAATATTTAGGAATTAGCTTTCATTAAAATTTATATAGGCAATCCTTGCTATGCAGGGTACTGTGTAACCAAAAGTCAAATAAAGCAAAGACACGGCTCCAATAAGCTCAAGTTGAGTTAACATAGTCCTACACAAAGTGAGAACTACTATATTAAAAAATATTTCAAATATCAGCCAGGTGTGGTAGCACATGCCTGTAGTCTAGCTACTCAGAAGGCTGAGGTGAGAGGATTGCTTAAGCCCAGGAAGTCGAGGCTGCAGTGAGCTGAGATTGCACCACTGCATTCCAGCCTGGGCGATAGAGCAAGACTCTGTTACAAAATAAATTTCAACTAACAATAATATAACTGATAGCCATGCACTGACCATTTCAACACATATTCACATTTAGCCATACCACTTTTTTTCTTTTTTTCTTGCTCATTTTTTCTACTAGGTGTTTATGTTTTCCTGACTTATCAGCAAGAGTTCTCTACATGTTTTTATTGTCTAGATATTACACATAAAATCTCCCGATCAGTAACTTGCCTTTTACTTCATGGAGGATTTGTTAACAGAAGTATTTAATTTTACTACCATCAAACTTATCAATCTTATCTTTTAAAGTCTGTGTTTTCTACGTCTTAATAGAAATGTCTTACCTCAGACCTTCGCATTACAAAGACATTTTTCTACATTTCTTCTAAAAGTTGTAAAGATTTGTTTTATACATGTAGTCGTCAATCCATCAGTAAGTTAGAGGATATGGCAACACAAGGATCAAATACTACGTTTTTCAAATCTCAGCTCAATCTGATGAACAGTTAGTTCAATCTTTGCCCGCTAATTTCTAAAGCTACCTCTGCCATATAACAGATTCCTAAATGTCTCTTCCTAAACTCTATATTCAGTTCCACTGAGTTGATTCATCTAACCCTGTACCAATACCATGCTGCTTTAGTTACTCTAGCTTGAAAATTAGTCTAGGATAGTCCCTCTCCAAAGTTGGTGTTTTTTAAAACTGGCTTTATCATTCCTGAGCCTTTGTTCTTGTGTACATGACAATTTTAGAATCAACTCTTTGTTTTCCAAAACCAACTGGGACTTTAACAGTCATTACAAGGTTGTTTTTCCCCTAAATTAGAAAAAGGTAGGGCCAGACAGTGGCTCATGCTGAGGTGTGAGGATTGCTTGAGCCCAGGAGTTTGAGACCAGCCTGGAAAACATCTCTACGAAAAAATGTTTTTAAAATTCACCAGGCATGGTGTCCCATGACTACAGTCCCAGCTACTCGAGATGCTGAGGTGACAGAATCATTTGAGCCCAAGAGTTCAAGGTTGTGGTGAGCTGTGATCACGCTACTACATTCTAGCCTGAGCAACAGAGTAAGACCCTGTCACAACTTTTTAAAATTATTTTAAAAATCAGAAAAAGTCATGAGTACAGTTTTGTGTAGTTTACGAAATGAGGTGTATCTCTGAAGTCACACTTTAGATTATCTGTCATCTAGGAACAAACAGCTATGAGAAATAGCATATGATTCCACCTATGCGACTATCTAGATTAGACAGAGTCATAGAGACAGAAAGTTGTCTACATCCTTACCGCTCTCAATGGGCCTAATCTGATCTCAAACTAAGCAAGTCTGGTCCTGATTAATACTTGGATGGGAAACAGAAAGCAGATTAGAGATTATCAGTGGTTGCAGGGAGGGGAGAATGAGGAATTACTGCATAATGGGTACAGGTTTTTTGTCTGCAGTGATAAAATAGCTTTAGAAATAGTGCTGATGGCTGCACAATAACATAAATGTAATTAATGCCACTAAATTGTATGCTTAAAAATAGTAAACAGGCCAGGCGCAGCGGCTCACGCCTGTAATCCCAGCACTTTGGGAGGCTGAGGCGGGCGGATCATGAGGTCAGGAGATCGAGACCATCCTGGCCAACATGGTGAAACCCCGTCTCTACTAAAAATAGAAAAAATTAGCCGGGCGTGGTGGCGGGCGCCTGTAGTCCCAGCTACTCGGAGAGGCTGAGGCAGGAGAATGGCGTGAACCCGGGAGGCGGAGCTTGCAGTGAGCCGAGATCGCGCCACTGCACTCCAGCCTGGGCCACAGAGCGAGACTCCGTCTCAAAAAAAAAAAAAAAAAAAAATAGTAAACAGCTTTAAGTTTGTTTTTGGCAATAGTTTCTTAGATATGAAACCAAAAGTATAGGCAACAAAAGCAAAATTAGACAACTGGGACTACATTGAACTAAAAAGCTTCTATACACCAAAGGAAACAGCAGAGTGAAAAGGCAACCTATGGAATGGGAGAAAATGTGTAAATCATATTTCTGATAAGGGGTTAAAATCCAAACTATATAAATAATTCTCAAAACTCAACAGCAAAAAAGAAAATAACCTAATTAAAAAATTGGGCACAGGACCTGAATAGACATGTCTCCAAAGAATATATACAAATGGCTAACAGCTACGAAAGACGCTCAACTCAATAACTATCCGGGAAATGCAAATCAAAATAACCGTAAGAAACTACCTTCTACCTGTTCAGAAGGACATTATTAATAAAAATGAAAGATAACAAGTATTGAAGAAGATGTGAAAAAAACTGGAACCCTTGTACATTGTTGGTGGTTATGTAAAATGGTGTACCCGCTATTGGAAACAGTATGGAGGGTCCTCAAAAAATTAAAAGTAGAACTACCATATGATCTAGCAACCCCACTTCTGGGTATTTATCCACAAGAGCTGAAATCAGGATCTCAAAGAGATATTTGCACTCCCATGTTCAGTGATGCCAACAGACAAAAACAACCTAAATGTCCATAAAGAAAATGTGGTCTATACACGTACTGGAATATTATTTGGTCATAAAAAAGGAAATCTTCTCATATGCTACAACATGGATGAACCTTGAGGACATTACATTAAGTGAAATAAGCCAGTCACAGAAAGAAAAATACTGCACAAGACCAGACGCTGTGACTCACACCTGTAATCCCAGCACTTTGGGAGGCCAGGGCAGGTGGATCACCTGAGCTCAGTTCAGGACCAGCCTGAGCAAAATGGTGAAACTCTGTCTCTACCAAAAATACAAGAAATTATCCAGGTGTGGTGGTGCATGCCTGTGGTCCCAGCTTCTCGGGAGGCTGAGATGGGAGGACTGCTTGAGCCTGGGAGGTGGAAGTTGAAGTGAGCTGAGATCGTGCCAGTGCACTCCAGCCTGGGTGACAGAGACCAACCCCATCTCAAAAACAAAACAAAACAAAGAAAGAATCATGATTGCCAAGGGCTGGGAGGCGGAGGAAATGAGAGTTGCTATTCAATAGGTATAGAGGTGCAGTTATGCAAGGTAAAAAAAATTCCAGAGACTGGCAATACAACACTGTGCTTATAGTTAACAACACTGTATAGTACACATAAAAAGTCTATTAAGAGGGTAAATCTCATGATTTCACATTACAAATTAAAAATTAAAAACGCACACACACACAGCAGGACACATCATATTCAAACTAATGAAAACCAAAGATAGAGAAAATCAGTATAGAAAATGATAAACCTATGCAAACACCAACCAAAAGAAAGCTACAATGGCAAAGTAAACATCAGAAAAAAAGAGCAATACCAGAAGGATAGTACATAATGATAAAGGGAATTTCACCAAGACAAAACAATCCTAGATATGTACACACCTAACAACAGAGCTTCAAAATATACGGAGCAAAAACAAATAGAACTGAAAAAAAGAAACAGGCAAATCCACAGTTACAGATGGAGACTTCAACACTCTTTTCTCAGTAATCAACGGATGTGGATAAAACCAGGAAAGACACAGAAAATACCTTAATGAAAGGATGGGGTCAGTTCTTTTCTCAGCTTTTTCAGTGGAGGCAAAACCCAGAATGCCATCTATGTTTTGTGTGCAAGAAAGCATCTGCTCCTTACTGCATTCACCTTCCTTTACCTCAGGCCTTATAGCCTGACATTTATCTACAAATACAAAATGCATGTTATTCTAAAAAATGACAGCAAAAACATCTTTTTTAAAGCACAAAGGAACAGACCTATAACACTATCTTTTCCTACAAAACCTTAATCAACATTCGAGTTCCTATTTGCAAGGCACACATCTTATTTTTAGACCATAATAAAAACTTAACATATATGAGGATCAGCCCAAGCTTCTTGGGCAGTTTGTAGCATCTTCCTTTTATCTTAAATTCTAAGTATTTAAAGTGGCTTACTTTATATGATATGTCAAGTAAGGAAACTAAAAGTTGACTTAACTATTCTTTTGCTCCTTCAGAAGTATACTAATTAGTAACACAGTAATAGCTATCATTTATTAAGTACTTACTAAGCAGCAGGAACCCTTAAGTCCATCAGATGCATTATCTCATTTAATACTTGAAACAATCCTATTAAAAGATATTAATATTAACCTCATAGAGAACCCCCTGAGTTCAGAGATCTTAAGTAACTTGCCCAATGCAATACTTAAGCAAGTAAAAAAGCTGGAATTTAAAGCAAGGTCTGCTTGATTTCTAAAATCTGGTTGTGAATCATTAAGCTATTCTGCATTATACGTAATGACTCTAATAGGCCAAAAAAGAGCATAATATTGTGATGCCTACAAAGCATACTATGTTAACCACCAGTACTCTTTTATTAAAATCAGATGGGTAAATCTGAACTATAGATAACATAAATTTTATAGAAAGCTTGTTCTGGTCTGCTCCTACCTTTTCCTTGGTTATCAGCTTTAAATAATCTACATATGAACTCTTAAAGAAAGGGACCAAGACTCCCCCTCAAACTCTTAGCCCTCATCCCCAAGCAACTTATAAGTGGCAGTATGTTTGCATTCAGAGTAAAGAAGAAAAATGGAAGGAATACATATTCCACTAGTTCTTTTATAGGAATTAACCCCTTGTGGGTTCACAGAGGTGCTCTGTAGAGGTACAACATGAAAACCTGTGCTTTATCGACAGACATAAGCAACATACTTTTAACTCTATATAGATGTGATTTCAAATCATAGTTAATGGGAATGCACAGGAGGTGATACATCTTAGAAACAAACTTTAGAGAACAATCTCCCTACTTTAATTTTTTTTACATAAACTTTTTTCTTTAAAAATAAACAGAGCACAGTACCATAAGTACAGAACCAATTAATAAGCATCATTAATTGCTATCTAGACAGAAAATTAAGTTACATACCATATTACTGTACATGTCTTCTCAAGTAATATAGATGCTTTTTAAATATGTAAGAAACTTACTCTTGTGTTTTTCTCCTTTAGAAGGACCCGCCTGAACAGTGGCATTTTCTAAAAGATTGTTTACTTCCAGTTCATTAGCTCCATCTTGCTTCTTCCTTCTTCTTTTCTTTTGATTTAGGTCTACTTCTAATGCAACCTGCTCTGCATCCTCCCTTGATAAGGTCAAAGACTCTTCTTCAACTGTCTGAGCATCCTTCTGAGATCTTTCTGTGTCTGAAATTCTAGAACTCATAGACTCATCTGGATAATTATTCACTCCTTCACAGGCAACTTTTTTCACTGAAAACAAGAGAAATTACTATAAATATTTAAACAACCTAAAGAAAAATTTGTAAAGGTGGGAAAGAGACTCAAAGATGTCCTCTGTATTATTTATTTGTATGAACAAAAAACCTAAAGACAACCTAAAATGTCTAATGGGAAATGATTAAATAATATATAAAAATCCATGGGGCCAATAATAATAATGAGGTAAGTTTATATGTAGTCATGTGAAAAATGTCAAGGCATATTGTTGCATTAAAAAACCAAGCAGAACAAAATACACATAAAATCTCATCTTTATTAAACAAAAACAATTACATATAGAGATGCTCTTTGACTTACACTGGGTTTCATCCCAACAAACTGAGTATACTGTAAATTGAGTATACTGTAAATTGAGTATACTGTAATTGAGTTGAGTATACTGTACTCATAAGTTGAGTATACTGTAAATTGAAAATGCATTTAATACAGGCCAGGCGCGGTGGCTCACGCCTATAATCCCAGCACTTTGGGAGGCCGAGGCGGATGGATCATCTGAGGTCAGCAGTTCGAGACCAGCCTGGCCAACATGGTGAAACCCCATCTCTACTAAAAATACAGAAATTAGCTGGACATGGTGGCAGGCGCCTGTAATCCCAGCTGCTTGGGAGGCTGAGGCAGGAGAATCACTTGAACACAGGAGACGGAAGTTGCAGTGAGCCAAGAGCACACCATTGCACTCCAGCCTGGGCAACAAGAACAAAACTCTGGGCTGGGCATGGTGGCTCACACCTGTAATCCTAGCACTTTGGGAGGCTGACGTGGGCAGATCACTTGAGGTCAGGAGTTCAAGACCAGCCTGGCCAACATGGTGAAACCCCGTCTCTACTAAAAATACAAAAATTAGCTGGGTGTGGTGGCACATGCCTGTAATCCCAGCTACTTGGGAGGCTGAGGCAAAAGGATCACTTGAACTGGAGAGGTGGAGGCTGCAGTGAGCTGAAATGGCACCACAGTATTCCAGCCTAGGCAACAAGAGCAAAACTCCGTCTCAAAAAAAAAAAAAAAAGTTCTGGCTGGGCGTGGTGGCTCACACCAGCAATCCCAGTACTTTGGGAGGCCAAGGTGGGCAGATCATTTGAGGTCAGGAGTTTAAGACCAGTCTGGCCAATATGATAAAATCCCATCTCTACAAAAAATTACAAAAATTAGCCAGGCACGGTGGCACGTGCCTGTAATCCCAGCTACTCAGGAGGCTAAGATGAAAGAACTCCTTGAACTCAAGCAGTGAAGGATTCAGTGAGCCAGGATCAGGCCACTGCACTCCAGCCTGGGCAACAAAATGAGACCCTGTCTCAAAAAAAAAGTTCTTACATTAAATAAGATACAGTGAGTTACTCATGTTATCACCTGTAACATACTCACAAGAAGATATATAATCTTCTAGGATTATGTATAAGTAAAAAAAATGACTACTAAGAATAAAGGTATTTTGCAGTTATCAATACTACTTTTTAAAAGATATGCTCCAGAAGAAATTCTAGCCTAGAGTAAAGAGTTAATTTCATAGGCTTGACTGCTATCCTTTGAAAATCCTTCTTACAAGGTTGGCCCTTGGGCCATGTCTCAGAATTTGGTTCTGGGAAGGGTTCCTACCACCCTAACTGATAGAGTGGCTCACTGTGCCTTAGCTGTACAATGTGGTTTATGCTGAACTGCTTTCCTTTTGAAAATCTGAAATTTTGGTATCTTCCAGGCAGAGGATGCTGAATCCTTAGTCTTCTTAGTGAATAATCAAACCCCGGTGGTGGTCGTGGGTACCCCCAACACAGGTTCTCACAATCCTAGGTTTCAGTTCTGCCTCTGCCACTACTCACACTAAGTCCTTAGGAAAAAGTGTCTTACGATCTCTGGGGCTGTTTCTTGATGATTAAAACCAATACAAAGCGCCCAGGGTAGTGGCTCACGCCTGTAATCCCAGCACTTTGGGAGGCTGAGGCAGGCGTATCACGAGGTCAGGAGATCGAGACCATCCTGGCTAACATGGTGAAACCCCGTCTCTACTAAAAATACAAAAAAAATTAGCCGGGCATGGTGGCGGGCACCTGTAATCCCAGCTACTCGGGAGGCTGAGGCAGGAGAATGGCGTGAACGCAGAAGGCAGAGCTTGCAGTGAGCCAAGATCGTGCCACTGCACTCCAGCCTGGGCGACAGAGCGAGACTCTGTCTCAAAAAGAAAGAAAAAAAAGAAAAAAAAATACAAAGCAGGCTAAAATGTAAGCTAGCTAACATATAAGGTTCCCTAGAGTTCCAAGCGTCTTCTTTATGTGATTATAGCTAAACATTGTCCTCACAGACCAGAGTTCAAATAGTTAAGAAAATATAAGCCTAAAAATAAAAATGCCTATATATATACAATTTCTACCTGTTACAAGTCAACATTAGCCTTCAGAAATAAGTTATGCTTGACCAATACAGTCTAGTCACAACCCCAGAAGATTAGAGTTCCTTTTTTTAATCCTAGAATTTTATACCAGATTTTATGGAGGAAAATGATAATAAATAATCAAACACGAAATACAACACTCCAAATTCTGATGCTCTTTGACTGGCTGCAACTATCCTCTATGCTACAGAGATATCAAATAACCCAATCATGCCAGTTAAAAATTTTAAAAGAAAGCTATTGTTTTGGACCAGATAACTAGTTGATTAAAAAAAGATATACTCTCTCCAACTAGATGCTTTGATGATCTTAACTACCTGAGCTACACATGAACTCTCAAAGGCCTGAGGGACAATATTGCAAGTTCATTACTGCTAAGTAAACTAGCACACTTTCTTTTAAAATCAATACCTTTTACATTTTTCCATGGTTTGGTGGATTTCTTCTCCTTTAAACTGTGATTTTTAACAGATTTTTGTTTTCTTTTCTCTTCTTCAGCAAGAACTTTCTGAAGCAAATGAGCAAAAAAATCGAAGTCAAAAGGGCGCTTTTCCTCTGTTTAAAAAAAAGGAAAAGAACTTTCAAGTTTTTATTTTTAAAAGCTACTTCTAGCTTTTAAAGTATCATAACATCAAAAGCAAATGGGTTTGTCTATCAGTAGGAGAACAGAAAAACAAATACACAACAGAACACCACTCAGCAATAGAATAGGTTTGTCTTAGCAGGGAAATAGGTAAGTTCACATCAGAACACCACTCAGCAACGAAACGAATAAATTAGTTTATTATAAATAATAATTTGTTCATTACAAATTTGTAATAATTTGTTTATTGCAAATAAACTAGTTTTAAACAAAACAAAAGCAACAAACTACTGATACATGCAATAATATGAGGAAATGTCAAAAACATACTGAGTGGAAGAAAACAGATACTAGGGTACATACTATATGATACCATGTATAAGATATTCTAGAACACACTAAGCTATCTATGGTGATTAAAATGAAAACAGTGGTTGCCTTGGGCCAGGAGGACAGCATTTGATTGTCCAGAAAGGGACATAATGGACCTTGTGAAGTGATGAAAACATTTCCTCTATTGTTTGGGGTAGTAGTTACACAGGTATATTCTTTGTCAAAACTCGAACTACACTTTGAGCTGTGTGTAAATATAAATCAATTTTTTTATGGACTGAGAGTCCTTGAAATGCCCATTCACCACCATATGCCCTACCTTTATCACAACCATTTCACCATTTACTCTTATAAGTATCAGTAAAGTGGGAAGTAAATGAATTTAATCAGGAACATGCCCACTAAATACCTATCAACAGCATTATATCTGAAAGTAATCAGTGAACACTCCAGGAATGAATCCAAACCAGGAGGCAAATCCTTGCCTGAACTTAAAGTGAATGTAGAGAAAATGGTGCTCTATGCACATAAGCCAAAGACTGGTTTGATTACAAGATAGCCTCAGAAAAGAAGGTATATACTAAAATAAAAAGAATCTCAGGTAACTAAACCCAAATCTGGGATTCCTGAAGGCCCTATTTCACTGTTGACCCAGACTTAATTTGTTCTGACTCTCCACAATGATTCTGAAAGACATAGCACTCAAAGAATCGTAAAGGATCTCCACATGGTTCTCAGAGAAATTCAAAACAGAGTTTCTCTCAAAAAACCTATACAGGTTTTAATTAAAAAAAAAAAAAAAAAAAAAAAAAAAAAAAAAGGCTGGGCACGGTGGCTCACGCTTGTAATCCCAGCACTTTGGGAGGCCGAGGCGGGCGGATCACGAAGTCAGGAGATCGAGACCACGGTGAAACCCCGTCTCTATTAAAAATACAAAAAAATTAGCCGGGCATGGTGGCAGGCGCCTGTAGTCCCAGCTACTCAGAGAGGCTGAGGCAGGAGAATGGCGTGAACCCAGGAGGCAGAGCTTGCAGTGAGCCGAGATTGCGCCACTGCACTCCAGCTGGGGCGACAGAGCGAGACTCCGTCTCAAAAAAAAAAAAAAAAAAAAAAAAAAAAAAAATTTCCAATAGAAAGCCCCCAAATCAATGAGTTGTTTTGAGATACGATCTTGCTGTGTTGCCCAGGCTGGCCTTGAATTCTTGGGCTGAAAAGATCCTCCTGCCTCAGCGACTCCTGAGAGTAGCTGCGCCTATAGGCATACAACACTGTATCCTGTTTAAGATCAATAGATTTTAAAGATATCTATTACAATGGTCTATAAAAAGGCTTTGCACTCCAAATAGACTGTTTATAGATTTATGAATTATTTTCTAACTATAATGTGTTACACTTCATGAAAAGTTTCAGGACCACTTCTCTAACATGGAATGGGCTGAGGAGCACAATATTCCAGATCTTCTAAGAACCACTCCTCAAAGCAGTTTCCCTAAAGACCCGATAAAACACTGGGTGTAGGATCCACCCACCTACCTTAGTGTCTACTCATAAAATAAACATACATGCTACATAATGTAGGTACTCTATACATTTGGATTTTTTTTTCTAAAATTAGCACTATGTCTAATCTTATGACTAAATGGACACTGAATACATTTATTAATCATAAAATACTGATAATTATAAATCCACAAAAAATATATTCCTATCCACAGGTGTGGTGAAAAAGACCTATCTTCTAATCAAAAAATACAAGAACTATTTTAAACAGCAAATTTTTCTTTATAGATCCTTTGATATCTTTCTCTAGACTTAAAGAAAAATGTTAATTTTAATGAGGATTTTAGTTAGAAATTGAAAGATATCTATCATTCCTTCAGATGAGATCTAAATTCAAATGCTAGTATATCTCTTCAGACAGAATTTCCCTAACGATCCAATGATCATTAGGAAAAAAGAGACCTAAACATCCATCCTCTTTTTTTTCTTCTTTTTGGAAATGAATCACTACCTAAAATTATGCTTATCCACTATATATCTTCCCCCATCCAATTAGACTTAAGGCTCTAAATGAAGGATTCTCATCTGCCATTTATCTTCCACCATTACATGCTCAACACCTAGAACAATGACCACCATATAGTAGGTGGTCAGTGTTACTGACTGAATGACCGATTAGTCATTCAGAACCAGAAAGAACCATCTATATAACTAATAGTACTGTCTTCCAGAAACAATTATCTCCTCCAATACAGTTTCTTCAGAATAAATAACACTTAGAAGTGGTAGCATCAATCCCTCCATAACTTCTTGGACTTAGAACTGTTTACCTGCACCTAGATGTTCTGGATAATCTCCTGCCTATATATTTGTAGCAAGTGCCAGACCCATACTGCTAAACAGAAAAATTTCAGACTGCTTCCTCTTAATGCCGATACAGGAACAAAACAAATCTAAAACACACTAGAGCCAAAGACAAAAGACTGGTCGTTTTTTAGGCTCTTCAAGTAATACTTTGTAAAAGAGGTCTTAATACTTACGGAATGCTTTGTCTATTCTCCATCCATTTGTTTTCTCTTCCCGTTTAAATTTATTCTGTTAACAACAAAAAACCCTATGGTAATTTTCTCCCATAAAACAAGCTTTTTTTTTTTTTAAATGCAGTAAGCATTAAAATGAAACTCCTAGGAATAACATACTGTTCTCTACTTAATATGTCTTTGCCAACAGGCAAGTTACTTAAACCTTTGGCTTTTTAAAAATAAGGATGAAAGATTTTTACTGAGCTTCTTGATTCTCATTACCAACAGCATGAATCAGCAATGGAAGCTGGATTTACAGAGGACAGAAAAAAATAAAGTCAACAAACATGGAAGAAGATCAAACGTATGATTAAGCTCACTGGTATTAACTTTTAAAAAATTAAGTATTCATAACAGGTTAAACCTCTGACATCATTGTTCTAATATATTTCAAGTAGCATGGAGAGAAGACTATAGAGAAACAACTAAGTGAAATTTTGAAGCAGGCCAAGTTTATCCTGACAAACTTCTATATATATTAAGGCACATTTCCTCACGTTTTTCTCAGCCCCAAAAATCCGTCCTCAGTTTACTACCAGATTACTTCCATTAAGAGGGAGATGTTTAAGGCTTAAGGCTCAACCCATCCTAAAGTCATTAGGAAGACTGAGGGCCTAAGTTTGTGTCTGAAGACGTCTGATCACGCACACACACCGCAGGAGAAGAAACAAGTAGCCAATGTTTCCCATCTACACGTCAGTGATCTGCAAGTTTTTATTAAAAGCACAAAAATAAAGCTTTTTAATTGCAAAAAAAAAAAAAAGAATATCACATAAAACAAAGGAAGTATTTCATGCCCCCTTCCTCCCTTCAAAAGAACTTAACAACTAATATGACTTGTAAAGCAATCACTTTCTTGTATTTCCTTATTGTTTATGACCCAAGTGTGTATTCTTAGATGTTTGCCCATATTTTTAAAACCTGATATGACATTAACATCTTTTAATGTACAGGTTGCCCTTCTTTCCCATTCTTTTGTTGTTCTTCACAAAACATTATCAATAGAGAAGTTTTCAAAGATAATCTTATTTCTGCCTTAAAAGATCATACTGTTATTTAAACATTTCCTCAAAAGTTAACAAATGTTACCTCCACAAAAAATGATTGGCTATAAACACTAAATTAAATGTCCTAAAAGAAATATCAGTAGGCTTCAGGCATTTAATTCTAAAACAGTGCTACCTCATATTTTACTTAATTGGTAATATAATTCAGAACAATTTAAAACTTTCTCGAAGACTGTATTGAAACTAGTCAATGATTTCATAGGTAAGAACCAGTAACAGGCCAAATTCCATGATCACAAAATAAATCCCATAATTTCCACTTCTGGCCTTGACAAAGTAACTCATTATCGACAGGTCCTACATATCCAACTCCACCACGAATGACTTTTAACAATGACAAAATATATGCATTAATTATTTTCAAGCAAAGGACAATAGTGAGAACAAGACTACAATCATGGAGAGAAGGAAAACAGACAAGATGTGCCCACGTTTACCTTGGCTCTCTGCCTGGGCTCTATTTCCTAACCAAGGAAAGGGAGGTGAAGACCAAACAGGGTACAGGGTACAGCAATCCAACTAGGCTGCAGAAGTAGGGAATCTTTAGGAGCATAGTTCTAAAAAGGAACTGTGTAGAGGGGCACCTTACAGGTCTGGTGGAAATACCCCATGGTACCTTGACCTAAGTATGGGTTGCATATGTCCAGAATATAAGGCTAAAAAGAGAACAGCTGCTAAAGGGATGAGGGCAAAAGGAAGATGGTAAAAGTCATAAAACACCATATGACAATAGTGTTCAGGTGCATCCTAATGGAAAGACCTCATTAATACCCAAATACATTCACCTCAGACACCAGAAAGGTCACCATTAGAGATAAAAACGATACCCTAGAGTAGCCTTTCTCTACCAGGGATGTAGCATGAGAATTAAGTACTAATGCATTAAAGCAGCCACTGTATGCAATGCATTCCCTTCTCTCATTTATCTATTAATAGTATAGTATTAGTATAACCATCCTTAGAGAACTTAGAAAATAATAACTCATGCCTACCATGAGACTGTTCTGGAAAAAGAAGAAAATAATAAAATATAATATAATAGTAACTCAAATTATTTTCTGTAAATCAGACGAGAAATCCCATTGGAGAAAGGATGCCCTAGATTAAAGACCAGTCTAGATCTGCCTCAACAAAGCTTTAAGGCAAGCCTTAACAGGAACAAAGAGGTTGGCAGTAAATTAACGGCTTTCCAGAACAAAAGTCAACACTATTTTTTATTCTGTTTTGTTTACTGGAACAGAGTCTTGCTGTCTTCCAGACTGGAATGCAGTGCTGTGATCATAGCTCACTGCAGCCTCGATCTCCCAGGCTCAAGCAATCCTCCTGCCTCAGCCTCCTGAATTGCTAGGGGACGTGTGCCACCATGCCTGGCTTTTTTTTTTTTCTTTTTTTGTAGAGATGGGATCTTGCCATGTTGCTCAGTCTGGGTTTGAACTTCTGGGTTCAAGCAATCCTCCCATCTCAGCCTCCCAAAATACTAGGATTAGAGGTGTAAAACACCACGCATGGCCCAATGCTCTTTAAAAAAAAAGAAAAAACATAATCCAGAAACTGTACAACACATCGTTCACAATGTCTGGTATGTTTTTTTTTTTTTGAGGCAGAGTCTTGCTCTGTCTCACAGGCTGGAGTGCAGTGGTGTGATCTCGGCTCACTGCAACCTCTGCATCCTGGGTTTATGCCATTCTCCTGCCTCAGCCTCCCAAGTAGCTGGGACTACAGGCACATGCCACCACACCCAGCTAATTTTTTATATTTTTAGTAGAGACTGGGTTTCTGTGTTAGCCAGGATGGTCTTGATCGCCTGACCTCGTGATCCGCCCGCCTCGGCCTCCCAAAGTGTTGGGACTACAGGCATGAGCCACTACGCCTGGCCTAGTATGCAATTTCAAAAAAACTCATGGCTGGCCAGGCATGGTGGTTCATATAATCCTAGGTCCTTATAATCCTAGCACTTTGGGAGGCTGAGGTGAGTGGATCACTTGAGGTCAGGAGTTCAAGACCAGCCTAGCCAACATGGTGAAACCACATCTCTGCTAAAAATACAAAAATTAGCCAGGCATGGTGGCATGCACCTGTAATCCCAACTTGGGAGGCTAAGGCAGAAGAATCACCTGAACCCAGGAGGCAGAGGTTGCAGTGAGCTGAGATTGTGCTACTGAACTCCAGCCTGGGCAACAGAGTGAGATTCCATCTCAAAAAAAAAAAAAAAAAAAAAAATGGCCGGGCACAGTGGCTCACACCTATAATCCCAGCACTTTGGGAGGCCAAAGTAGGTAGATGACTTGAGGTCAGGAGTTCGAGACCAGCCTGGCCAACATGATGAAACCCCATCTCTACTAAAAATATAAAAATTAGGCTGGGCGCAGTGGCTCACATCTGTAATCCCAGCACTTTAGGAGGCCTAGGCGGGTGGATCACAAGGTCAAGAGATTGAGACCATCTTGGCCGACATGATGAAACCCCATCTCTACTAAACATACAACAACAAAAAAAATTAGCTGGGCATGGTGGTGGGCGCCTGTAGTCCCAGCTACTCGGGAGGCTGAGGCAGGAGAATCACTTGAACCCAGGAGACAGAGGTTGCAGTGAGTTGAGACAGCGCCACTGCACTCCAGCCTGGCGAGAGAGTGAGACTCCATCTCAAAAAAAAAAAAAAAAAAAATTAGCCAGGCATGGTGGTGCGCATCTGTAGTCCAGCTACTCAGGGGGCTGAGGCAGGAGAATCGCTTGAACCTGGGAGGCGGAGGTTGCAGTGAGCCAAGATCACGCCACTGTACTCTAGACTGGGTGACATAGTGTGACTCTGTCTCAAACAAAAACAACAACAAAAAAAACCCATGACAGAGATCAAAAAATTAATTATTTTTTAAAACCCACACGACATGAGAAAAGATAGGAAAATGTGACAGGAAAAGAAAAGGTCAAAAGAAAAAGATCCCATTCCCTGGCAAGCAGACTCAGAAAAAAAAGAAAAAAAGAAACAGATTCCAATATGATCTAGATATTAGAATGAACAAACAAAAAAGTTAAAGGAGCCATTCATTACACAGATGTTTCAGGATTCAGAGGAAAGTATAGTGAAGAGATGGGGAAATCTCAGCAGAGGAATGGAAACTATAAAAAATAACCCAGAGGAGGCCGGGTACGGTGGCTCACGCCTGTAATCCCAGCACTTTGGGAGGCCAAGGGGGGCGGATCACGAGGTCTGGAGATCAAGACCATTCTGGCTAACATGGTGAAACCCCGTCTCTACTAAAAATACAAAAAATTAGCCGGGCGTCATGACGGGAGCCTGTGGTCCCAGCTACTCGGGAGGCTGAGGCAAGAGAATGGCGTAAACCCGGGAGGCGGAGCTTGCAGTGAACCAAGATCGCGCCACTGCACTCCAGCCTAGGCGACAAAGCGAGACTCCATCTCAAAAATAAAATAAAATAAAATAAAATAAAATAAAATAAAAAAATAACCAGGTGGAAATTACAGAAATAAGAAATATAGTATCAGAAATAAAATATTCACTAAATGGGCTTAACAGCAGATTGAAGACAAAAGACAGAGTCAGTGAACTTGATGCTATGACAATAGAAACTATCAAAACTGAAATGGAGGAAAAAGATTGGAAAAAGGTGGTCAGAGCTTTGGTAACCTGTAGAATGTCACATCGGGTAAACTATGTTGGTGGAGTTCCAGAACGAGAGGATTAAACAGAGAAACTATTAAAATAAGTAATTTAAAATTTCCCAAATACAGTGAAAGATACAAAAAGCTCAGCAAACTCAAAACTAAAGCTAGGCATATCATCATCACACAGCTGAATACTAAAATTAAAAAAAAAAAAAAAAAAAGAAATCCTGAAAACAGCCAGAGAAATATAATTAATCATATACGAGGCAAGAACGATATGATTACTGTTGACTTTTCATCAGAAACACTGAAAGCCAGGAGACAACAGAATGACATCTTTAAAGGACCAAAAAGAAAAAAACTGTCAAATCAGCAAAATATATCATTCAAAAACAAGGCTGAAAGGCTGAAATAAAAACATTCAGATAAATGAAAGCTCAGAAAATTTTTCAACAGAAGACCTGACATTCAGACCTACAGGAAGAAATGAAAACACCAAAAATGGTAAATATATAGTTAAATGCTAAAAACTAGCTTTTTTCTACTCAATTTCCTTAAAAGACAAAAGACTCATATATCTATATACAGAGAGAGAGAGCTGTTTTTTTGTTTTTGTTTTTGAGACAGTTTCACTCTTGTTACCCAAGCTGGAGTCCAATGGCATGATTTCAGCCATCGCAACCTCCACCTCCTGGGTTCAAGCAATTCTCCTGCCTCAGCCTCCGGAGTAGCTGGGATTACAGGCATGTGCCACCACGCCTGGCTAATTTTGTATTTTTAATAGAGACAGGGTTCCTCCATGTTGGTCAGCCTGGTCTCGAACTCCCAACCTCAGGTGATCCGCCTGCCTCGGCCTCCCAAAGTGCTGGGATTACAAGCGTGAATCACCACACCTGGCTGTTTGTTTTTGTTTTTAAGGCTAGTCAAGTAAAGCAGTGGTAGCAGAGTAGGATAAAAGAAATTTATCTGGGCCAGGTATGGTGGCTCAGCCTGCAATCCCTGCATTCTGGGAGGCTGGGGCAGCAGATTGCTTGAGCCCAGGAGTTTGAGACCAGCCTGGGCAACACGGCAAAACCCCATCTCTACAAAAAAATACAAAAATTAGGTGGGCATAGTGACACATGCCTGTACTTGGGCACCTGGGATGCTGGGATGGAAGGATCACTTGAGCTCAAGAGGTTGAAGCTGCAGGTAGCCACAATCATACGACTGCACTCCAGCCTGGGCAACAGAGAGTGAGACCCTGTATCAAAAAAAAAAAAAAAAAAGAAAAGAAGAAATTTGTCTGAACATGGGTCACTTGGTTTTAAAATAAAAATTTAATATTAAAAAAGAAAGAAATCTGTAATCAGTTGTGATCATTTAGTTGTAAACACCAGTACACTTGGACCAGCTGCCTCATTAAACTATTATAAGTTCACTGTAAGTTGAATTTAAAGATATATAGGGCTAAGTGCAGTGTCTCATGCCTGTAATGCCAGCACTTTGAGAGGCTGAAGCAGGAGGATTGCTTGAGCCTAGGAATTTGGGACAAGCCTAGGCAACACGTAAGACCTCTTCTCTACAAAAAATAAAAAATTTAGTCAAGCACGATAGCATACACCTGTGGTCCAGGAGGCTGAGGCAGGAGGATTGCTTGAGCCCACGAGGTCATGGCGGCAGTGAGCTATGGTTGCACCACTGCACTCCAGCCTGGGAAACAAAGACCCTGTCTCGAAAAAAAAAAAGAAAAGGAAAGGAAAAAGAGGCTGGGCTCGGTGGCTCACGCCTATAATCCCTGCACTTTGGGAGGCTGAGGTAGGCAGACTACTTGAAGAAAGAAAGTTTGAGACGAGCCTGGCCAACATAGCAAAACCCCATCTCTACTTAAAAAAAAAAAAAAAGGGTGGGGGGGCCGGGCACGGTGGCTCACGCCTGTAATCCCAGCACTTTGGGAGGCCAAGGCAGGTGGATCACAAGGGCAAGAGATCGAGACCATCCTGACTAACACGGTGAAACCCCGTCTCTACTAAAAATACAAAAAATTATCCAGGCATGATGGCGGGCACCTGTAGTCCCAGCTACTCGGGAGGCTGAGGCAGAATGGTGTGAACCCGGGAGGTGGAGCTTGCAGTGAGCCTAGACCGTGCCACTGCACTCCAGCCTGGTGACAAAGCGAGACTCCATCTCAAAAAAAAAAAAAAATTAGCTGGGCGTGGTGGCACGCGCCTGTAATTCCAAGCTACTCAGGAGGCTGAAGCAGGAAATGGGCTTGAACCTGGGAGGCAGAGGATGCAGTGAACTGAGATCGCGCCACTGCACTCCAGCCTGAATGACAGAGCGAGACTCTGTCTAAAAAAAAAAAGGAAAAAAAGTCAAAGCTGGGGCGTTATTTGGGGCTGCGGAAAAAACAAACAAAAGGCTGAGATTTTCAGGAGCTTCGTGGTTGGTGAATGCAACCACGTGCTGGGAGGTCAGTGTACCCCAACTCCTCCAGGAGAAGTGCCTGCATTCAAGATCCTTCCAGACCTTACTCTATGAATCTCTTCATCTGTATCCCTTATAATATCCTTTATAATAAACCAATAAACAGCTGGTTCAGTGTGCTGAACTTTGCTAGCAGCTGAGAAAGGAAGCTAGAAAGAGGCAAGCTCCTGGTGCAAAGGTTGGTGTGCAGCATAATTTAGGCCTTAGAGAAGCTGGGGTTTTAACACTTTATAAGATGTGTTTTCTCAAAGCTGCCAGTTCTTTTAGAACTCATCAAATTGAGTCTGCTCCAACCAGCTTTACAGGCAATGGATTTAAGGCAAATCTTGTGTTTAAAGAGATTTAGAAGAAGCCTGAAGAGAAAAGCGGACAGATTGTGAAGAAAATCAGTGGTATTTTTTCCTTGAAGGTGAAGAATGAATGGCCTAGGGGGTAAAGAAGCCACCTAGTGGTGGATGTAAAGAACAGAAAAGGATCAGTGCTTTCTAACTCTAACTCAGATGAGAAAGCTGACCACACAATCACAAAGACTGACTAGGACTTACTGGCTTTAGTGATTGAACTGGTAAAATGAATCCTCAGTTCTCCTTTCAAAGCAAAGGGAAAATCACTGGCAATATGAAGTTACAAAGTTTTCAGCTTCAGCCAAGCAAAGGTAAGCTGTGAGGAACTCCCTTTGGCTACTTTTGAAAATCAAGATGATATCTCATCTCACAGATAGGAATTCATATAATTTCATTGTCAGAATTTAGGCTGAAACTACACACTGGCAAATAACATGAGATAGATTTGTTTTAAAAGGTGTGACCAATCCTGGTTTTCCTAACCTCTGGGTGAATACAGCCTGATGATGAACTACTGCTTTGCTGAATTGGATACAACTGTGCATTACAAAGTTAATACGTTATTTATGGCCTGGAGTAAAACGGCGTTTCAGAATAAAATTAGGAACAGCAAAATCCAAAAAAATTACATAAACAAAAGCTCCCATTTTGCTTATGAAGTGCACCGAAGGGCCAGGCACAGTGGCTCATGCCTGTAATCCCAACACTTTGGGAGGGCGAGGCAAGAGGATCACTTGAGTCAAGGAGTTCGAAACCAACCTGGGCAACATAGTGAGACTTAGTCTCTACAAAAAAATTTTTTTAATTAGCTGGGCATAGTGGCATGTGCCTGTAGTCCCAGCTACCTAGGAAGCTGAGGTGGGAGGATCACTTGAGCCCAGCAGGTAAGAGGCTGCAGTGAGCCAAGACAGAGGCTGCAGTGAGCCAAGACAGAGGCTGCAGTGAGCCAAGACAGAGGCTGCAGTGAGCCGTAATCATGCCCATGTACTCCATGCTGCATAACACAGCGAGGCCCTGTCTCAAAAAAAAATTAAAAAAGGCCGGGCGCGGTGGCTCACCCTTGTAATCCCAGCACTTTGGGAGGCCGAGGCGGGCGGATCACGAGGTCAGAAGATCGAGACCACAGTGAAACCCTGTCGCTACTAAAAAATACAAAAAATTAGCCGGGCGTGGTGGCGGGCGCCTGTAGTCCCAGCTACTCGGAGAGGCTGAGGTAGGAGAATGGCGTGAACCCGGGAGGCGGAGCTTGCAGTGAGCCGAGATTGCACCACTGCACTCCAGCCTGGGCAACACAGCGAGACTCCGTCTCAAAAAAAAAAAAAAAATTAAGTACATTTAAGGATTATTCTGCTGAAGATGTAATTTAAGAGTTCCCTGGATGAACTAGAGAAGGAAAAGACTACCAATAGCTGGCAAGTAATTAGTGTTATGCATTTAATAACCTTAATCAGTAATAATTAATAATTCTTAAAATTTTATACTGGGGGCCACGCATGGTGGCTCACGCCTGTAATCCCAGCGCTTTGGGAGGCCAAGGCAGGTGGATCTTTTTCTTTTTTTTTTTTTTGAGACAGAGTCTTGCTCTGTCACCTAAGCTGGAGTGCAGTGACGCAATTTCGGCTCACTGCAACCTCTCCCTCCCGGGTTCAAGCGATTCTCTTGCCTCAGCCTCCCAAGTACCTAGGACTACAAATGCCTGCCACCACACCTGGCTAATTTTTGTATTTTAATAGGAGCAGGGTTTCATCATGTTGGCCAGGCTGGTCTTGGACTCCAGACCTCAAGTGACCCATCCCCCTCAGCCTCCTAAAGTGCTGCGATTACAGACATGAGCTACCGCACCTGGCCAACCTCAGGAGTCAGAGACCAGCCTGAGCAACCTGATGAAAACTCATCTGTACAAAAAAATACAAAAATTAGCTGGGCATAGTGGTGTGCACCTATAGTCCCAACTTCTTGGGAGACTAAGGCAGGAGGATTGCTTGAGCCTGGGAGGTGAAGTTTGCAGTCAGCCGAGATCATGCCATTGCACTCCAGCCTGGACAACAGAGCAAGACTGTCTCAAAAAAAAAAAAAAAATCAAAATTTGTGGGACACAGCTCTAGTGATGCTTAAAAGAAAATCTACAGGCCGGGCTTGGTTCATGCCTGTAATCCTAGCACTTTGGGAGGCCAAGGCGGGTGGATTATGAGGTCAGGAGATTGAGACCATCCTGGCTAACATGGTGAAACCCCATCTCTACTAAAAATACAAAAAAATTAGCCGGGCATGGTGGAGGGCACCTGTGTCCCAGCTACTCAGGAGGCTGAGGCAGGAGAATGGCATGAACCCAGGAGGCGGAGCTTGCAGTGAGCCGAGATCTGCCACTGCACTCCAGCCTGGGCGACAGAGCAAGACTCTGTGTCAAAAAACAAAGGAAATGTACAGCTTTAAATGTCTACTTTAGAAAAGAAGGCTTTAAAATCAGTGCTCTAAGTTTTCATCTTAAGAAGCTAGAAAAGGGAATTGAACAATGAGAACACACGGACACAGGACGGGGAACATCACACACCAGGGCCTGTTGCGGGGTGGGGGGAGGGGGAGGGATAGCATTAGGAGATATACCTAATGTTAAATGATGAGTTAATGAGTGCCAACATGGCACATGTATATATATATGTAACAAACCTGCACGTTGTGCACATGTACCCTAAAACTTAAAGTATAATAAAAAAAGAAGCAGCAGCTAGAAAAACAAACACAAAGTAAATGGAAGGAAGCGCTAAACAATAACAAAAAAAAAAATCAATAAAAACACACCAACAATTGGAAACTTAAAACTTACATTAAGAAGCCAGGTGCAGTGGCTCACGCCTATAATTCCAGCACTTTGGGAGGCCGAGGTGGGCGGATCACGAGGTCAGGAGATCAGATCATCCTGGCTAACACAGTGAAACCCCATCTCAATTAAAAATACAAAAAATTAGCCGGGCATGGTGGCAGGCACCTGTAGTCCCAGCTACTCGGGAGGCTGACTCAGGAGAAGGGCGTGAACCCAGGAGGCGGCGCTTACAGTGAGCCGAGATGTCACCACTGCACTCCAGCCTGGGCTACACAGCAGGGCTACAGAGCGAGACTCCGTCTCAAAAAAAAAAAAAACTCACATTAAGAAAAGTTGGTTCATTAAAGAGATGTTTAGATTAATAAACACTTAGCAAGATGAATTAAGAAAAAAACAGGCTAGGAGAAGTGGCTCACACCTGTCATTCCAGAACTTTGGGAGGCCAAAGCAGGCAGATCACTTGGGCCCAGGAGTCCCAGACCAACCTGAGCAATATGGCAAAACCCAGTCTCTACAAAAAATACAAAAAATTAGCCAGGCATTGTGGCACATGCCTGTAGTCCCAACTACTCAGGAGGCTGAGGTGGGAGGATCACTCAAGCCCAGGAGGTGAGCCATGATAGCACCACTGCACTCCAGCCTGGGTGACAGAGTGAGACCCTGTCTCAAAAAAACAAACAAACAAACAAACAAAAAAAAAAAAAACAAAAAAAGAGAGAGAGAAAATACAAATTATCAATGAAAGAGTATATTTGTAAAATAAACCCTTCCTCCAAGAAAACTACAGGATCAAACAGTTTCACAGGTAAATTCTATCAAATATTAAAGACAAAATAATACTAATCTTCAACAAATTATTTCAGAAAATAGAAGAGGGAGCACTTTCCAGCTCAATTTCTGTGACCAGGATAAGCCTCATATCAAAATAGGACAGACTTTGTAAAGGAAGATTACAAATCAGTATCCTTTATGAACAAAGTAGCAAAAAAATCCTCAAGAAAATGTAGCAAAATAGAGCAACACAGAAAAAGAACACACTATGACCAAATGGAGCTTATACAGGAATACAACATTAGTCCAATATTTGAAAATCAAGGTAATGTAATTCAGTAGCTTTAAATACAGTCTATTCTCATTTTTGAGATGGAGTCTCACTCCCGCTGCACAGACTGGAGTGCAGTGGTGCAATCTCAGCTCACTGCAACCTCCACCTCCCGGGTTCAGGCTCCCGAGTAGCTGGGATTATAGGCATGCACCACCACGCTCGGCTAATTTTTGTATTTTTAGTAGAGACGGGGTTTCACCATGTTGGCCTCGCTGGTCTTGAACTCCTGACCTCAGGTGATCCACCTGCCTTGGCCTCCCAAAGTGCTGGGATTACAGGCGTGAGCCACCATGCCCGACCTACTCTCACTTTTCTACACTTTACCCAACGACCTGCTAGACACATAGTAACCTTTCAGGAAAAGAATCTACATGATTTTTGAGACAAATAGCCCAGTGACAAATTTATAATTAATTACGCAGATCAGCAGAGCACTCCAATTCTAGACAATCGATTTCTAGCCTTCACAGAATTTTAACATTTTGTTCTTTTATCAAAGATCAACATTAGAAAATGAACATGAAGAATATAAACAGTTCCTTATCTCTTGCAGAAATACAAGACTATTTCATTACACTGTACAATGCCCCTTATGTAATGTCCCCAGACAATCCATGCCTAATTTAGTTCTAGAGGAAAAAACATACCTTCCTAATGGTTCCTTTTATTAATGTAATGAACATGATAGGGATGAGAAATGAAGGAAAAAGCCCATGGTTGGGTAAAGATCTCACTATCAATTGAGAATGCATTATGGCAACATAGTGTGATGACACTCAAATGCACTTAAACCCAGAAAACTTGTATAAAGTTTCTCAAGCAAAGAAACTAAAAAACAGAGGAAGCTCATCCTCTTGGGCATATAATAACTGTAACTGACATCACTGTTGTTATTAGTGCCACTGGTTGTCCCAGAGTTAAGGGGACCTAGGAAAGCAACGGATCAGAAAATGAGAACTATGTAAACTCAGATTTCTTCTCTTTAAGCTTTCCTAGGAAATTCTGAAATACATTTTGGGTTCAAAAAGCTACCCTTGGCCAGGCATGATGGCTCACGCCTGTAATTCCAGCACTTGGTGGGAGGCTGAGGCAGGTGAATCACCAGAGGTCAAGAGTTCGAGACCAGGCTGACCCACATGGTAAAACCCCCCTCTACGAAAAATACAAAAATTAGCTGGGCGTGGTGGTGTGCGCCTGTAATCCTAGCTACTAGGGAGGCTGAGGCAGGAGAATAACTTGAATTTAGGAGGCAGAGGTTGCAGTGAGCCGAGATTGCACCACTGCACTCCAGCCTGGGCAACAGAGTGAGACTCCATCTAAAAAAAAAAAAAGGCCGGGCGCGGTGGCTCACGCCTGTAATCCCAGCACTTTGGGAGGCCGAGGCGGGCGGATCACGAGGTCAGGAGATCGAGACCATCCTGGCTAACACGGTGAAACCCCATCTCTACTAAAAATACAAAAATTAGCCGGGCGTGGTGGCAGGCGCCTGTAGTCCCAGCTACGCGGGAGGCTGAGGCAGGAGAATGGCGTGAACCCCAGGGGGCGGAGCCTGCAGTGAGCCGAGATCGCGCCACTGCACTCCAGCCTGGGTGAAAGAGCGAGACTCCGTCTCAAAAAAAAAAAAAAAAGAAAGCTACCCTTAACCAAAGTACTCTGGTACATTTATCTTCTCTTTTCATTATGTAACTCTTCTTACATCTTAGTTGCAGTGCGTTTTTATTGGTACTGCCTCAAATTCATTTTAGAAATGAAGAAGATATAAATAAGAAAATATGAAACTAACATAAAGAAGATTGTACCCATATCAGAACTGATATTACTTTTCAATCAACAAAGAGGGATAAATGTAACAAAAATATCATAAGTTTAAAAAAAAAAAGGGCTGGGCACAGTGGTTCTCGCCTGTAATCCTAGCACTTTGGGAGGCCAAGATCAGGGGATTACCTGAGCTCAAGAGTTCGACAGCAGCCTGGGCAACATGGTAAAACCCCATCTCTACTAAAACACTAAAAAAATCAGCCGGACTTGGTGGCAGGTGCCTGTAATACCAGCTACGTGACACGCTGAGGCATGAGAATTGCTTGAACCTGGAGGTAGAGGCTGCAGTGAGTCAAGACCGTGCCACTGCACTCCAGCCTGGGCAACAAAGTGAAACTCTGTCTCAGTGGAAAAAATAAAAATAAAAATAAAAAAGATGAACTGAGATTTAAACCAAAGGTAAGCTAATAATACTAACATTTGTAATGTTTGGTCTCTTTCCAATCAACAAATGTGATAGGTTTACTTTACCTTAATTTCTATCCTTGCTCTGTGAGGAAAAAGTTGTCCAATCATAGAAAAGTCAGTTCCTACCATGCTGATGGCTAAAAAAAACATATCTGTTTCTGTGAAAATAAAAGATTTAGAATGATTGAAAATTAATCCTATCAATATTTCAGAGAAAAGAAATCTTACAAAATTTGACAGTACTTAATTTTACTAGAAAGATACCCATGGAATACTTAAAAACATCTTATTATAAATAAAAACTTTTCAGTATAAGAAATCGTAGGCCGGGCGCGGTGGCTCACGCTTGTAATCCCAGCACTTTGGGAGGCCGAGGCGGGCGGATCACGAGGTCAGGAGATCGAGACCATGGTGAAACCCCGTCTCTACTAAAAATACAAAAAATTAGCCGGGCGTGGTGGCGGGCGCCTGTAGTCCCAGCTACTCGGAGAGGCTGAGGCAGGAGAATGGCGTGAACCCGGGAGGCGGAGCTTGCAGTGAGCCGAGATTGAGCCACTGCACTCCAGCCTGGGTGAAAAAGCGAGACTCCGTCTCAAAAAAAAAAAAAAAAAAAAAAAAAGAAATCGTAGGCTGGGCATGGTGGCTCACACCTGTAATCCCAGAACTTTGGGAGGCCAAGGTGGGTAGATCACTTGAGGATAAAAGTTAGAGACTAGGGCCAGTCGAGGTTGTTCACGCCTGTAATCCCAGCACTTTGGGAGGCTGAGGCGGGTGGGTCACCTGAAGTCAGGAGTTTGAGACCAGCCTGACTAACATGGAGAAACCCCATCTCTACCAAAAATACAAAATCAGCCGGGCATGGTGGCACATGCCTGTAATCCCAGCTATGTGGGAGGCTGAGGCAGGAGAATCGCTTGAACCCGGGAAGCAGAGGTTGTGGTGAGCCAAAATCGCGCCATTGCACTCCAACCTGGGCAACAAAAGTGAAACTCCATCTCAAAAAAAAAAAAAAAAAAAAAAGAGTTTGAGACCAGCCCAGCCAACATGGTGAAACCCTGTTTCTGCTAAAAATTTAAAAAAAAAATGAGCTGGGCGTGGTGGCGCGCACCTGTAATCCCAGCTACTGGGGAGGCTGAGGCAGAAGAACAGCTTGAACTCGGGAGGCGGAGGTTACAGTGAGCTGAGGTGGCGCCACTGCACTCCAGCCTGGGCGAAAGAGCGAGACTCCACCTCAAAAAAAAAAGAAAGAAAGAAAGAAAGAAAGAAAGAAAGAAAGAAAGAAAGAAAGAAAGAAA
Source organism: Symphalangus syndactylus (assembly GCF_028878055.3). Lineage (NCBI taxonomy): Eukaryota > Metazoa > Chordata > Mammalia > Primates > Hylobatidae > Symphalangus > Symphalangus syndactylus. The sequence continues at coordinate 29,979,989 of NC_072440.2, forward strand.
GAAAGAAAGAAAGAAAGAAAGAAAAAGAGAAATCATACAAAAGCAGCTGGAATTTTTTTTTTAAGACATTCATTCTGCCTAGCTGATCTTATTCAAAGTGCTCTGAAGAAAACTATGAGTCATAGTCAGGATAGGGTTACACTACATAAGCAACTAAGATGTGCTAAGTAGTATATAAAGAAAGTAGCTAGAAAAACACACAAGAGGCCAGGCACGGTGGCTCACACTTGTAAATACCAGCACTTTGGGAGGCCGAGGCGGGCAGATCACTTGAGGTCAGGAGTTCCAGACCATCCTGGCCAACATGGTGAAACCCCGTCTCTACTGAAAACACAAAAATTATCTGGGCATGGTGACATATGCCTGTAATCCCAGCTACTTGGGAGGCTGAGGAAGGAGAATCACTTGAACCTAGGAAGTGGAGGTTGCAGTGAGCCAAGATCGCGCCACTGCACTCCAGCCTGGGTGACAAGAGTGAGACTCGGTCTCAAAAAAAGAAACCATTAACAGAAGTTACACCTCAGGAGAACAGGAACAGGGAAGTGAAAGAAGAGAAGTATAGAATCTTTTTACTCTATATTCTGCTGTTTGAATTTTTCCTCAAAACTACTGTTTTTAAAATAAAAACAATAAGCACCAACATGCAACAGACTTTTAACAGCATAATATTTATCTATAGAAACTTTATTATACAATATTATCTGAGGTAGAACATTATTTGCATTAGAAATATTGTATTGTTGGCCAGGCACAGTGGCTCACGCCTGTAATCCCAGCACTTTGGGAGGCTGAGGCAGGTGGATCACTTGAGGTCAGGAGTTCAAGACCAGCCTGGCCAACATGGTGAAACCCCATCTCTACCAAAAACACAAAAATTAGCTAGGCATGGTGGCAGGCGCCTGTAATCCCAGCTGCTTGGGAGGCTGAGGCAGAATCGCTTGAACCCAGGAGGCAGAGGTTGCAGTGAGCCGAGATCACGTCACCGCACTCCAGCCCGGGTGACAAGAGTGAAACTCCATCTCAAAAAAAAAAGAAAGGAAATATTGTATTGTTAATTTTTATTTAAATGGTATTTGCTGTACAGAGATTTGACAGACAGGAACATTCCAGCCAAAATAACTATAAAGGTAATTCTTAAAAAATATTTATTTCAGCAGAACAGTGACTAAAAGAAACTTAAAAAAAAAAAAAAAGAACAGAAAAATATTTCTGGGCTGGGCACAACGGCTCACGCCTATAATCTCAACACTTTGGGAGGCGAAGGATCACTGGAGCCCAGGCATTAGAGACCAGCCTGGGCAACATATTGAGACCTTATTTCTTCAAAAAATCCAAAAAACAAGCCAGGCGCAGTGGCTCATGCCTGCAATCCCAGCACTTTGGGAGGCCAAGGTGAGCAGATCACCTGAAGTCAGGAGTTTGAGACCAGCCTGGCCAACATGGTAAAACCCCGTCTCTACTAAAAATACAAAAATTAGCTGGGGGTGGTGGCAGGTGCCTGTAATCCCAGCTATTGGGAAGCTGAGGCAGGAGAATCGCTTGAACCCAGGAGGCAGAGGTTGCAGTGAGCCAAGATCACGCCATTGTACTCCAGCCTGGGCAACAAAAGGGAAACTCCATCTCAAAAATAAAAAAAAAATTCCAAAAAATTAGCTGGGTGTGGTGGCACACGCCTGTAGTGCCAGCTACTCTGGGAGGCTGAGGCAGGAAGATCACATGAGCCCAGGAGTTCAAGGCTGCAGTAAGCTATGATTGTTTCACTGCACTCCAGCCTCGGCAATCAATCAAGACCCTATTTCTACTTTCTAATTTTTTTCCTTAATTTTTTTGTAGAGATGAGGTCTTGCTTTGTTGCCCAAGTTGGCCTCAAACTCCTGGCCTCAAGTGATCCTCCTGCCTCAACCTCCCAAAGTGGAGGGATTACAGGTGTAAGCCACTGCACCTGGCTGAGACCCAGTTGCTATAAAAAAATTTTTTGAAGATTTGTAAGACAAAGTCAGAGATACCATTCCATGGAGGGCATAAGATAGTGGTGTCAATAAAATTAGCTGGAATAAAATGGTAGTTTGCATTTTATTTACTTAGGGGAGAAGTGATTTAATTCAGAAACAGTCACTTCATTTTAAATAAAGAACTTACACATTTTTAAATGAAAATTAGTTACCTTTATTTGACCATGGTTTAGAGTAATAGTTTTTCCTAAAGCTGGAGTATGTAGTTGTAGAACCGCGCTCAAATATGGGGTCATTTTCTTCAACAACACAAGGGCCTTTTGTTCTTAAAACTTCTACAGTTAAACTGAAATAAACACATTTTTAAATAGATCTATACTAAAAACAAGGAAACAAATAGTGAGATGTAAATAGTTATATTTTGAAGTTTAGCATGGCAATCATATCAAAAGCATAATAATACTTATGTGAAATATGGGTATTTTCCAAGCATCTGCTAAGTTTTACCTAAAACGTGATTCCAAGAGGGTAGAAAGAAATGTCAACTCATTTTCAAAATTCCAACAGCAATATAATATTTACAAAATATCTTTGGACTACGTATTATAAGAAGGTATTTGTGGCCGGGCGCGGTGGCTCACTCCTGTAATCCCAGCACTTTGGGAGGCCGAGGCGGGCGGATCACGAGGTCAGGAGATCGAGACCATCCTGGCTAACAGGGTAAAACCCTGTCTCTACTAAAAATACAAAAAAAAAATTAGCCGGGCGAGGTGGCAGGCGCCTGTAGTCCCAGCTACGTGGGAGGCTGAGGCAGGAGAATGGCGTGAACCCCAGGGGGCGGAGCCTGCAGTGAGCTGAGATCGCACCACTGCACTCCAGCCTGGGTGAAAGAACGAGACTCCTTCTCAAAAAAAAAAAAAAAAAAAAAAGAAGATATTTGTATTATTGACTTCCACATGTCTTTGATATTCAATATGTATTACTGTGCTGGACTCAATGGACATTTTGAAAAACATAAGCACTTTATATTTTACATTCCTGCAGACAAAGCAGTTAAATATGCTCTAACTATTTAATGACCAGTAAAATCATCATCACAAACTAATGGAAAACAGCACACAAAAACAACTATTATTAGCAGTATTACATTTATGTTTAATTATAGAATGTGACTGCTATAAAATTATTTTTCACTAGCTAAACTTTCAAAGACCTTCCATTGCTCTATTTATTTACTTACTAATTAATCATCTTTTAAAAAAATACCCTTAACTAAATTCCACAATGCCTAATGTGAGAAATCTAATGTTATAACTGAGAAATTAAACCAGAAGATGAATTATACCTCACCATAACAAAAATCATAAAATATGTTAAACCTACATTTCACTGTATATCCAGTAGTTATCACCACACATCAGGATATGCTCTTAATAATATGAGAACTTGAATATTGACTTCAAGACTGTGTCAATCTTAGAAATTTATCCTCAGTGGAAGACAGCTATGATTAGTTCAACAGCCTGACTCAATGACCAGTAAAGATGATAAAACTACGGTGTTAGGTTAATAGATGATAGGGCATCTTCTCATACAAAATAGTTATAAAAATTACTAAAATTTATAAATTAACCTAACTCACTTTTCTATTTACAATATTCATTATGCAAATAAAGATGTCAAGGTCTAAGTGACAAAGGCTGATTTAGAAAAAGGACCTCTTACACTAGACAAAGCATGTTTGTTCTCATGTAACCACAATCTCACTTTCTCTCTTTTCTAAATACCTTTCTTCATCCAAAATAATGGAACCATCTTCTGCCACTTTTACTCGAGGAACCAGTAAGGGCCCATCATCTGTCTCTTCTTCCATTTCATTATCTTCAGCATTAGGAGTACTCTTACCCTCTTGCCTACCAGATATAAAGATAAGTTAATTCACAAAGGCATGAAAAGTGTGCCTGAATAGTATAAAACTTAAAATAAATGATTACAAACTCAACCTTCTAGCTATTTCCAACTTTCCCTATAATCCAAATGAAAACAGTACGTGTTATTAAGGATACAATTAGAGGATTTTCTCAAGTTTTATCTCGAGGCATTTAGTAAGGAGTCTTATTTTTTTTGAGATGGAGTTTCACCCTGTCACCGAGGCTGGAGTGCAGTGGCATGATCTCGACTCACTGCAACCTCCACCTCCTGGGTTCACACCATTCTACTGCCTCAGCCTCCCAAGTAGCTGGGATTACAGGCACGCACCTCCGCACCCAGCTAATTTTTGTATTTTTAGTAGAGACGGGGTTTCACGATGTTGGCCAGGCTGGTCTCGAACTCCTGACCTCGTGATCCACCCGCCTCAGCCTCCCAAAGTGCTGGGATTACAGGCATGAGCCACCGCGCCTGGCCCAGTCTTTACTCTCTTTTAAAATAAAGAGACACAGGCAGGACATGGTGGTTCAGGCCTGTAATCCTAGCACTTTCGGAGGCCAAGGCAGGAAAATCATTCGAGGCCAGGAGTTGAAATCAGCCTGGGCAACATAGCAAGACCCTACCACTAAAAAAAAAAATTTAAGATGCGTGCTTATAGTCCAAGCTACTCAGGAGACTATGAGGCGGGAGTATCTCTTGAGGCCAAGAGTTTAATCACACCACTGCACCCCAGCCTAGGTGACAGTGCAAGACCCTATCTGTAAGAAAATAATAATAATAATGCTTATAGTTATATAGCATTAGTTTCTAGATTATTTGATTAACTTTTCAGTACAATCCTTCAGGGTTAGTACCTTAAGGAAAATGGCCGAATGCAGCAGTTCATGCCTATAATCCTAGTACTTTTGGAGGCTGAGGCGGGAGGATTACTTGAGCTTAGAAGTTCAAGACCACCAGCCTGGGCAACACAGTGAAACCTTATCTCTATGAAAAAAAAACTCTTCAAAAACTAAAAAACTTTGGCTGGGCACGGTAGCTCCCACCTGTAATCCCAACACTTTGGGAGGCCAAGGCAGGCCAATCACGAGGTCAAGAGATGGAGACCATCCTGACCAACATGGTAAAACCCGTCTCTACTAAAAATACAAAAATTAGCTGGGCATGGTGGCGTGCACCTGTAGTCCCAGCTGCTCAGGAGACTGAGGCAGCAGAATCACTTGAACCCAGGAAGCAGAGGCTGCAGTGAGCCGAGATCGCACCACTGCACTCCAGCCTGGTGACAGAGCAAGACTCCATCTCAAAAAAAAAAAAAAAAAACTAAAAATTTTAGCCAACCATGGTGGCACACACCTGTACTCCCAGCTACTCAGGAGGCTAAGGCAGGAGGATCACTTGAGCCCAGGAGGTCAAGGCTGCAGTGAGCTGTGTTCACACCACTGCACTCCAGCCTAGGTGACACAGCAACACCCTGTCTCAAAAACTAAATTAAAATTTTAAAATTACAAAAACAATAGTCCAACCAAATGTAATTTTTTTTTTTAAAGACAAAGTCTTGCTCTGTCACCTAGGCTGGAATGCAGTGGCGTGATCATAGCTCACTACAGCCTTGAACGTGTGGGCTCGAGCAATCCTCCCACCTCAGCCTCCTGAATAACTAGGACTACATGTACACACCACCATGCACAGCTTATTTTTACATTTTTTGTAGAGACAAAATGTCACTATGATGCCCAGCCTGGTCTCAACTCCTGGCTTCCGGCAATCCTCCCATCTTGGCTTCGCAAAGTGCTGAGATTACAGGAGTGAGCCACTGTGCCCGACCCCAATCAAATGTAATTCGACTATAACAGGAAGCACCATTTGATCTTTTATTAAAAAACGTAGCAATAGAATATATTCAAAAATAAAATAAAATACTTACTCTCTTGTCTGGACTGGAGTCGATGGCTTTTCAGTTTTCTTTTCTTGTTCCAGTGAAGAACTATTGAACATAAATGACAATATCTTTAATAAATTATTAATTTATATCTTCCCAATTCTATCTGTAGGCAAGAAGAAAATTATTCTAACTTCTAATTTTTAATGATATATCATAGCATTTTGTTAATGACAGTGCAATCCAACCATCAATTTTTCAGTCAAAAGCTTGTCATCACGTACAAATAATTTGTTAGGTCCTAAGTAGAAAATACTTTTTTTTTTAAATACAACAACAGGGTCTTGCTGTGTCAGGCTGAAGTGCAGTGGTGTGATCTCAGCTCCATGTAACCTCTACTTCTTGAGCTCAAGCAATCCTCCCACCTCAGCCTCCCAAGTAGCTGGGACTACAGGTGCATGCTACCACACCAGGCTAATTTTTGTCTTTTAATTTTTTGTAGAGACGAGGTCTCACCATATCGCCCAGGCTGGTCTCAAACTCCTGGGATCATGCAATCCTCCCACCTTAGCTTCCCAAAACATTGGGATTACAGGCATGAGCCACCACGCCCAGCAGAGAATGTTCTTATCCTTTAACTTCTCAGTGAAAGGAGGCTCCCAATCCCAAGGCATGAAGCAGCTTAGGTGACTTGTCTCCAACCCCTAGATGTTAAACAACTCAAAACCTAGGTTTCTGGCCCTTTCTTCGACAGGGCCAAAGACCTGGTGAATCTGAAAAAGGGCTATGCTGAGGAACTGTCCCTACTCCTACCTCTACCTGCTAAACCATCAACAATACAACAATGAGATTTATTATAAACCTGCCTCAGAAACCCCAGGCCAACTTTATTAAAGAAGCTTTGTTCTTGGAAGATTTATTAATCACATTACTACTGTCTTTATTAGAAGGCAGGGCATAAAACTTGGCTCACTCCTTTAGGTCAGTTTATAGTATGTTAAAAACAAACTGCAATCCTTTCAAACATTTTCTCTTTTTAAATGAGACAGAGTCTCGCTGTCTCCCAGGCTGGAGTGCAGTGGTGCAATCTTGGCTCACTGCTGCCTTGATCTCCCAGGCTCAAGTGATCCTCCCACCTCAGCCTCCTGTGCGCCACAATGCCCAGCTAATTTTTGTATTTTTTGTAGAGATGGAGTCTCACTACATTGCCCAGGCTGGTCTCAAACTCCTGGGCTCAAGCGATTCTCTCGCCTTAGCCTCCCAAAATGCTGTGATTACAGGGGTGAGCCACCTCGCCCGGCCAAAATTGCAATCTTGATTACAGAAAAGTGGCTTAGTTGGTTTTACTATGCCTTGGTAATTAACATAACAAAGAAAAAAAATTTTTTTTTTTTAAGACAGGATCTCACTCTGTCACCCAGACTGCACCCAGAATGCAGTGGCATGAACGTGGTTCACTGCAGCCTCAAGTGCCAGGGCTCAAGCAGTCCTCCTGCCTCAGCCTCCCAAATAGCTGGAACTACAGGCACATGCCACCATGCCTGGCTAATTTTTGTACTTTTTGTAGAGACAGGGTTTCACCATGTTGCCTGGGCTGGTCTCAAACTCCTAGACTCAAGTGGCCCACCTGCCTTGGTCTCCTAAAGTGCTGGGATTACAGGCATGAGCCACTGCGCCCAGCCAGGAAATTTATTTTTAATCTCAGAAATAAAGGGCATAATCTACCATCCCCGGAAAGCAGTTACTTGAAATACTGCTACGTTTTGTTATGAAATTCTATTTAAAAGGACATGTGTGTTCCAAATTTTGTCAACATGCTTTTGGAAAACAAAAAAAGTACTATAAAAGTGATATTTATATAACTACATACCCAAATAAAGTAAAACAGAAGGCCAGGCACAGTGGCTCACACCTGTAATCTCAGCACTTTGGGAGGCCGAAGCGGATGGATCACCTGAGGTAAGGAGTTTGAAACCAGGCAAGCCAACATGGCGAAACCCAGTCTCTACTAAAAACACAAAAATTAGCCAGGCGCGGTGGCTCACGCTTGTAATCGCCTTGGGAGGCCGAGGCGGGTGGATCATGAGGTCAGGAGATCGAGACCACGGTGAAACCCCAAGACCACGGTGAAACCCCTTCTCTACTAAAAATACAAAAAAATTAGCTGGGTGTGATGGCGTGCGCCTGTAGTCCCAGCTACTCGGAGAGGCTGAGGCAGGAGAATGGCGTGGACCCGGGAGGCGGAGCTTGCAGTGAGCTGAGATTGTGCCACTGCACTCCAGCCTGGGCGACAGAGCGAGACTCTGTCTCAAAAAAAAAAAAAAAAAAAAAAAAATACAAAAATTAGCCAGGTGTGGTGGCGAGCATCTGTAATCCCAGCTACTCGGGAATCTGAGGCAGGAGAATCGCTTGAACCTGGGAGGCAGAGGTTGCAGTGAGCCAAGACTGCACCACTGCACTCCAGCCTGGGTGACAGAGCGAGACTCCACCTCAAAAAAAAAAAAAAAAAAGAGATAATAAAGCAGAAATAAATTTTACTTACGTCATTGGATTGTTATCTGGTAGATAATATATGAAGTCTCTCATAGTCATTTTTGAACGATCTGGTGGCCTCTGACTTTCATTTATAGCATATTTGTTTTTCCATTGTTTCTGTATAAACACACACAGATCCACTTTTGTAAATATTAAAGAATTTCAGATGTACTATATGCAAACATACAGTCCACTGTTGCATTCACTATAAGTGCTTTAATATTATTCTCACCCCAATTATGTAATTTTGTAGATGGAATATTAAAAGTTATAGCACATTACCCTTAACAGTTTTTAGTTTTTATTTATCTACTTTTGAGATGGGGTCTTGCTCTGTCATCCAGGCTAAAGTGCAGTGGCACAATCATAGCTCACTGCGGCCTTGAACTCCTGAGCTCAAGCAGTCCTCCCACCTCAACCTCTCAAGTAGCTGGGACTACAGATGCTTGCCACAACACCTGGTTAATTTGGGGGTTTTTTGTTTTTTTTTTTTTGGTAGAGATGGAGCCTCCCTATGTTGCCAAGGCTGGTCTCAAATTCCTGGGCTCAAGTGATCCTCCTGCCTCAGCCTCCTAAAGCACTGGGATTACAGCAGTGAACCACACACCCAGGCAGTATTTAGATTTTAACAATTAAAGTGACTAGGACTAGATAAAAGCTCAATGTGGCCAGGCACAGTGGCTTATGCCTATAATCCCAGTACTTTGGGAGGCCGAGGAAGGAGGACCGCTTGAGCTCAGGAGTTACCAGCCTGGGCAACGTAATGAGACCCTATCTCTACAAAAAATACAAAAAAATCAGCTGGATGTGGTGGCATATGCCTATAGCCACAGCTACTTGGGAGGCTGAGGTGGGAGGATCACTTGAGCCTGGGAGGTTGAGGCTGCAGTGAACTGTAATTATACTAGCGCACTCCATCCTGGGTGACAGTGAGACCTTGTCTTAAAACTAAATAAATAAATAACAAAAGAATAAAACTAATAAAGCTCAATGTATAAAATGCTTACTGATGCCTAACTAAACATCTTAATAGCTTACTGAGAATTTATGCTTACACAGCTTTTTTTACCCTGTAATGACTTGAAATTCTGTGTATTTTGTAAAATTCTTGAAGCAAATGTTTAATCTTTAATTCCCCAAAACAAATTAAATAAGCAAATAAGCAGTTTCTGTAAAATACAGAACTTTTTTTTAATCCCCCCACCTCCAATTCCCAACCCATAAAACATTTTTAGAGGCTTACTCTTTTTTTTTTTTTCCCCGAGACAGAGCCTTGCTCTGTCGCCCAGGCTGGAATGCAGTAGCACAATTTCGGCTCACTGCAACCTCCGCCTCCCAGGTTCAAGCGATTGTCGTGAGGCTTACATTTTAGAAGACATAAATTGAAAGCTTGTTTTCTCCTGTGTAAAACAGTGATATCTACTTCACATAGCTGATATAATTACATAAGATAACAGATACAAAGCACCAAGCAAAATGCCTTCCCTTAATTTAAAAAAAACTAAAGAGGCATTTTATAATTCATAACAGGAGGTGACACTGGTTGGACACTTACTGTTTTCAAGACACTAGTTTTTTTGTTTGGTTGGTTTTTTTTTGAGACGGAGTCTCGCTCTGTCACTCATGCTGGAGTGCAATGGCGCAATCTTGGCTCACCGCAACCTCTGCCAGGAGGCTGAGACGGGAGAATCGCTTGCCTCCTGAGTAGCTGGGATTACAGGCGTACACCACCAAGACAAGATAATGTTTGTATTTTTAGTAGAGACGGGGTTTCACCATGTTAGCCAGGCTGGTCTCGAACTCCTGACCTCAGGTGATCTGTCCACCTCGGCCTCCCAAAGTGCTAGGATTACAGGCGTGAGCCACTGCACGAGGCCCAAGACACCAGTTTAAGTGTGTTTTACATGTATTGACTCATTTAATCTTCACAACCCTCCAATGAGATAGACAGAGGTTGAGCATCTCTTATCAGAAATACTTGAGACCAGAAATGATTCACATTTTGGATTTTTTCACATTTTTGAATATTTGCAGAATACATACTGGCTGAGCATCCCTAACCTGAAAATCTGAAATCCAATATGCTCCAATGAGCATTTCCCTGGAGCATCACTTTGGCACTCAAAACATTTTAGACTTTGGAGCATTTTCAATTTCAGGGATGCTCAACCTGAACTATTATTGGTCTATTTTACAGATGAGGAAATAGATTAATTAAATTACCCAAGGTCACATAGCTAGTAAAGAAATGAAGCTGAGATTCAATCCTTAAGTATTTAACTCCAGGACCAGCATGCTCTACTGCTGTTACCTGCCCTTTTAGAAAAGAAATCAATCCTCAAGATTAAAAAGAACATGGACTCTAATATATGTACACTACAAATTTTTCCCACTTGTAATTTTCCATATTGTCAATTTAGAAAACATTACCAATTCACTCTGCTCAACTATATTTGTCTTTTTTTTTTTTTTTTGGAGACAGTTTCACTCTATCATCCAGGCTGGAGTGCAGAGGCACAATCACGGCTCACTGCAACTTCCACCTCCCAGGTTCAAGCAATTCTCATGCCTCAGCCTCCCCAGTAGTTAGGATTACAGATGTGCGCCACCAGGCCCAGCTAATTTTTGTATTTTTAGAAGAGACAGAGTTTTGCCATGTTGACCAGGCTGGTCTTGAACTCCTGACCTCAAGTGATCTGCCCGCCTAGTCCTCCCAAAGTGCTGGGATTACAGGCATGAGCCACCACGCCTGGCCTATACTTGTCTTAATTCAAATAAATGTATCACTTGTCACTTGGACATCTTTATATGAAAAATCTGACTGAAGGTTTATTTTTTTTTTTTTTTTTTTTGAGACGGAGTCTTGCTCTGTCTCCCAGGCGGGAGTGCAATGGCGCGATCTCGGCTCACTGCAAGCTCCGCCTCCCGGGTTCATGCCATTCTCCTGCCTCAGCCTCCCGAGTAGCTGGGACTACAGGCGCCTGCCAACACGTCCGGCTAATTTTTTGTATTTTTAGTAGAGATGGGGTTTCACTGTGTTAGCCAGGATGGTCTCGATCTCCTGACCTCGTGATCCGCCCGCCTCAGCCTCCCAAAGTGCTGGGATTACAGGCTTGAGCCACCGCGCCCGGCCTGAAGGTTTATTTTATAAATATGTTTGTGTATGTATATCTATGTGTATGTGTATGAAACTTATTTGTGGTCTTTACCAAAAACAGTGAAAACATAAATAAATAATTTAAAAATTACTATCAGTGAAAAATGGAATTTAAGTCCATGGTGTATCAATCAATCCATTAACAAGAAGGGATGTTCTATTGACTAAGGGATATTATGTGGTTTTGTTCCCCCATCAAAATGCTACAAATGCTTTTCTTCCCAATGATTCCTTACTAACATAAATAGAAGGCAACATCAAAATCCTGATTCTCCTCCCTTACCTTCTCTTTTCTCAATTCTTCTTTTAACATTTCCCTCAGTTTCTGGGCTTTGTATATTCGGTATCTGTCTGAGCATGGCTGTTTCTCTTTTGTTGGAGTGGCAGTTGGCTGTGGAGCCTCTTGATTAACTGTAGATAAGGGATGAGATTCTGAAGGAACACTGACACTAGACTTAACCAGACTAGAAGTACTTGATATTCGCTTTCTTCTCTGTGAAACAGTAGAGGAAGATCTACTGGATCCTTCAACATCATTGTCACTACCAGTCTTCTCAGTACTGTTGAAATTAAAAAAGAAAAAAGAGGGCACATGAATCTTCTGTTACACATGCTAGTTTTAAAACCTAGTGTGGTGAAAATCCAAAACTGCAATCTCGTAATTAAAAAAAATAAAATTAGTAACTTGAGATTTATGATAATTATGACAGGTTACAAAAAAATTTGTTTAGTAAGTCTTTTAAATATACGTAAATTCTAATAGACTCTTAATCTTTTCAAACATAAAGTCCCTAGGCACATTAGAGCACATAATTATAGGCTTAGCTCCCTCAAAACAAATAACCAATTTACAGAACAAAGCTCAATCAACCTAATTTGAATTACTAGGTAACAAAGTAATAATTTATCATTAATTTATATATAAAATTTCAAAAAATTTTAATTTACTCTGACATTTTAAACTGGTCTAAACTACTGGCATTTTACTTTACTTATCAACCCGAGGTCAGTCAAATCAAATATGCAAAACTTCAAACCTCTGAAATATCTGTATTGCAGTATTTGAAGAAAAACATTTAGTTACAGTAGCCAAACCCAATTCCCTTTGAGGCAGAAATCATTTATCTTTTGTCAGATACAACGCTACTTATACAGCCATCAGAATAAACTTCAGTCAAAAAAAGTACTCAGTCATCCCAAATTGCATATTAGGTATGGTATACCTCAGATATAAGTATTTCAGGAATGGTCTATAAATGCAACTTAAGTCAAGAAAAGAGGTGGTATAAGTCAATAATTAAAAACAGTCTACTTTTTTCCTATTTTACAATTACTTAGAAAAAATTAGAAAATGCCTTAACTTATAGAATAACCTTTCCAGGAAGACTTCAATTTAAATTCGTATCTTAGCTGTTATGCCAATGTGATATGTGCATTATCTGCATTTCACCCAATTATGTTGAATGCATAATGACACAATATATATCCTATAGATTTTTACAACTAGCAAAGACCCACAAAAAAATAAAAAGAGGCCGGGCACAGTGGCTCACACCTGTAACCCTAGCACTTTGGGCTGAGGCAGGTGGATCACTTGAGGTCAGGAGTTCGAGTCCAGCCTGGCCAACATGGTGAAACCCTGTCTCTACTGAAAATACAAAAATTAGCTGGGCATGGTGGGGCACACCTGTAGTCCCAGATACTTGGGAGGCTGAGACAGGAGAATTGCATGAACCCGGGAGGTGGAGGTTGCAGTAAGCCGTACCATTGCACTCCAGCCTGGGCGATAGAGCAAGACTCCACCTAAAAAAAAACTAATAATAATTTAAAAAAAAAAAAAAAAAAAAACCTTCCCAGAGACAGTAATGGCAAAAAAAAAAAAAAGTGACTAAAAAACTAATTATATTCCCCAAACGTAAATGTCAACTAAAAAAAAAAAATTAAATATCCTTGACAATAAATGTCTCAAAACTACAATCTTTGGGCAATTTATTAAATTATCAACTACCACGCACTCATACGTAATTAACGAAATCTCTGAGAACTTTATTAATTTAACAGCGACTAGTATTGGTATCTCCTTTCTGTGTAGAAATTTTGAAACAGATTCATGTAATAAACTTGGAAATTACTTACCATCACTGAACTATCAACATAACACCATACACTCAGCACCAGTTCAGGCGAATAGAGGAAGATGTTCCAAAAATAAATAAATTTTTCACCTTCCTATCACAGCATAAACAGAATTTGTACTATCTCACTTCACTTAACAAGGCTGTTTACTGATTTCCTCATATATATATAGAAACAGAGGCCATCTTAGCCTACCATGTCTTAAATTTACTCCATCACCTTTCTAAAAAACTAGTAACTTTTTGTGGGCAACTATTCTGCCATATCCCCTGCAAGATAGTTTATATGCGTTATCTCCAATCTCCACCAAAACGCTCCAAGTAGGCAATATTATTCCCATTTTGCAGATGAGTAAATTCTGCCTGAGAAAAGTCTACCTGTAGACTAAAAGAGTCCTGAATCCAAATATGATACATGACGCTAAAGCCATGCTTCTCTATTCGGGAAACATGGTCACCACAGTTAAAGAGGCACACTTCAATTAAGTGACCAGAACTCTTACTCACTGACATAAATCAGCAAAGCCAAAGCAATACTTATATTCTCCTTTAAAAAATAAATATTTTATAAATTGAAAGACAAAAACACTCCCTGCAAAGCACTCCAGAAGGATGAAAACTATGGTGATCTAAATTCTCAAATGAATAGTGTGGATATTCTTCACTTCAGGACTGCCATACCCCGATTCTCCCCACCACCACTTGAAGACATGGTCTCCTCTCGGAGAATCTACAGACCGTGACAAAACGCACACAAGCCACACCCTGCAGGTCAGACAACCAAAGTGCAGTTTAGAGTGGTTTCATCAAGCCTCAACTGAAAGGCTTACTGCAAACGAGCGCGGACTCCTATGACAAAATTCATTTGCTCGGCTTCCAGGTGACAGGCCTGGAGAGGCGGGGCAAATGAAAATTCTTACCTCTGCAATTTCTTACCTGCTCCTAGGAGTCTTTTCTTGGGGCTCCGCTCCACCGAAATCGACTGCGGGCACATCTGTGGGCTCCGCTGGCTTGGAAGCAGAGTCCGTGGCAGGCTCCGGCGGCCTGGGAGACTCCCGTCCACGCTGGGGATTGGAAGCTGTGGAGCCCCTGGCGCCTACACCAGGCCTGACATTCGGCTTCACGCTAAGGCGTGCCCTGCGGAACATGGCGGAGGCAGGGGGCCCGGGGAGGCAGCCTGACGGCCGCTCACAGCCCCGAGCCCCGGCGGCGGCCCGGAAAGGGGATTAGGAACTACGCCCTCCCCACAAAGCCACACCACCAACTCAGGGGGCAGCTACCGTAGTTTCACTGCCCCGCCGCCGCCTCCTCCTCTCTCCCGCCGACGCCGCTTTTTCATGACCCTGCCACACACTGATGGCTAAATTTCACCCTCCTCCCAGCATCCCCGCCCTCACAGGACGCCGGAACTGATTGCGCCATCAGCAGCGCCGCAGAATGACGTCAGACGCACAGCACTGGGAGCCATGGTAACTTCCAAGCTACTGAGACTGGGTTACCTGCGGACCAGAAATTGAGATGCAGATATTTGCTCTTTCTTCTCCAGGACTCCTTAGTAGTTGAAAAGAGGAAAAGAAGAAAGTCAACTTCTCTGCTCAAACCGTTATTGGAACTATTAAAATCGCTCGCCAATTTTGTTTTTTGAAGGTCCTGAAGGGCTTAGAAATTCTAAATTGAGTAGACATAGATTAAAAATGCTGGTGTGAAGAAACTGATAATAGTTACCTACCAGGAGAGGAATGTGTTTCTGGAAAACACGTCGTGGTAGGAAGACCATTTACCGTACGCCCTTGTGTACTTTTTTGTTTTTGTCCTTTGAGACAGGTCCTTGCTCTGTCGCCTAGGCTGGAGCGTGCAGTAGCGTGATCTTGGCTCACTGCAGCCTCCACCTCTCGGGCTCAGGCGATCCTCCCGTCACAGCCTCCCAAGTTGCTGGGACCACAGGCGCGCGCCACCACACCCGGCTAATTTTTTTATATATATATATATTTAGTAGAGACGGGGTTCATCATGTTGCCCAGGCTGATCTTGAACTCCTAGGCTCAAGCACTTTGGCCTCCCAAAGTGCTGGGATTACAGACGTGAGCCACCACGTCTTTTCCTCTTTTCAACATTAAAAACTACACAAGGAGCCCAACCTCCTTGTGTACTTTTTAATATGAATGTATCACCCGAGATCATACCACTACATTCCAGCCTGTTGAAAAATTATTATAGTTGAAACTTTGTAAATTATTGTGAGCATTCTTAATCTGCTTCAGGAGGTAGCAGTAAACAAGACGTTCTGGATTTGGGAGGAGAAAATACAAAAAAGAAATGAACAAGATATTTTTAAAATGTATCAGGCCGGGCGTGGTGGCTCATGCCTGTAATCCCAGCATTTTAGGAGGCTAAGGCAAGGCAGATTGCTTGAGGTCAGGAGTTCGAGACCAGCCTGGCCAACATGGTTAAACTCCATCTCTACTAAAAATACAAAAATGAGCTAGGCCTGGTGGTGCAAGCCTGTAATCCCAGCTATGGGAGGCTGAGACAGGAGAATTGCTTGAACCCTGGAGGCAGAGGCTGCCGGGAGCCAAGATGGTACCACTGCACTCCAGCCTGGGTGACAGAATGAGTGAGACTCTGTCTTAAAATAAATGAATTAATTAATTAGTTACAATAAAATAAAGTGTATCAAATGTCATGAAACAAATTTAACGGTTGAATGCCGGGCATGGCGAGGCACGCCTATAATCCCAGCTACTGAGGAGGCTGAAGTGGGAGGATCTCTTGAGCCCAAGACTTCCAGACCAACCTGCTCAAAATATTGAGACCCCTAAAACAAATTACCCACATGTGGTGGCTGTGATGGCTCCCACCTCTAGCCCCAGCTACCTGGAAGGCTGAGGCAGGAGGTCCAGGCTGCAGTGAACTATGATAGTGCCACTGCCCTCCAGCGTGGGTGACAGAGTGAAACCTTGTCCCTAAAACAAAAATTTAATAATAAGAAGAAAAAAAAGAGAAATGTACGGGACGATGTGATAGTAATGGGAGGGAGGCTGGCAGTAGAGTGGCTAGGGAAGTCCTCTATGATGAGAGGAAAAATAGCCAGAGCTGAGGTTGGCCTTGGAGGTATTGGGCCAATGTTTGAACCAGTGATACAAATCCCCTGACTCATGGGAACACAAAGGCCTGACTTTCTTCTTGGAAGGAAAAGAAAATCCTACAAGAATATGGTGATACATTAATAACAAAATGTCAAAGGAATAAAATTCTGAACTGACTGAAGAAATTGATCACCTCAAGGGAGAACAAAAAAGAGGCAAGTGTTTTTGAGAGTAGGAAGGCAAGACTGAAAGCAGAGAAGAGATAAGATATGTCTCTAAGACTATGGAGAAAATGAAAGTCTGGAGGCCAGGCACAGCTCGTACCTGTAATCCCAGCACTTTGGGAGGCTGAGGCAGGCGAATCACTTGAGCCCAGGAGTTTAAGACCAGCCTAGCCAACATGGTGAAACCTCATCTCTACCAAAAATACAAAAATTAGCTGAGCATGGTGGCTTGTGCCTGTAATCCCAGCTACTCAGGAGGCTGAGGTTGGAGGACTGCTTGAGCCCAGGAGGCGGAAGTTGCAGTGAGCCAAGATCACACCACTGCACTACAGCCTGGGTGACAAAGTGAGACCCTGTCTCAAAAAAAAAAAAAAAAAAAGAGAGGAAGGAAGGAAGGAAGGAGGAAAGAGGAGGTCTGTGGATTCTGTGGGCTCCCTGCAATACTCTGGAAAAGGAACAGGATCTCAGTTTTATCTTCTTTATTTAAAGAAGCTCAAGAATTCGAGAGAATCCCCTGCTAAAGATGTCTCAGGAATCTTGGAGCCACTGCCAGGACTACACAGCTTTGAACAGCATATTCTGATAACAACTGAAGACACAGGGCCTTTCCCCAGATGGTCTTCTGTTCCACTTAAGAAATTAGGGCATTCTCCCAAGTTTTTACAGGTCAGAAAGTAAATAGTGACTAAGATTTAATTTCCCACCTGTAAAGGGATGGGAACAGAATCAGATTAAATTTTATTATTAAATATAAAGTCATAAGACATTTGTTACACAAGTTTGTGGAGTAAATTCTTAGTGGCATCATAGTAATTTTTTAAATCTCTACTTTTCTCTGAGAGACACACCCAACACATTTTGTGTACATCGGGTATATCATGTGTGGCCCTACAACTTAAAAACTGCAAAATTTTTCAGCTGCAAAGAAAAATGTTCAATTAGATTAAATTGAGAGCACATACAAAAACAACTCTACCACTCACCGGCCGGGCGCGGTGGCTCACACCAGTAATCCCAGCACTTTGGGAGGCAGAGGCAGGTGGATCACGAAGTCAGGAGATCGAGACCATCCTGGCTAACATGGTGAAACCTTGTCTCTACGAAAAAAAATACAAAAAACTAGCTGGGTGTGGTGGCAGGCGCCTGTAGTCCCAGCTACTTGGGAGGCTGAGGCAGGAGAATGGCGTGAACCCAGGAGGCAGAGCTTGCAGTGAGTTGAGATCGCACCACTGCACTCCAGCCTGGGCGACAGAGCGAGACTCCATCTAAAAAACAAAACAAAACAAAACAAACAAAAAAACTCTACCACTTACCTTCCAATCCCACCCCATTCCCTCTTTAGATGATCTTATCTCTATAAAGAACTGTGCCAGAGGCTGGAATGGTTGAAATCTCATGCTTGAAATCCCAGCACTTTGGGAGGCCGAGGCAAGACAGATCACATGAGGCCAGGAGTTCAAGATCAGCCAGGCCAACAAGGCAAAAAGCCGTCTCTACTAAAAATACAAAAATTAGCCGGGGCAAGGTAGCAGACGCCTGTAATCTCAGCTACTGGGAGGCTGAGGCACAAGAATCGCTTGAACCTGCGAGGCTGAGGCTGTAGTGTGCCAAGATTGTGCCAGTGTACTCCAGTCTGGGCAACAGAGTGAGACACTGTCTCCAAAACAAAACATGTTGCCAGAAAGTCAATCTTTTCCCTTCAAGTTACTTCACTAAGTGGAAACAGACGCTAGCAATATTAAGCAAGAGAGGTGGGGTGTGGGGATAGGATAGTGATGTGTGCGAGGCTCTCTGAATTTGAAAGAATAATGACAGTAAGAGCTAACATATTGAGTGCTACCATATGCTGGGGACCTAGTACTTCACATACATTAATTAAGTTAATGAAGAAGGTACATAACTCCCCATTTTACAGGTAAGAACGCTTTAACATAATGAAATAGTGTCCAAGTTGACAAAGCTACTAATTAGTAGAGATGGACTTTCAACCCAGACAGTTCACCTCCAGAGCTCCTCAGTCTTCACTTTCTCCACCTTCTCTAAAATAGACGATTTTATGAGGTAATAATGGAAGTTTGGTCGTATCTCCTTTGTTTTTATTCGTGTGTGTGTGTGTGTGTGTGACAATGAAAGAGGTGAAGTACCATTATACGCCACATGAGCCGTAGAAGCATCTCTACACGTGTTTTCTACCAATGGCAGATGGTCCACAGCTTTTACGTAGGTTCCGAGGTTATTCTGGGCTATTCTGAATTGTGGTTAAGGCTGCCCTCCCTGCCATTCTCTCCCCACCAAACAACCTAAGCACAGTCAGTAGCCTAAAACTCCTAAAGCACTGTGGATCGTGACAAGGGCACTGGAATAAACTGGAAAATAAATATGCTTTAGAGTCCGTCTTAAATTTCATTCTCATATCAATTCCTACGCGGTTAAGTCTGTCTGTTATGCAAAATGAAAACAATGAAGCCTAATTTGCAGAGTTGTGTTTAGAATAAGGAAGGAAAATATGTAAAGGACAGTGCCTTTTGCAGAGTTACCGTCAATCTGTTCAGTCTCCATCCGCCCCTCTCCGCCTCCGCAAGGGGACGAATGAAAGCTAACGTTCTTTGCCAAAAAGTAAGATATTGTAGTTTTTATTGTGATTTCCTATTAAAAAAAAACAAAACAGGTGGGGAGCTGGTGGAGCCCCTGTGCCTGGCGCACAGTGGGGAAAATCCACACACGCCTATCCCTCCGGCAGAACAGAACCCGCTTTCTGGGCTCTCGCTGGGCTCTCCCAGGCGTGTGTAGCAGCAGGGCTCCCGCCACCGCCAAGTCTCCACGAGCTTCGGAGCCCCGGCCGAGCTTCGGAGCCCGGCCCAGCCCCGGAGCCCGGCCCAGCTCCGGCCGCGCACGCGCAGTGACGCGCCGGCCATGCCGGCGACTGCTGTCGGGCCTCCAGTGGGCGGGGCCGTTGGCGGAGCAGAGCGGAGGAGCAGCCGGGCGGAGGGCCCACGACGGCTCAGCCTCGACGGTGGTGACGGTAGCCCAGAGTGCCAGAGAGCCGTTGCTTTTCCGAGTTGCTCTCTTCCAGGCCCCGTCGGTGGTCGGCATGGCCCGTGAGTGTGCAGACGGGGGTGGGAAGCGGCGGGGAGCGTCCGGCGTGGGAGCCTCGCGCTGAGGCGCGGCGGGCGGGGGAGGCGGGGTCCGGCTGGAGACTCCCCTTGGGTCGCGCAGTGCGGGGATCCCCGCTTCAGTCGGCAGAGAGAGAAGAGAGCTCGCGGATGGTTCCGGTCCGGCTTCCCAGGCCGGACGGGTGCCTGCCTCTCTGGTGCGAGTTTGTGCAGTAAAGAACACACCCCGGAGATGTGGACACGGCCACCCCGGGAGGGTCCTTGTTTGGAGGCATTTTATAGCTGATGCCTCAAGTCTTAAGGCCTAGTAAGGACCGGGAACTCCAGTGAGTCGCCTCCCTAGTTCTTTTGTTTGGCGCTCGCAGGTAATAGCCGAATAAACAGGAGGCTTTATAGCCGGTCCTAAATTTGATGTTCGTTTCTACCAGTCCTAGGTGTTAGGTCAGTCTGTTCTGCAAAACGAAAACAATGAAGCCTACCTTGCAGGGTTGTGGCTAGAATAAGGATGTAAAGGCCCACACTGCCTTTCGCAGACTTCTTCAATCTGGTCAGTCCCCATCCACCCCTCTCCGCCTCTGCATGGGGATAAAGGTAACTCTCAAGTGATGGGCTGAACTTGTGATCTCTGTATCTAGCTTTCTCCTTCCACCCACTCCCCTCAAAAGCCAGAACTTATTTTGGGATACTGGCCCAAGATTCGAATATCTGTTTTAAATTATCTGGTATTTATAGCTAGTGACCACCTAGATTGGTATGATAATACTCTGTAAGTGTTTAAGCCACTTCCTATTGTCAGATCTGGGAACACCATCTATCTGTTACTCTGCTAGTTTATCTATTAAAACACAAACTAAAGATGCATTTAAATAAGACCTGTTTATTGAAATTATTAATAATTTTGGAGATGGGAAAAGAGCATGACTGTTTGACTTTGTAGGTGGAAATCAACGAGAACTTGCCCGCCAGAAAAACATGAAGAAAACCCAGGAAATTAGCAAGGGAAAGAGAAAAGAGGATAGCTTGACTGCCTCTCAGAGAAAGCAGAGGTACGTGGTACTAATTTAATTCTAAAGTCACTGACGTTGTGATTGAGACCACATTTATGGGCTGGGTGTGTTGCCTCATGCCTGTAATCCCGGCAGTTTGGGAGAGTCGGGAGGACTGCTTGAAGCCAAGAGTTTGAGACCAACTTGGACAACATAGCCAGCCCCTGTATCTACAAAATATTTTTTTAAATTGGCCGGGCATGGTGGCACATGGCTGTGGTCTCGGCTACTCCGGAGGCTGAGGCGGGAGAATTGCTTGAGCCCAGGAGGTTAAGGCCGCAGTGAGCTGCGATTGCACCACTGCACTCCAGCCTGGGTGGCAGAGTTAGACCCTGTCTCAAAAAAAAAAAAAAAAGAAGGCCTCATTTTGGGGAACAGAAAGCATTTTGTTAAGCCCTTGGTAGAACAGGGCCTAATGATTTATGCCAGGCGGACTAAAACCACGTGGGGTAGACATCCCAACCTATAGATAGAGAACGTAAAGCTCTGAAGCTGTTATTTGTTTCTCAGAGACTCATGCAGCTCCTCAACAACCATAAGAACTTTTTATAGGCTGGGCGCGGTGGCTGACGCCTGTAATCTCAGCACTTTGGAAGGCCAAGGTGGGTGGATCACCTGGGGTCAGGAGATCAAGACCAGCCTGACCGACATAGTGAAACCGTATCTCTACTAAAAATATAAAATTAGCTGGGTGTAGTGGCACATGCCTGTAATCCCAGTTACTGGTGAGGCTGAGGCAGGATAATCGCTTGAACCTGGGAGGGGGAGGTTGCAGCGAGTGAAGATTATGCCATTGCATTCCAGCCTGGGTACTAAGCGGGAAACTCCGTATCAAAAAAAAAAAAAACTTTATTCAGCAAAATAACATCTTCCATATGCAAAACACTGTGAGGTGCTAGAGTTACATTTTCAAAGCAGACAGCCTACCCAAAGTACTCTGGATAACAACGGACTCAATTATTAATATATAATGATAATAGTTCTGAAGAAGATACGAAAAAGTATATGTATAATAGCTAGCTATGCTGATTTCCGAAGATCCATTGCATTGGAGAGAATTCATGTACATAGCCTTAATATATGACTATATGTGCCAATGTAAAACTGCTACAGAAATACTTTAGACTGAAGCTTAAGTAAGAAAAAGTACATTCATGTTTCTAAAAGAGCTAATCAAAGCTTAATTTTATTCTCAAATGATTTTGTCCATATGGAACTTGGAGGTTAAGTGAATAACTGACTGCACGTGCTTCAGTGTGGCTTGTTAGCGGTTCTCAATCCTGGCTGCACATTAGAATCACCTGGGAAACCTTGACAGCTACTCAAGCCTTGCCTTATGCTGTTTTGAGTTTTTGTTTTTTTAAAAAAATTGAATTAGAATAGTTGTACGTATTTTGGGGGTACATGTGATATTTTAATACCTGTATGTGGGCTGGGTAGTCCCAGCCACTTGGGAGGCTAAGGCAGGAGAATCACTTGAACGTGGGAGGCGGAGGTTGCAGTGAGCCAAGATCCTGCCACTGCATTCCAGCCTGGGTGACAGAGTGAGACCCTGTCTCAAAAAACAACAAAAACTGGCTTGGCGTGGTGGCTCATACCTGTTATCCCAGCACTTTGGGAGGCCGAAGCGGGTGGATTACCTGAGGTCGGGAGCTCAAGACCATTCTGACCAACATGGAGAAACCCCATCTGTACTAAAAATACAAAATTAGCCAAGTGTGTGGCCGGGTGCGGTGGCTCACGCCTGTAACCCTAGCACTTTGGGAGGCCAAAGCGGGCGGATCACGAGGTCAGGAGATGGAGACCATCCTGGCTAACACGGTGAAACCCTATCTCTACTAAAAATACAAAAAATTAGTCAGGCGCAGTGACGGGCACCTGTAGTCCCAGGTACTCAGGAGGCTGAGGCAGGAGAATGGCGTGAACCTGGGAGGCGGAGCTTGCAGTGAGCCGAGATCGCGCCACCGCACTCCAGCCTGGGCGACAGAGCAAGACTCAGCCTAAAAAAAAAAAAACAAAAAACACCTGTATGTGTACAATGTGTAATGATCAAATCGGGGTAATTGGGATATCTCTATGCTCAAACATTTATCTTTCATCCAGTTCTGATTTAATTGGTCAGAGGTCGAGCATTAAAAAGCACCCTAGGTAAATTTTATTGTACTTAGGTTATGCCTTTTTTTTTTTTTTTTTTTAAAGGCAGAGTCTTACTCTGTTGCCCAGGCTGGAGTGCAGTGGCGTAATCTCGGCTCACTGCAACCTCCGCCTCCTGGGCTTAAGCAATTCTCCTGCCTCAGCAATCCAAGTAGCTGGGATTGCAGGCGCCCGCCACCATGCCTGGCTAACTTTTGTATTTTTAGTAGAGACTGGGTTTCACCGTGTTGGCCAGGCTGGTCTCAAACTACTGACCTCAAGTGATCTGCCCGCCTCGGCCTCCCAAAGTGCTGAGATTACAGGCGTGAGCCACCACACTGGCCCAGTTATACCTTTTTTTTGAATTTTTTTTTTTTATTATTATGCTCTAAGTTCTAGGGTATATATGCACAACGTGCAGGTTTGTTACATAGGTATACATGTGCCATGTTGGTTTGCTGTACCCATCAACTCATCATTTACATTAGGTATTTCTCCTGATACTATCCCTCCCCCAGCCTCCCACCCCACCCAGTTATACCTTAAACTGAGCTTAAAACAGCTCCCAGGTGATTCTAATGTGCAGCCACTATTAAGAATCACTGATTAATGAGATTAAAGACCTTAATTTAAGGCAAAGGTCCTGACACTTTTTTTTTTTTTTTTTCCGGAGATGGAGTCTTACTCTGTGACCCAGACTGGAGTGCAGTGCCAGTCTCGGTTCACTGCAAGCTCTGCTTCCCAGGCTCAAGTGACCCTCCCACCTCAGCCTTCTGAGTAGCTGGGACTACAAGGGCACACCACCAAGCCCAGATAGTTTTTGTATTTTTTGTAGAAATGAGGTTTCATCATGTTGTCCAGGCAGGTCTTGAACTTCTGGGGTCAAGTGATTTGCCCACCTCAGTCCCCCAAAGTACTGGAATTACAGGTGTGAGCCACCATGCCCGGCCCTAACATTTATTATTAAAGTGATAAGCTTTGTCTTCAATTTCTGTTTACTCACATTAGAGTAAAAACGAACATGATATCAATCAGTGACCCTGCAATAGTATTTTTATTGGAGAACCTAGTCTAGCTTGGTTCAGAAATTGTCATTGTTTACCAGATATGCGCTCCTTATAAAGTTCTATGCTAGACATTCTATATACATTATTCTTTATTCATCATAACCCTGAAAAATGGTGTTAGCACTAATCCGTAGAATAGGAAACTAAGGCTCTGAACTTCAGTAACATTACTAAAGTTATACAGCAAGCACAAGAGAGCTTGGTTTCAAATAGAGAAGTAACTGTCATGGTTCTTTTTCCACTATACTTCATTTCTTTGTAGCTATGTTTTTGTTTTTGTTTTTTAGTGAAAGCAAGTTTATTAGGAAGTAAAGAAATAAACATTGGCTACTTTATAGGCAGAACAGCCTGTAGCTGTGTTATTTTGCCTTTCTTCTTTATTTTTATTTTTTTATTTTTTGAGACGGAGTTTCGCTCTTGTTGCCCAGGCGGAGTATAATGGCGCAATCTCGGCTCACCGCAACCTCCACCTCTCAGGTGCAAGTGATTCTCCTGCCTCAGCCTCCCAAGTAGCTGGGATTACAGGCATGCACCACCATGCCTGGCTAATTTTGTATTTTTAGTAGAGATGGGGTTTCTCCATGTTGCTCAGGCTGGTCTCAAACTCTTGACCTCAGGTGATCCGCCTGTCTCAGCCTCCCAAAGTGCTGGGGTTACAGGCGTGAGCCACTGGCCTATTTTGCCTTTCTTCTATTCCCTTGTTTTTGGCATTGGCTTTACAGCAATGTCTTACCATCATGGCTGTGGAAATCAGTTTAGCAGCTCCTCAAAAAGTTAAAACAGGCCAGGCTCAGTGGCTCACACTTATAATTCCAGCACTTTGGGAGGCTGAGGCGAGCGGATCAACTTGATGCCAGGGGTTCGAGACAAGCCTGGCCAACATGGTGAAACCCTGTCTCTACTAAAAATACAAAAATTAGCTGGGCGTGGTGGCACATGCCTGTAATCCCAGCTACTTGGGAAACTGAGGCAGGAGACTCGCTTGAACCAGGGAGGTGGAGGTTGCAGTTAGCAAAGATTGTGCCACTGCACTCCAGCCTGGGCAACAGGGCAAGACTGTGTCTCAAAAAAAATAAATAAAAAATTAAAAAATTTGAAACATGAGGTTAGTAAGTCAGAGTTGTGGGACTTTAACCAGAGCTGGTAGAGTGCTTGACACACAGTAGATGTTGAATACATGGCCGTTTAGTCTATTTTTAAAATATGGGTCCATGGACTCATGAATCACCTAACCCAGGTAGTCCAGTCATAGTTCACAGTTTATATGGCACATGTCAGTTTGACTGGAGATGAAAAGGGTTAAGGGCTGGGTGCGGTGGCTCACGCCTGTAATCCCAGCACTTTGGGAGGCTGAGCCAGGCAGATCACGAGGTCAGGAGTTCGAGACCAGCCTGGCCAATATGGTGAAACCTCGTCTCTACTTAAAATACAAAAATTAGTCGGGTGTGGTGGCACATGCCTGTAGTCCCAGCTACTCAGGAGGCTGAGGCAGAAGAACTGCTTGAACACAGGAAGCGGAGGTTGCAGTGAGCCAAGATCGTGCCACTGCACTCCAGACTGGGTGACAAAGCGAGACTCCGTTTCAAAAAAAAAAAAAAGTACCCTGAACATCCAGCTTTTCTTTATTGTAATCCAGTTTTAGTGACTAGCTTTTGGGCTTTTTTGCTTGTAAGAAACTGAAATCCTTCATAATATCTATGTTCTAGTCATAGACACCAGTTAGGATATCTAGGAGAGTTCTTAAGTGCCTCTTCTTTCAAGGAAAAAAATTAGAATGAATTAACTAGTTAACAACCAAGAGTAATAGCTATTATTTCTACTTGTAGCTGCCTAATGTCACACACTTTTATATATTAATAGTGATTCCTTGTAACAACCTTGGTACATATTGCCTGGATTTTGAAAGGGCTTTGAGGTTATTTGCCCAAGGTCATGATAACAGAGATGGTATTCAGAATAAGATCTGACTTCAAAGCCTTTCTAGTCTTTGTCTTTCCATTTTGTCTCCAGCCATGAAAATGGAAAGACAAGAAAGTTTATATCATCTTTTAAATTGTCTTCTAATACACTGAATGGGTTATGTGTAGAAAACAAGTGAGAATATATAACTGGTTTTTCTGTAACAACTTATAGACTTTTCCCTCATTGTAGGGACTGTGAGATCATGCAACAAAAGCAGAAGGCAGCTAATGAGAAGAAGTCTGTGCAGACAAGAGAAAAGTGATGACTGGCTATTTGGAAAACCTGGGTGCTACTGCCAGCTGGGTGTATCATAAGCTCTAAGATCAAGATTTTGTAGAGTGGACAGTCATTACATGTGTTATAACTTATCCTTTAAAAACTATTTTAAACTTTATCCTTTCAGCTTTACTTAGTGCGATGTTTTAGAAGCAATCTTCAAAGAATAAAACACTAACCATGCATGTGACATATTGGTGAACATTATTTTTATTATTGAACATTCATATATAATTTATTAGGTAATATGATCAGATAATAGGATCTCTTATAAAGAATCTTTGTCATCAGCTTTGTTAACATAGTTTTTTTTTCCTCACAGTTTCTGAGGATAAGGATAAAGTAGATCTTTGAAGTACACTTAAATGTATAATAGAAGTTAAGGTCCATTTTGCTTTGAAGTCAACTTAAAGGGCCAGGTGCGGTGGCTCATGCCCGTAATCCCAGCACTTTGGGAGGCCGAGGCGGGCGGATCACTTGAGGTCAGGAGTTTGAGACCAGCCTGACCAACATGATGAAACCTCATCTCTACTAAAGATACAAAAAAAAAAAACTATCCAGGTGTGTGGTGGCACATGCCTGTAATCTCAGCTACTCAGGAGGCTGAGGCAGGAAAATCACTTGAACCCAAGGCAGAGGTTGCAGTCAGCAGATATTGCACCACTGCACTCCAGCCTGGGCAACGAAGCAAGACTCTGCCTCAAAAAAAAAAAAAAAAAGAAATCAACTTACAAAGCTTGCTTGAACAATTTACAACAGATACTTCAAACCACTGGAATAGAAACTAAGTGGATGTAAACTGAGGTCTCAGTTCTACATGTAGCTTTAACATATTTTGGAATGAGTACCATATTTTCTGTTCTCAGCCTCTTCTAAAACTTGAGTCTTGATGGTAGTTATAAATTTGGAAATATGTAACCTGGAGAAATTAAGGTTTGAGACCTCGCTGCACTCTGAAGTAAACACAAAACTATGTCAAAGAGAATAAAAATGCCATTGTAGTAGTAAATAGAATAAGTATTCTACAAATACTTGATTTTTCACATAATGCAATTTAACAAATTTTTCTGATCATCCAATATATCAACCACTATCTGAATGGACAGATCTTGAAGTTAGCCTAATATAATATCTTGTGATTTGTCTCTTACCAGTGGTACCACCCATAAATAGGCTGGAATTTTTTGTGTCTAATACTGAATTCGACAACCAGGAAGTTTTTTAGTTTTTTTTTTTTTTTTTTTTGAGACAGAGTCTTGCTGTGTCGCCCAGGCTAGAGCGCAGTGGTGCCATCTCAGTTCACTGCAACCTCCACCACCTGACTTCAAGCGATTCTCCTGCCTCAGCCTCCTGAGGAGCTGGGACTACAGGCGCCCGCCACCACGCCCGTCTAATTTTTGTGTTTTTAGAAGAGATGGGGTTTCACCATGTTGGCCAGGCTGGTCTCAAACTACTAACCTCAGGTGAGCCACCCCTCTTGGCCTCCCGTAGAGCTGGGATTACAGACGTGAGCCATCCCACCCAGCTGAAGTTTTTTAGCCTGAGTTTCTATCTTCATATTAGCCTAGATTTTTCATTAAATTAAAACATTGTTCTGGATCTTTGGTTAACTTTAGTCTTCGGAATATTCTATGATTGTAGTCACAAAGACAAAAATTACGGTAGCTTAAGTTACATTCTAATAAAAGAAATAATAAAGTAATCTGATTGTACCACAAAGATTCTTTGTGGGCCTAATTTCTGTAATTCTGTCTCCAGAATTTCTGCACAGAGTAATAAGCCATAAGTACAAAAAAACTTTTCATGTTTTAAGCTCTTTTCTTTGCCTTTTTTTTTAAATGAGTAATTTCTTTAGTTTATCCTGTGGAATGGAAGAACTTTAGACCTTTTAATTCTTATAAATCGAGGGAAAGCTACAAATAAAATGGATATTAGAATAAGGAAGATCTCTAGGATGTAATTAATCATTAGTACTTTTTTTTTTTTTTTTGAGGCAGGGTCTCGCCTTGTCACCCTGGCTGAGTGCAGTGGTATGAACATGGCTCACTGCAGCCTCAACCTCCAGGGCCCAAGTGATCCTCCTGCCTCAGTCTTGTCTCCCAAGCAGTTGGGACTACAGGCGCACGCCACCACGTCTGGCTGATTTTTATATTTTTGGTAGAGATAGGGGTTTTGCCATGTTTCCCAGGCTGGTCTCCAACTCCTGAGCTTGAGTGAGCCACCTTCCACCACTGCCCAAAGTGCTGGGATTACAGGCGTGAGCCACCATGCCTGGCCATTCTTGATTAATTTTTATGGCACTTAATTAAATAAATTCATTGTTAAGAGGTTTGATTTTTAACTGTAGTATGACCAGATGTTTCCTTAAAGCAGGCGGAAAAATTATCGGAGAGGAAGAAAATTAAGTCTAATTGTTGGAGTATATTGACACCTATCATGTGGTATATTGTAATGTATATATATATATGCGATACATTGACACCGATCATGACACCACCATGTGGTATAGTTAAGGTAACTAAAAGTAGCTGAACTTATAAAGAGGGAAACAGGTCAATTATAGGATATTAAGGGAAAATACAGGTGAATAGCTTTTTTTTTTTTTTTTTTTTTTTTTTTTTTTTGCGACGGTGTCCTGCTCTGTTGCCGAGGCTGGAGTGCAGTGGCACAATCTTGGCTTACTGCAACCTCTGCCTCCCAGGTTCAAGCAGTTCTGCCTCAGCCTCCCAAGTAGCTGGGATTACAGGCGTGCACTACCACACCCGGCTAGTTTTTTTGTATCTTTAGTAGAGACAGAGTTTCACCATGTTAGCCAACCTGGTCTCAAACTCCTGATCTCAAATCATCTGCCTGCTTCGGCCTCCCAAAGTGCTGGGATTACAGACATGAGCCACCATGCCCAGCCCTGGAGAATAATTTTAATTATTATTATTATTTCTTTTTTTTTTGAGACGGAGTTTTGCTCTTGTTGCCCAGACTGGAGTGCAGTGGCGTGGTACTGGCCCACCGCGACCTCTGCCTCCTGGGTTCTTCTGTCTCAGCCTCCCGAGTAGCTAGGATTACAGGCATGAGCTACCATGCCCGACTAATTTTGTGTTTTTAGTAGAGACGGGGCTTCTCCATGTTGGTCAGGCTGGTCTCAAACTTCTACCTCAGGTGATCCGCCCACCTCGGCCTCCTAAAGTGCTGGGATTACAGGCATGAGCCACCATGCCTGGTCTTAGGAGAATAATTTTAAAAAGTAAATTCATGTAATGACTTTATTTAGTTTGGATATTCTTAGGGCTTGTTGCTAAAGAAAGATAAAATTATTAGGTAAGATAGTACCAGATTTAGAATATGATTTGGAAAATACCAAACTCTATGGAACCTCCCCTTTAAACATCAAAAATCATATTTTGCATCATTCTCAAGAGGAGGTAGTGTGTTATCATCAGCAATTTTCATTAAGTCCTGCTGAAAATGAGAAGTAGCAGCTATTACTGCCCAAAATACACTGTGGTCAGTTTTATCAGTTACTTTTTTTTTTTTTTTTTTGAAACAGAGTCTCACTTTGTCATCCAGGCTGGAGTGCAATGGTGCGATCTCCGCTCACTGCAACCTGCACTTCCACACCTGGCTAATTTTTTTGTAGTTTTAGTAGAGATGGGGTTTCACCATCTTGGCCAGGCGGGTCTCAAACTCCTGATCTCAAGTGATCCACTCGCCCAGCCATCAGTCATTTATTTTTGAAAGCCTCTTCTGTTAGTAGCATGTGTAAGAAATTGTGATCCATTTATCAAACTCTAGCCTGTTTTTGAAAATAGGGCTAAAAGGGAACATTGATTTCTGACATTTTCCAAAAACTTAAAAAATTTTTATATAGGCTGAGCACAGTAGCTCATGCCTGTAATCCCAGCACTTTGGGAGGCCGAGGCAGGTGGATCATTTGAGCTCAGGAGTTTGAGACCAGCCTGGGCAACACAGAAAAACCCCATCTCTACCAAAAAAAAAAAAAATTAGCTGGGTGTGGTGGTGCATGCCTGTAGTCCCAGCTACTTGGGAGGCTAAAGTGGGAGGATCACCTGAACCCAGAAGGTCAAGGCTGCAGTGAGCCGAGATTGCACCACTGCCCTCCACCCTGGGCGATAGAGTGGGACCCTGTCTCAAAACATACACACACACACACTCACTCTCTCTCTCTCTCAACTTAAAAATACTTAGTCTGTTATTTTTATGAAATTGTCAGTCATAGTTATCTGTTAGACCAAAGCTGAGTAAGAACATTTATTACATTGCCTCCTACAACTTTATCAGCTAATGTATTTGCTATATAGCAATTACATATTGGAATATATTATCTTTAGAGGTGGCCAAATCATAAAACTGTCACTGAGAAAAGGAGAATGACAATGTGTATGCTCAAATGTACTTCCCTATGAATTCCCAAAAGATATGAAACTTACTACAGGTTTGTTTTTTTTTCCCACACCTTCACTTCTTAAAAACAAAACGATCTTTTACATAGCAGTAACTATCTAATGCACATTGAAAGTTTATAAATAGCCTGCTATTGGATCATTTGCTTGGAAAAGTTGAGATTTTCAAATTTGATTATAACATAACTTTTGTAGAAATACATGGCCAGGTGCAGTAGCTCACATTTGTAATCTCCGCACTTTGGGAGGCTGAGGTGGGAGGATCACTTGAGGCCAGGAGTTTGAGACCAGCCTGGGCAACATGACAAAACCCCATCTCCTCAAAAAGCACAAAAATTAGCCAGATGTGGTAGTGCACACCTGTAGTCCCAGCTACTTGGGGGACTGAGGTGGAAGGATGGTTTGAGTCTGGGAAGTTGAGGATGCAGTGAGCCAAGGTCACGCCACTGCACTCCAGCCTGGGTGACAAAGTGACACCCTTCTCAAAATAATAATTTAAAAAAGGTGCCTGTAATCCCAGCACTTTGGGAGGCCAAGGCAGGCAGATCATGAGGTCGGGAGTTCAAGACCAGCCTGGCCAATATGATGAAACCTGTCTCTACTAAAAATACAAAAATTAGCCAGGTATGGTAGTGTGCGCCTGTAATCCCAGCTATTTGGGAGGCTGAGGCAGGAAAATCGCTTGAACCCGGGAGGTGGAGATTTCAGTGAGCCGAGATTGCACCACTGCACTCCAGTCTGGGCGACAGAGCAAGACTGCATCTCAAAGAAAAAAATAAAAAACAAGGCTGGGCGTGGTGGCTCACACCTGTAATCCAGCACTTTGGGAGGCTGAGGCTGAGGCAGGCAGATCACCTGAGGTCAGGAGTTCAAGACCAGCCTGGCCAACATGGTGAAACCCTGTCTCTACTAAAAATACAAAAATTAGCCGGTCATGGTGGTGGGCGCCTGTAATCCCAACTACTTGGGAGGCTGAGGCAAGAGAATTTCTTGACTCCAGGAGGCGAAGGTTGCAGTGAGCCGAGACTGCGCCACTGCACTCCAGCCTGATCAACAGAACAAGACTCTGTCTCAAAAAAAAAAAAAAAAAAAAAGTTTCCATTCCACATGCTACTCTTGCTATTTTACCAGTTGGACATGACTGCTTGCTGGTACCTAAGTGCCGGAACATTTCCTTGCAGCAGTCTGGCTGAGCCTTTGTGTTTACAAGAAATTTACCTACCAGCCTGGCTATAATTGACATAATCCTATTGAATACTTTCCTTTTATGAACATATATCACATGACATAAGTTTTTGTCAAATACTTTTTTTTTTTGGTCAAAGGTTGTAGCCTTATACCACTCAAGGGGGCTGTTAGGGTAGCTTATGAATGGATATTTCATACAGAGTTATGTATTTAACCCATTTCCTGTTTAGAAAAAAAAAAAGTGGCCGGGCGCCGTGGCTCATGCCTGTAATCCCAGCACTTTGGGAGGCCGAGTTGGGTGGATCACGAGGTCAGGAGATCAAGACCGTCCTGGCTAACATGGTGAAACCCCGTCTCTACTAAAAATACAAAACACTAGCCAGGCATGGTGGCGGGTGCCTGTAGTCCCAGCTGCTCGGGAGGCTGAGGCAGGAGAAAGGCATAGACCCGGGAGGCGGAGCTTGCAGTGAGCCAAGATCGTGCCACTGCACTCCAGCCTGGGCAACAGAGCGAGACTCTGTCTCAAAAAAAAAAAAAACAAAAAAAAGAAAGAAAAAAAAAGTGCAGCTCGCTGCCAGCGCTCATTTAATTTTACATAAATACACTCTGAGGTTGATGCAAATTAATTTTCAGTGTGAAAATACACAAACTGTTCTTAGAGTTATTTCTAAACACAACTTGTCTCTAATCCTAATATAATGGAAATGTATATAATGTTATCTTAGGATTAGAGGCAAGAGTATTCTTGGGGCAAATGGGAAATGGGTTAATATATACTTGAAGTAATATAACCACATCTAACCTGATTTCATGATATATTGGAATTTTTGTTTGCAAGCAACAGGATCAGATTAATTAACTTACTGATAAAAAACTTAAAGAATGAGAGATTCCAGAGTCATGGAAAAGTTGAGGACTCAAGACTTTGGAAGGGTCAAGAATTGTAACAGTTTCAGGTATCTTAAGAGTAGGTGTTATGAGGTGCTTTTTTCTTTTTTTTCTTACAGTGCTGATAGCAGGTTGAAATTCTGACAAGTATATTTAGTTTTTATGTCACTTGGAGTGCCTCCAGCTGAAGTTACATGGGTTAGGTACCCATCCCTCAGCAAGAGGAGGGCAAGTTGATGGTAAAACCAAGACTTAGCTAATAAGGAATAGGTAGTCCCCTGTATTAGTCCATTCTCACGCTGATAATAAAAACGTACTCGAGACTGGATAATTTATAAAGGAAAGAGGTTTAATTGACTCACAGTTGTGTATGGCTGGGGAAGCCTCAGGAAGCTTACAATCTTGGCAGAAGGGGAAGCAAATACATCCTGCTTCACATGATGGCAGGAAGGAGATGTGCAAAGCAAAAGGGGAAAAGCCCCTTATGAAACCATCAGATCTCCTGAGAACTCACTCACTATCATGAGAACAGCATGAAGGTAACCACCCCTATGATTCAATTACCTCCCACCAGGTCCCTCCCATGACACATGGGAATTATAGGAGCTACAATTCAGGATGAGATTTGGGTGGGGACACAGCCAAACTATATCATCCCCCCAAAAATTTAGGGTTCTTTGCCAAAAGGAAGGGAGAATGGATGCTGAGCAGACTAAAATAATATATTTTAATCCCTCTTATTGAAAAGCTAAGACTAAATTTTTAAAATTGTATTTTTTTTTTTTTTTTTGAGATGGAGTGTCACTCTGTCACCCGTCTGGAGTGCAGTGGTGCGATCTCAGCTCACTGCAACCTCCACCTCCCAAATTCAAACAATTCTCCTACCTCAGCCTCCCAAGTAGCTGGGACTACAGGCGCATACCACCATGCCCAGCTAATTTTTGTATTTTTAGTAGAGATGAGGTTTCACCATATTGGCCAGGCTGGTCTCGAACTGACCTCAGGCAATCTTCCCACCTTGGCCTCCCAAAGTGCTGGGATTACAGACATGAGCCACCACGCCCAGCTAATTCTGTATTTTAAGTAGAGACACGGTTTCACCATGTTGGTCAGGCTGGTCTCGAACTCCTGACCTCAGGTAATCCGCCAGCCTTGGCCTCCCAAAGTGCTGGGATTACAGGCGTGAGCCACCGAGCCCGGCTGTTTTTTTAAATACAAAAATTAGCCAGGTATTGTGATGGGTGCCTGTAATATCAGCTACTTGGGAGGCAGAGGCAGGAGAATCACTTGAACCCAGGAGGTTGCAGTGAGCTGAGATCACACCACTGCACTGCAGCCTGGGCAACAGAATGAGACTCCATCTAAAAAAAGAAAAAAATGTGTTTTTTAAAGTACATGATATGGCAAATCATAAAGGTGGTAAGTATCTGAAGTGTGAGAAATAATCATGCAGCTTATGCAATTTTTGTCTCTACCAACCTTTCAAACCCTCAAACTGCAATGCTTGCTTATTATAGAAAATCTGGGAAAATATAGTAAGTTCTAAATTTCCATAAATTCTAAATAGCATCTCCTTGAAAACTAACTCCTTGGGCATTTATCCCAGTGAAATGATAATAAACAGCCAGCATTTGAAATATATATTTCAATGACTCGTATATGAATACTATGTTCAGATCACAATAAAGGACATTTCCAGCACCCTCTTAGATAATGCCTCCCATCTGATTATCACCATAGATTAGTTTTGCCTGTTTTTGAATTTTATATAAATGAGATGACACGGTATGTGCTGTAGTGAGCCTAGCTTCATTTGCTCAACATTATGTGTGCAAGAATTCTCTATTTTTCTGCTATGCAGAAGTTCAGCCTTTTTCACTGTTGTGGAGCATTCTATGAATATACCATAATTTAGTTACTCTACATTTCATGGGCCTTTGAATTGCTCCCACTTTGGGGCTGTTATGAATAATGCTACCGTAACATTTTTATATATCTTATGATGGTCTTAAACACGCTGTCTACTGAGTATATGCCAGGAGTGGAATTGCTGGGTCATAGGGTGTGTGTCTATACACACACATACACACATTTTTTAGTAGGTACCATCAAACAATTGCATTTGTGTTGTTTTTGTTTTAGTTTGTTTTCAATGACCATAAAATTTTACCACCAGCAATAAATGAAGGTTCCATTGCTCCATACCAGCATTAGGTATTATCAGTCCTTTTATCTTTAACCATATTGGTGGGAGGTAGTGGTATCTCATTGTAGTCTTAATTTACTTCCATATACTTAATTTAAATACATTCAATTTATATACACACACGTATACTCTCTCAGCCTTCAATAAGCCAGTATCATTCCCCTGAACTAACCAATGTTAATAATGGTATACTTCTCTCAGTGCTCATGCAAACATGAATACACACACATACACATAAATAAGGGGTGTGGGAATGTATTTGATTCTGAGAGCTGCTGTAACAAATTACGACAAACTTAGTGGCTTAAAACAACAGAAATATTTCTGTTCACAGTTCTGGAGGCCAGAAATCTGAGAGCAAGGTGTCAGCTGGGCCACACCTCCCTCTGAAGGCTCCAAGGGAGAATCCTTGCTTTCCTCTTCCAGCTGCTGCTGGCTCCAGGTATTACTTGGCTTATGGCAGCATAACTCCTATCTCTGCCTTTGTCTTTGTGATCTTCTTTTCTGTCTTCTTCCCTTCTTTTTATGAGGACTTTTGCTATTGGATTTAGGTTCCATTCTAACCTAGGATGATCTCATCTGGAAATCCTCAATTGCATCTACAAAAACTATTTTCCCAAATAGGTCACATTCATGCATATCAGATGGACAGATGTATCATTTTGGGGTCCACCATTCAACCCATTACAAGGAGTTTTTTTAAACAAAAATAGGATACTTACATGTAACTTAGCACTTTTTTCTTTTTTTTTTGAGACGGGGTCTCACTCTGTCACCAGGCTGGAGTGCAGTGGCGGCATCTCAGCTCCCTGCAACCTCTGCCTCCCGGGTTCAAGCGGTTCTCTTGCCTCAGCCTCCTGGGTAGCTGGGATTACAGGCATGCGCCGCCACACCCAGGTAATTTTTTTTTTTTTTTTTCGAGACAGGGTATCGCACTGTTGCCCAGGCTGGACTGCAGTGGTGTGATCTCTGCTCACTGCAACCTCCACCTCCCAGGTTCAAGCGATTCTCCAGCCTCAGCTTCCTGAGTAGATGGGATTACAGGCGCCTGCCACTGCGCCCAGCTAATTTTTTGTATTTTTAGTAGAGATGGGGTTTCACCATGTTGGCCAGGCTGGTCTCCATCTCCTGACCTCGTGATTCACCCACCTTGGCCTCCCAAAGTGCTGGGATTACAGGCGTGAGTCACAGCCCCTGGCCATAATTTAGCACTTTAAAAAATAATAGCCATATTGGGCCAGGGGTGGTGGCTCATGCCTGTAATCTGAGCACTTTGGGAGACCGAGGCGGGTAGATCCCTTGTGCCCAGGAGTTCAAGACCAGCCTGGGCAACATGGCGAAACCCCATTTCTACTAAAAATACAAAAATTAGCTGGGGGGAGGGGATAGGCCAAGTTCCAGGTGTGAGGGGGCCACTAGGGAGAGCAGAGCGAGGCAGCTGAAGGCTGGTTAGAGCCCCGATCTTCCGGATTGAGGGCCTTACCTGGAAGCTGGACCTCACGGAGATGAAACGGAAGATGCACGAGGATATGATCTCCATACGGAACTTTCTCATCTACGTGGCCCTGCTGCGAGTCACTCCATTTATCTTAAAGAAATTGGACAGCATATGAAGATTGGGCATCACATGTGAATGCATGATATGAAGAGCCTGGTTACAGTTTCTACTGTTCTCTGCAAGTAAATAGGCCCAGAAAGGTGTAAGAGACTCTTTGAATGGACATGAAAATTCTGCTTGTTAAGAACAAGTTTAGCTCTGGTAACTGATCTTAATAGCTAAAATATAAAAATATTTGGGAAGTCTGAAATGAGGTCTCCTGGTCATGGTGTGCCCTTATGCCTGTGACAGTTGGCCTCTGTGAATATTGGTATACTTGTAAATAATGTCAAACTCCATTTTCTAGCAAGTATTAACAATTAAGGGAAGTATGTCTGAAATGGCACTGTCTTGTCAGTCATTTCTGATTACCCTTCTGTCTGGAGTGTATTTGTGAAGAGTCCCTTATAAGTTATGTTTTATGGACATCAGCACATAACCACAATGACATCGAAGCACAGGATCATTAGTCTATATTTTATTTTATTATTATTTTATTTATTTATTTATTTATTTTTTTGAGATGGAGTCTTGCTCTGTCGCCCAGGCTGGAGTGCAGTGGCACAATCTCGGCTCACTGCAAGCTCCGCTTCCCGGGTTCACGCCTCAGCCTCCCAAGTAGCTGGGACTACAGGTGCCCACCACCACGTCCGGCTAATTTTTTGTACTTTTGGTAGAGATGGGGTTTCACCATTTTAGCCAGGATGGTCTTGATCTCCTGACCTCATGATCTACCTGCCTTGGCCTCCCAAAGTGCTAGGGTTACAGGCGTGAGTCACCACGCCTGGCCCGTTAGTCTATATTTTAAATAAACATACCAATTAAGAAAGAAGCCAAAAACAAAAATTAGCCAGGTGTGGTGGCACGTGCCTGTAGTTCCAGCTACTTGGGAGGCTGAGGTGCGAGGATCACTTGAACTCAGGAGGCAGAGGTTGCAGTGACCCAAGATGGTGCCGCTGCACTCCAGCCTGGGTGACAGAGTGAGACCCTATTTCCACAAAAAGAAAAAAAAATAGCCATGCCTGTACTTCAGTACTTACAAATTTAACTTTAGTATAGATGTACAGTAATTTATTCAATCATTTCCTTACTCATAGACAATTAGGATGTTTGCAACTTTTGCCACTACAAACAATTCTGTGATGTAGATTATCATACTTACTCCCATTTACTGGTGCTTTCATTTCTTTAAGAATGGATTTTTAAAGATAGAATTCCTTGGGAATAGTTATGTCAAAGCCAAATATAATATAGAGACAAATCTTTAAAAACATTTTATTTGATAAGGAAGAGCTGCAATTCAGGGCATACACACAGACCAGGCTGATCATTGCTATGATCAGGAGAATAGAGGGAAGGTTGCGGCCAGGTGTGGTAGCTCACGCCTGTAATCCCAGCACTTTGGGAGGCCGAGGCGGGCAGATTACCTGAGGTCAGGAGTTTGAGACCAGCCTGACCAACATGGAGAAACTCCGTCTCTACCAAAAATACAAAATTAGTTGGGCATAGTGGCGCATGCCTGTAATCCCAGCTACTCAGGAGGCTGACACAGGAGAAACGCTTGAACCCGGGAGGTGAAGGTTGCAGTGAGCCAAGATCACGCCATTGCACTCCAGCCTGGGCAACAGGAGTAAAACTCCGTCTCAAAAAAAAAAAAAATAAAGAGAAGGTTCTGGGTTTTATGAGAAGGAACAGTATTACATACTGTTTTGGAAGAAAGCTCATTCACACTAGAGCTTGTGGGAGCTAGCAAGGTCTGATTGGTGAGTGATGGTGGTAGGTAAAACCAATCTTAGAGTCATGGCAGTTCATTTCAGCAGCTATTAGGTAAAACTGGTCTTAGGGATACAGAAGGCTGTTTCAGCAATTGGACTTGTGGAAAATTTAATTCTTGAAGCAGATGCTGTGTGCTGCAAATGCTTCTTCCCCCTGGCCCTTCAACTCTGATTTAGTTGAGTATTTCAAGAATGACCCAATTAATGTAATCAACTTTCAAAGGTATACATGTCTTAAACTTTAAACAGATGTTTTGGGTGGTGTTGTTTTTTTTTTGAGACGGAGTCTCATTCTGTTGTCCAAGCTGGAGTGTAGTGGTGTGATCTCGGCTCACTGCAACCTCCGCCTCCAGGGTTCAAGTGATTCTCCAGCCTCAGCCTCCTGAATAGCTGGGATTACAGGCACCTGCCGCCACACCAAGCTAATTTTTGTATTTTTAGTAGAGATGGGGTGGGGTTTCACCATGTTGGCCAGGCTGGTCTTGAACTCCTGACATCAAGTGATCTGCCCACCTCCGCCTCTGAAAGTGCTGGGATTACAGGCATGAGTCACCACGCCTGGTTCACAGTTTCTTTTTGTTTTTACCAAAGGCAGGTATATTCCTGAAATTTTTTGTTTTTTTGTTTTTTTTT
Source organism: Symphalangus syndactylus (assembly GCF_028878055.3). Taxonomy (NCBI): domain Eukaryota; kingdom Metazoa; phylum Chordata; class Mammalia; order Primates; family Hylobatidae; genus Symphalangus; species Symphalangus syndactylus. The sequence goes on from NC_072440.2 coordinate 30,019,185, forward strand.
TTGAGATGAAGTCTCACCCTGTCACTTAGACTGGAGTGCACTGGCACGATCTCGGCTCACTGCCACCTCCGCTTCCTAGGTTCAAGCGATTCTCCTGCCTCAGTCTTCCAAGTAGCTAGGATTATAGGTGCCGCAACCACACTCAGCTAATTTTTGTATTTTTAGTAGAGACAGGATTTCACCATGTTGGCCAGGATGGTCTCAAACTCCTGACCTCAAGTGATCCGCCTGCCTCAGCCTCCCAAAGTGCTGGGATTACTGGCATGAGCCACTGTGCCAGGCCCTGAAATGTTATCTTAGTTATTAATTTGTAATTCCTTGGCTCTAGAGGTTGGGCATCTTCTCAGATCTCTAGTGGACATGGATTTTCTTTTTGGTGAACTGTCCAGTTTTTCTCTCTGCTTTACAATCTTTATTATATGCAATCTTCACGTGTACATACTACCATTTTTTTAGTTTGTTTTTGAAACAGCGTATTGCTCTGTTGCCTGGGCTGGAGCATGGTGGCAAAAACATGGCTCACTGCAGCCTTTGACCTCCTGGGCTCAAGTACTACTCCTGTCTCAACCTCCTGAGTAGCTGGTACCATAAGCCCACACCACCATGCCCAGCTAATTTATTTTTATAGAGATGGGGCCTCACCATGTTACTTGGGCTCAGATGATCCTCTCCCACTCAGCCTCCCAAAGTGCTAGGATTATAGGCATGAGCCACCATACTTGGCCCATTTTTTTTTGAGAGAGTCTTGCTCTGTCTCACAGGCTGGTGTGCAGTGGCACGATCTCAGCTCATTGCAACCTCCACCTCCCAGTTTCAAGTGATTTTTGTGCCTCAGCCTCCCTAGTAGCTGAGATTACAGGCATGCACCACCATGCCTGGCTGACTTTCATATCTTTAGTGTTGTCATGTTGGCTAGGCTGGTCTCAAACTCCTGACCTCATGTGATCCACCTGCCTTGGACTCCCAAAGTGCTGGGATTACAGGTGTTAGCCACCACCCTGACATTATTTGAAACTTTTATTTTATCATGAGAGAGTTCCAGGAGTCACTGAAGAGAGATTTTTGGTATGAAAATTACATATGCAAAAAGACTGATTCCAGTACATGAAATTCAGCATTTACATTAAGTGCCTTCAAATATGGTAAAATGGTTTCTTTTGGCAGTTTACCTCATTATGTTTTGAATGATTTGTCTATCATATGAAATAACTTTTATAAATATAGTAACTCAGGCCTGGGCACAGCAGCTCAGGTGGGAGGACTGCTTAAGCAACCGAGTTTGAGACCAGCCTGGACAACATGGGGAGACCCCTTCTCTCCCAAAAAATAGCTGGGTATGGCAGCGCACTGCTAAAGGAAACAGAGTTTCTTTGGTGAGTGATTAAAATGTTCTGGAGTTAGACAGTGGTGATGGTTGCACAACCTTGTGAATATATTAAGGTTTCCACTCCGCCATTCAGTTGTACTCTCTAAAATGATTGATTCTATACTACGTCAATTATATCTCTAAATAATAAAAACAAAAAGAAATGGCTGGGTGCAGTGGCTCATGCCTGTAATCGCAGCACTTTGGGAGGCTGAGGCGGGCGGATCACAAGGTCAGGAGTTTGAGACCAACCTGACCAACATGGCGAAACCCCGTCTCTACTAAAAATACAAAAATTAGCTGGGCATGGTGGCACATGCCTGTAATCCCAGGTATTCGGGAAGCTGAGACAGGAGAATCACTTGAACCTGGGAGGCAGAGGTTGCAGTGAGCCACTGCACTCCAGCCTGGGCGGCAGAGCGAGACTCTGTGTCAAAAAGAAAAAATTTAAAAAACAAACAAAAAGAAACCTGGTTCTATATTTTGTTTAAATTTCTTTTTTTAACCGTCATGGAATATGTCCATGTAATTTGTTTAAATTTTGACATCAAATGCAATTGTGAGAATTTTTATGATTGAGAAAAATCTAAGCAAGCTTTATAAAAACACTTTTTTTTTTACTTTTTTTTTTCTTTTTTCCTGAGACAGAGCCTCACTCTGTCATCCAGGCTGGAGTGCAGTGGTGCGATCCCAGCTCACTGCAGCCTCCGCCTTCTGGGTTCAAACAATTATCCTGCCTCAGCCTCCTGAGTACCTAGGATTACAGGTGGGTGCCACCACACCTGGCTAATTTTTGTGTTTTTATTAGAGATGGGGTTTCACCATGTTGGCCAGGCTGGTCTCAAACTCCTGACGTCAAGTGATCTGCCCATCTCAGCCTCCCCAAGTGCTGGGATTACAGGTGTGAGCCACCATGCCTGGCCTTTTTGACTTAAATTATCTTGATCCTTTCATAGTTCATGACTGTGATAATTGGGTTTTCATGTTTATGTGTGAAATGTACCTTTGGCACATTACTCTCCTGAAATGAGATTTAAAATTTTGTTTTGTCTTGTGACAATTTAACTTTTTCGACAATAAAAATTGTATATATTTATTTGTTTGAGATGGAGTCACACTCTGTCACTCAGGCTGGAGTGCAGTGGCCTGATCTTGGCTTACTGCAACCTCCGCCTCCTGGATTCAAGAGATTCTTCTACCTCAGCCTCCCAAGCAGCTGTCATTACAGGCCTGCACCACCGTACCCGGCTAATTTTTGTATTTTTAGTAGAAACGGGGTTTCACCATGTTGGCCAGGCTGGTCTCAAACTCCTGACCTCAAGTGATCCACCCACCTTGGCCTCCCAAAGTGCTGGGATTATAGGCGTGAGCCACCGTGCCAGACCCCTAAAAATTGCATATATTTAAGGTGTACAATTTGATGTTTAGATATACATTGTGAAATGATTACATTCCACATATTACCTCTACATAGTTACCATTCTTGTACACTTGGTCAACATCATCCCATTCTCCCCTTCCTTCACAGATATTCTTGTATACTATATAGAAGCCAAGGGTATTTTGGGGGAAGCGCTCAAAGTTCCTTTGGTGGACTTAAATATATATATATATATATATATATATATACACTATGTACATGTAAGCCATTTAGCAACCCTAGATGCTTAATAAAGAATACTGGAGGCCGGGTGCGGCGGCTCACACCTGTAATCCCAGCACTTTGGGAGGCCGAGGCGGTCGGATTACGAGGTCAAGAGTTCAAGACCAGCCTGGCCAACATGGTGAAACCCCGTTTTTACTAAAAATACAAAAATTATCTGGGTGTGGTGGCGGGCGCCTGTAATCCCAGCTACTCGGGGGGCTGAGGCAGGAGAATTGCTTGAACCTGGGAGGCAGAGGTTGCAGTGAGCTGAGATCGTGCCACTGCATTCCAGCTTGGGTGACACAGCAATACTCTGTCTCAAAAAAAAATAATAATAATAATACTGGAGGCTGGGTGAGGTGGCTCACACCTGTAATCCTAGCATTTTGGGATGCCAGAGGCGGGCGGAATATCGAGCTCAGGAGTTCGAGACCAGCCTACACAATATGCTCCAAACGCAGCCTCTACAAAACATACAGAAACTAGCCGGGCGTGGTGGCGCGCCCCTGTGGTCCTAGCTACTTGGGAGGTTGAGGCGGGAGGATTGCTTGAGCTCGGGAGGTCGGGGCTGCAGTAAGCCGAGATGGCACCACTGCACTCTGGCGACAGAGCGAAACTCCGTCTCAAAACAACCAACAAATAAGGTTGGGGGATCAAATGTCTTCTAGTGTTTAAGGATCTGCCTTCCTTTCTGCCCCCATGTTTGTCTTTCCTTGTTTGTCTTTATATAGATCAAGCAGGTTTTAACCCAGTAGGAGCTTACCATTTACTTTTCCAATGGGGGGGGGAATAAATATACACACACACACACACACACACACACACACACACACACACACACTGGAGTTCGAGACCAGCCTAAGCAACATGCCGAAACCCCGTCTCTACTAAATACAAAAAATAGCTGGGCGTGGTCGCAGGCCTATAGTCTTAGCTACTGGGGAGGCTGAGGTGGGAGGATCGCTTGAGCCCAAGAAGTCGAGGCTGCAGTGAGCTGAGATCGCGCCGCTGCACTCCAGCCTGAGTGACAGGGCGAGGCTCTGTCTCAAAACAAACGAAAAAAAAAAAGGAAAGGAAAGATAACACAGTGAAATGAAAGGATTGAGAGAAATGAAAAATACACGCCACAAATGTGGGAGGGCGATAACCACTCGTAGAAAGCGGGCGAAGTTACTGCAAGTGGTCCTCCAGGCCACCGTGCTGTTCCGCTCCCAGAAGCCCCGGGCGGCGGAAGTCGTCACTCTAAGAAGGGAAGGGGCCCCACGCTGCGCACCCTCAGGTTTGCTATGGCGATGAGCAGCGGCGGCAATGGTGGCGGCGTCCCGGAGCAGGAGGATTCCGTGCTGTTCCGGCGCGGCACAGGCCAGGTGAGGTCGCAGCCAGCGCAGTCTCCCTATAGGCGCTCGCAGCACCCTTCTTCCGGCCCGACTCTACTTCCCCAGCCGCGGGACAGCATCAAGTCGATCCGCTCACTGGAGTTGTGGTCCGCATTTTTCTACGTCTTTTCCCACTCCGTTCCCTGCGAACCACATCCGCACGCTCTTTCCTCGAGCAGTTTGGGCTCCCTGATGGCGTTGAGTGGAGGCCCTGCCGCGACTTGGCAGTAGCTTATTTTGTTCACCCCTCTCTGGCTGGTGTGGGGGAGGTGAGGGCATTAGGCCAGGGTGAAGCAGGGGAACCACTTAGAAGTCTGTTAAGATGATCTGAACTTTAGATCAAGATGTTATTAACAGAGTGAAAGTATTTGGATTCTGGATATATTTTGAAATCGGAGGCAACAGGTTTTTCAGATAGATTCGATAACGGAGGTTATCCTGAATAGTTGAAAAGATAAAGTTGCTTTTTACTGAGATGGGAAAAAGAAGATTGCCAGTAGAGCAGGTTTCTCAGGAGTTCAGTCTTGGGCATAGCATGGTAGGGGTGAATTTGACTGGAGTGAGTTGGAGAGTGGGAGAAGAGAAATCCGAGGCAACATTTGACCAGCCTAGGCAACATAGTGTGACTCCGAGTCTGCAAAAATTAGACGGGTGTTGTGGTGCGCGCCTGTGGTCCCAGCTACTTGGAAGGTTCAGGCCTTGGAAGGCTCAGGGAGGTGGAGGCTGCAGTGATCTGTGATTGCGCCTCTGCACTCCAGCCTGGGCGACAGAGCCAGAGCCTGTCTTAAAATAAACGGCCGGGCGCGGTGGCTGAAGCCTGTAACCCCAGCACGGTGGGAGGCCGAGGCGGGCGGATCACAAGGTCAGGATATCGAGACCATCCTGGCTAACACAATGAAACCCTGTCTCTACTACAAATACAAAAATTAGCCAGGCATGGTGACGGGCGCCTGTAGTCCCAGCTACTTGGGAGGCTGAGGCAGGAGACTGTCATGAACCCGGGAGGCGGAGCTTGCAGTGAGCCGAGATCGTGCCACTGCACTCCAGCCTGGGCGATAGAGCAAGACTCCGTCTCAAAAAAATAAATAAATAAATAAAAAATAAACAAAAACATCGGTAAACCTATTTCAAGGAATTTTATTTAAAAAAAATTTTTTTAGAGACAAGTTCGCTCCCTGTGGCCCAGGCTGGAGTACAGTGGCGTGATCCTAGCTCATTGCAGCATTGATCTCTTGGCCTCAAGCGACCCTCCTGCTTCAGCCTTTGGAGTAGCTGGGACTAAAGGAGTGAGCCACCACGAAATTTTATTATAAATGGAGGGTAGAGAAATTGGGCAATAAATGGAGGGGGAAGTGAGTTAAGAGGAATTTTAATTGTGTGTGTGTGTGGTTTTAAGAGAGGAGGGTCTTGCTCTGTTGCCCAGGCTGCTGGGGTGCCAGTGGCGCAATCATGAATCACTACAGCCGTGGATTCCTGGGCTCAAGCTATCCTCCCACCTCTGCCTCCCAAAGTACTGGGATTACTGGTGTGAGCCACTGCACTAAGATAGGAGCAACATGTTTCAGCATGTTTGTAGATTGATAGGAAAGATAAGAATGGGAAAGTTGATGTCAGAAAGAAGAGAATTGCTAGAGCAATGCCCTAAAGTAGGTAAGAAGGGATGGATTTGGCCTTTGTTGGAAACATTAGCGGTTCTTTTGGTGACAGCTATATAGTTGCACATTTATGATATGTGAATGGGCAGATAGGATGGCAGGAGATTTTGAAAGTTCTGTTGATTCTTACTGTTGTTCTCTTAGTGAAAGAAGCAAGGTTATCAGCTAGGAGCTAGGATGGGAGAGGAAAGAGAAGATGGGAAGTAGATAGTTCTTTAGAAGAGTGGGCAAGGGTTGGACTAGGGAAGTTTAGTGGAAATATTGCTAGGCAACATAAAGGGCCTGCTTGAGATTCGTGGTCATGAGTTGAAGGAGAGGAGACCAGACAGCAAGATTGTGTATGAGGGCACCCACAGAGTAAATGGAGAGTTGAAATTAATACAGTTGTAGTTTTACCATGTGGAAAGAAGTGAGGGGGAGAAGTACAAAGGAGTTATCTTAATGATTGACCACGGAATTTAAGCTGGCTAAGAAAGGAAGTGAGAAGCCGGGCACGGTGGCTCACGCCTGTAATCCCAGCACTTTGGGAGACTGAGGTGGGTGCATTACCTGAGGTCAGGAGTTTGAGACCAGCCTGGCCAACATGGCAAAACCCCATCTCTAATAAAAATACAGAAAAATTAGCCAGGCATGTTGGTGGGTGCCTGTAATCCCAGCTACTCAAGAGGCTGTGGCAGGAGTATCCCTTGGACCCAGGAGGTGGAGGTTGCAGTAGCCAAGATCATGCCACTGTACTCCAGCCTGGATGATATAGTGAGACTTCACCTCAAAAAAAAAAAAAGAAAAGAAAGGAAGTGAGGATTTTAAGACCCTGAGAGACAGTTTAAAAAGTGGGAGGATCGGCCGGGTGCTGTGGCTCACTCCTGTGATCCCAGCACTTTGGGAGGCCGAGGTGGGCAGATCCCAAGGTCAGGAGTTCGAGACCAGCCTGGCCAATATGGTGAAACCTTGTCTCTACTAAAAATACAAAAATTAGCCGGGCATGGTGGCATGTCTCTGTAATCCCAGCTACTCGGGAGGCTGAGGCAGAAAAATTGCTTGAACCTGGGAGGCAGAGGTTGCAGAGAGCCGAGATCACGCCATTGCACTCCAGCCTGGGCAACAAGAGCAAAACTCTGTCTTTAAAAAAAAATAAAATAAAAATAAAGAATACAAAAATTAGCCGGGCGTGGTGGTGCGTGCCTATCATCCCACCTACTTGGGAGGCTGAGGCAGGAGAATCAGTTGAACATGGGAGGCAAGGCTTGCAGTGAGCCGAGATCGCGCCACTGCACTCCAGCCTGGGCGACAGAGCAAGACTCGCCTTGGAAAAAAAAATTACCTGGGCATGGTGGCAGGTGCCTGTAGTCCCAGCTACTAGGGAGGCTGAGGCAGGAAAATCGCTTGAACCCGGGATGTGGAGTTTACAGTGACCCGAGATCATGCCACTGTACTCCAGCCTGGGCGACAGAATGAGACTCTGTCTCAAAAAAAAAAAAACTGGGACGATCAATGTATTGGCAGTCCTAATGAAGTGGAATGATTGTCCCCATCAAACCACTAGTAGGAGTAAGTTGCAGAGCCTAGAAGGTGATGGTTAAGAGGGTGGGATTCTTGAAACTGCATTTATGGAGAGGTTGTGGTTATTGGTTATAATAAATAAATACAGTTGAAGTGAGTGAGTAGCTGAGATTTGGGGATGTATCAGTTCATTCTCACAGTGATACAAAGACATACCTGAGACCAGGTATTTATAAAGATAAGAGGTTTAATCAGCTCACAGTTCTGCTGCCTGTACAGGCTTCTCTTGTGGAGGCCTAAGGAAACTTACAGTCGTGGTGGAAGGTGAAGGGGAAACAAGCACAGTCTTCACATGGCCAGCAGGAGAGAGAAAGAAGGGGGAAGTGCTGTATACTTTAAAACAACCAGATCTTGTGAGAACTCTTATCAGGAAACAGCACTTGGGGATGGTGCTAAATCAGTAGAAATCACCTCCATGATCCAGTAGCCTCCTACCATGCCCACCTCCAACACGGGATCACAATTCAGCATGAGATTTGGGTAGGAACACAGAGCTACACCACATCAGGGGATGTACAAGATTGTGGTGGAGAGGAGTTTAGATACCTGCAAATATAGGGTAATTGAAGGGATCATCTACATGGATATTTAAGTCACCAAAAATTATGACAAGAGTAGTGTTGGAGAGAGAACTGCGATGTAAACATTAAGGAATGAAGAAGAGTGACTCGGGAGGCTGTAGATGACTGCAATAGGAAACGATAATAGACTGTAAGTCTGGTGACAAGATTTTCCTTCTGTCTTCCCCCCCCCCCCCCCGAGACAGGGCCTCTTTTTGTTGCCCAGGTGGGAGTGCAGTGGCACGATCAGGGCTCACTACAACCTCCTCCCAATCTCAAGGGATTCTCCCAGTGCAGCCTCTCAAGTAGCTGGAACTGCAGGTGCTGACCACCATGCCCGGCTACTTTTTGTCAGGATTTTCAAGGTTGGGAATTTTGAGAGGGGAATGGAGGAGAATAATCTGGAAGTGCAAGTAAGGAACAGGGAAGATTTTTTTTTGAGATGGAGTCTGGCTCCGTCGCCCAGGCTGGAGTGCAGTGGCGCGATCTCGGCTTACTGCAAGCTCCGCCTCCTGGGTTCACGCCATTCTCCTCCCTCAGCCTCCCGAGTAGCTGGGACTACAGGCGCCCGCCACCACGCCCGGCTAATTGTTTTTTGTATTTTTAATAGAGACGGGGTTTCACCGTGTTAGCCAGGATGGTCTCGATCTCCTGACTTCGTGATCTGCCCGCCTCGGCCTCCCAAAGCGCTGGGATTACAGGCGTGAGCCACTGCGCCGGCCGGAGCAGGGAAGATTTCTTCCCCACGTCTCCAATAGGTACAGTGATACGAAGAATGTGGAGGAGAAAAGAGGAAACATCTATCATTTGAGATGGCTGCGAAAGGAAAAGGCATCCTCAGGGAGCTAGATTTTACTTAGAGCAGGAAATGAAGGGATGATTCAGAGGTTAAAGAGTAGGATTTTATTAATGACTCAAGGGAGCACAGTGGAAGTTTCAGAAAGTGGTAGGAGAAGGTAGAAGATGGCAGGGTGTTGGGAATAATTTGAGAAATCTGAGCTACTGGAAATGACTGAGAATCAGATATAAAGACAGTCCTGATGGTCTGTTCTGGCTGCCGTTGCTGTGTAACGAATCTGCCAAAACTTAGTGGCTTGAAACAAAGAACATTTTATTATCTCTCATCGTTTCTGTGGGTCAGGAATTTGTGAGGGCCTTGCTGGGCAGTTTTCGTGCAGCTGTCTCGTGGTTGCACCTACATAGTTGCTAGAGCTACAGTAGCTGGGGACTGAGCAGCTAGGGATTGGCAGGCTATCTCTTTTTTTCATGTAGTCTCATGAAGATTTCTTTATGTGGTTTCAATGTGTGCGCTGGTTTGGATTTCCTTATAGCATGGTGGCCTCAGTTGGATTGCTGTTTTGTGATCCTTCTCATCCCTCCTTGTCCTGTCCCCAGACAACCACTGATCTACTTTCTGTCACCATAGATTAGCCTGCATTTTTAAGAATTTTATAAACGTGGAATGATACAGTACCTTTTTTGTCATGTTTCTTTTACTTATCATGGCTATTTTGATTTTCATCCATTTTATTGCTGAGTAGTATCCCATTGCATGTATATACTATACTGTATTCATTCGCTTGCTTGTGAACATTTGGGCTTTTTCCAGTTTGGGACTGTTAACAAGTAGAGCCACTATGAATATTAGTGTATAAGATTTCGTATAGCCAAGGCTGGCAGATCGCTTGAGCCCAGGAGTTTGAGACCAGCCTGGGAAACATGGTGAAACCCCTGTCTATTTTTATTTTAAAATTAAAAATTTTCTATAAAACAATTTTAAAAAAGACTTTGTATAGACATACATTTTTCTTGAGTGAATACTTAGGTCTCAGGGTAGATGTATTTTAAGTCTTTAAGGAGCTATCAAACTCTTCCTCAAAGTGGTGGTTGTACCATTTTACTTTTTAATATAACAGAGATTAATTGAGCAAACAATTCAAAAGTTGGACAGCCGCCACAACTAGAATAGGTTCAGAACAGCTCCCACATTTTACATTTTGACCAGCAATGTATGAAAGTTCCATTTGCTCAGTGTCCCTGCAAACACTTAGTATGGTCAGTCTTTTTAATTTTAGGCATTATAATATAGTGGCTTCTCGTGATTTTAATTAGCATTTCCTAATGACCAGTGCTGCTGTTGATCATTTCATGAGTTTATTTGCCATCCATATATCTTCTCTGGTGAAGTGTCTGTTCAAATCATTTGGGTTGTTTTTTTTTTTTTTTTTTTTTGAGACAGTGTCTCACTCTGTCACCCAGGCTGTTGTGCAGTGGTGCAATCACACAGCCTACTGCAGCCTCCACCTCCTGCGCTCAGTCTTCTTGTCTCAGCTGAAATTACGAGCACGCACCACCATGCCTGGCTAATTTTTTAAAATTTTGTAGAAACGAGGTCTCGCTATGTTGCTGGGCTTGTCGTGAACTCCTGAGCTCAAGCAATCTTCCTACCTCAGCCTCCCAAAGATTGGGATTGCAAGTATGAGCCACTGCACCCGGCCAACTTACCCATCTTTTAATTGAATTTTTTTGTTGTTGCGGTTTGAGAGTTCTTCATGTTTGCTGGGTGCAATATCTTTATCAGATAGGTAACTTGCATATATTTTCTTCCGGTTTACACTTTGGTTTTTCATTTTGTTAACAACGTCTTTTTAATAACAGAAAATCTTAATTTTGCTGGAATCTAATTTTTCAGTTTTTTCTTTGATGGTTTTGAGAGAGGAGGGAAAAAGAGATTAGGTAGGCTGATAGTTAGACAGAGTCCTTGGTAGAACTTCCCTTCTAACAAAAAGCAGCCCAAGAAATCACTTCTCTTTTAACAAGGAGCAGCCTGGAAGATCGGGCTGTAAACATGGGTAAGGAAGCAGCTCTGGCACAGAGGGGGAGCTTCCTGGGTAGTCAGCAAGCTTCACATACGTACGGTGGGTCCCAGTAAACACAGTGGACCTTAGTACATACTCAGATAAGGAAGCTGGAAGCTTGTTGTGGGTTGTTGGGGATGCCTCCAGCTGCATGGAGTGAAAGGGGTACCTGGGGCCAGGCACGTCCACCGTGGTGGCTCCACCTCCCCTTATTTAGCACATGCACAATAGGAAAGAGGTAAGCAATGTGGAGTAGCTCAGGCCAAGGACCTGCCTGCATAATAAAAGGTTAGAGTGGGGGCTGCCAGAGATTCACGCGCTATGCAGATGGCACACCTGGTCCTAATTGGTTTTTTGCTCCCTATGTAGATTGAAAGAGTGGCTCTGTAGGCTCAGACTTAAGACCACGCCACACCGGTTGCAGTCAAGAGATCTTTATTGGAGGAGTCCGAGGGAGAGCCGAAGCGGAAGGGAAGACAGAGAGCTCTGCGGCCTCCGTCTTTTATGCCCGGGGACGTTACGTGGGGGTTGCTGGTTGGCTGAGGGGCTGGGCCTAGGCCGAGGAGGGAAGGCGTGACCTCTGGTTGGCTCCTTTTTGGCGGGCCTGTGTTGGGGAGGAAGAAGAACCCGGAACCAGCGCCATTAGGGTCCTCCTGTTACCTAACATTCCTCCCTTTTTTGTTTCTTAAGAAGTGGGGAGATGGGCGTTGCCGTTCGTCTGGCTACTTCCTGCTGAACGGGGGCGTCGTGGGGGAGGGGTATGGGAGGACTGCAGGGGCACAGCAGGAGCAGGAGGCTAAGTAGTAGGGCGCTGTATATGAAGACTTCTTCGGCCTTGAAATCCATGAAGGTTCCTTGAAGGTATAAGTCATCTAGGGCTGAGAGCCAACCGAAGGGTAGGGAGGGGTTAGGGATGAGCCAGGAGTCGTGGTGGAGGGTCTGGAGAAGCTGCATGAAGCGGGTTGTCTGGGGTCTGCGTGGCTTGGCTGCTGAAGTCTGTGACATCCTTTTGGTGGCTAATCCTCTTCGGTGGCTAAAAGCTGGTACTGTCCAATGAGAAGCTGGTTAAAAGTTTGGTTAGAAATGGAGGAAATCTGCTGCCGCATGAATCTGACAAGAAGGTTACAAATGCAGGGCCCAAAGGCGAGTAACAGCAAGATGGCTGCCACGGGACCTAGAAAGAGAAGAAGCCATGTTGCCCAACTCCAGAGGTGGGTATAAGAATTTGAGATGCATTGTCTGATCTCAGAAGCTTTTTCCTGTAAACGCCGGGCAGCATCTGGTACTATCCCTGACTGGTTAGTGTAAAAACAACACTCTTCCCCTAAGAAGGTGCAGAGTCCTTTCTCAGCAGTGAGGAGGTCTAGGCCTTGGCGATTTTGGAGAGTCACTGCTGCTAAAGAGTCTATTTGGGATTGTAGAGTAAGCATAGATTTCTTTATTTCTTGTAAACTGTCTGAGAAATCCTTTGAGAGTGTGTGGTAGTAGGATAATGAAGTTGATAAACCAGCTATTCTGGTTCCTGTAGCAGTAGCCATTCCTAACCCTATAAGTAGGGGTATTAGTTGTATGGCTCTCCGCTGACGGACTTGAGCTTTGAGGGGTACTGATAAGGTCTGATTTCCCGGGGCAATGTTAATGTGGGGGCTTAGAAAGACTAAGGTGCAGGTGCCTGTCCAGTTAGTGGGGAGGCAGATATAGGTTGACATTCCACATAAGAAGAATATGCCTTGGCTGGGTAGACAGAACTAGTTACGTATGTTAAAAAGGTGTGTGAGTTTGTTGTTTCATTTTCCCATACTCCTAGAGTACTTGCTAAGGTAGCTCCAGTGAGCGGCTGGAAAGGGGTGTTGGGAGCAAACTGAGTGGCTCCCTGTGTTTTGTTTTCCCATTGGAGAAAAAAAGTTTTGTATCTACTAGGAGCCATTCGAGAGAGCGATTGAAAGAGGGGATGAGAAGTCACTCACTAGTGGTGGGGGCGGGCGCTGATGCAGGGAGTCCAGGGGTGAATGGTCATGCAGGGAGTATGTCTGCCATTACAGAACCCGGACTGTTTGTAGAGCAGGGAGGAGGTGATGATTTTGGGGGGCCCAGAGAAGCGGACAAGCTGTTTGAATGGAGCTGTTTGGGTGACTCGAAAGTTACTATGATCAATTGGGGCTTGAAGTTGTAGGGTGTAATTACACTGATGCGGTGGTAGGTGTCCTAGAGGCAGGCCAGATGACAGGTTGCGTTGGATACATAAAGGGGCTTGGAAAGTTAAAATAGTATTTGTGGTTACAGGGCCGTGTATGGGCTTTTCATTGCTTGTGTAATAGGTGAGGTTGGAAATGTAAGAACGTAAAAGTTGGGTTCCACGTCCTGTTACGGTATCTTTGGTCCTATCAGATATGGGGAAGTCGGCTAATGATTGCATGTTTAGAAGTTGGAAAGGGTCTTTTCCTTCATAAGGAGGGTGGTAGGTCAAGTTGGTGAAGACCCAGTTTTTTGCGGGAATGGGAGTGGCAACATAGCCAGAGGTTGATAGAGAGATACACAGCCAACAGTCATTTGCCAGGGAAGGATTGGACTGGTTTAACAGAGTGTGAGTTAAGTTGAGAGTCTTGTAGAGGTAATTAGGAGCTAGTGAAAGGGGAGGGGTGTTTGTATGAGGTATCCAAGGAAGTAGGAGGGATACCTAGGCAAAGAGCAAATAGGAAGGTAAAGAGGGTGCTCTGGAAAATAAGATCATTTTATCTAGTATGAGTTCTTTCACTTATCTTTTTTAAGGAGGAAGCGGTCGTCCCTCAGGATCAGTGGTAGGAGCCTTTTTAGTCTGGGATGTTTCTTTCCGAAATAGGAGGTGCAAGTCCTCCAATGGTTCGCAGGTGTCTTGGGATTCCTAAGCTGATGATCCTGCAGGTTCCTCAGGGGATGTCCAAAGTTTAACTCAGGTGTGGTGAATAACTTATGGGAAAAGAGGTGGCCTGAGAAAAAACATGATAAAGGTGGGGTAGTCGTTGGACGTATGGTCTGGCCTCCTACCCCGACTATGGGAGGGCCAGAGGTGGAGACAGCGCCCCAAAATTCCCGCAAAACCGAGAAGGTAGCTCCAGTGTTGAGAAGGAAAGTTACGAAGCGCCCATCTACCGTGAGAGGCACCCTGGGCTCCTGTGCGGTGATAGTGTGCGTCGGGGGAAGAGTCCCAGGGCCCCGTCAATCATCAATGGCCAGTCCTAAGAGATCGGGGGCGGGGCTGGGGTCTGGCCCAACCCCCCTCTGGGAATTGGGGCAGTTGACGGCCCAGTGACCAAGCTGGTGGCATTTTGGACATGGCTTGTGTGGAGGCCTGGGATTAGGGCACTCACGAACCCAATGCCCTTCTTTGCCGCACTTGAAGCAGGGCCCAGGGGGCTGATGGTGGGCAAATAGTGGCTTATGGTCGCCAGTGTCTATAGCTGGCCGAGTAGGGGCTCGGAGAGCTTGAGCCAGCATTTGACACTTTTGCCTCCTTGCCTGCTCATCACGGTTATGGTACACCTTGAACGTGGTGGCCAAAATCTCGGTCTGCTGGGTGAAGGGGCCTCTGTCTAGCTTCTTTAATTTGGCTCTAATGTCTGGGAAGCTTTGCGCGAAAAAATGGGACATGAGAAGCTGCCTGCCATCGGGGGCTTCTGGGTCTATGTTAGTGTATTGTTGAAAGGCCTGTGTAAGGCGGTCGAGAGAGGCGGAGGGGTTTTCATGTTTCTCTTGTACGATTTCGTGAAGTTTTTCAAAGTTGACTGCCTTTTGGGCTGCCCTGCGGAGGCCAGTTGCTAGGCAGGTGGCGAAGTGGTCTCGAGCAGCAACGCCATTTGGGGAGTTGTAATCCCAGTTGGGGTCTTGCTCGGGGACGGCCTGCGCCGCTGTGGGTAGGGCTGGGGTAGTCTGGTCAACTTGGTCTGCATAAATGCGGGCTTGCTCCTAGACCTGCCTGCGCTTCTTGAGAAGGAGGGTGTTAGAGAAATTTTGATATAAGAGGCGGAGTTAGAAGTGTAAGAGCCTAAGCGTTTGTAAGTTAGCCATAGAGAAGGGAACATGGACACGAGCAATGCCTTCTGGCCTTGCAACTTCTCTAAGAGGGGCGAGGATGGAAAGGTGTGATCTGGAACGAGTGGTGGGAGGGCTGAGCGGCGGAGGGGAGGGAGCTGGAGAGGTTGCGGAGGAAGGGGAAGGTTGAGGTTTACATGGGGGGCCGTGGACATAGGGGATCTCTTCCCATTTTCCTGTTTGCTCACAATATCCAGAGGCCTATAAGTGGGCCATTTATTTTGGTTATTTAAGGGGTATGTAGGCGTTTTGGTTTGAGGTCGATTGCTAGGCCTAGGGCTGACAGATTATTTAAGAGGCACTGTAGGGGAGAGTCAGCCGGCAGGGATGCGGAGCCTCCTATTGTGGGGCTACAAGAGGATATGCAGTGAGGGCTAAGTAGGGCGTCCCCGAATAGCCGAACACTGCGACGTGACTCAGCTTCCGGTTTGGTCGTCACCAAAGCGGAAGGACTGAGGGGCCGACTATGGCCGAGGACCGTGGGCCACCTGGTACCAGGATTTTCGGAGCGAGAAAGGGAAGGGACCCAGGCCGGAGACGCGAGGAGGAGAGGGAGAAAACTCCGTTCCCTGCAGGCCGAGGCGGAAGTGAATGATGGGGCCTAGCACTGCCGTAGGGGCGTCGGGCAAAATGTGTTTGTCACGGGAGTGGCTACGGTCTGGCGATTTGCCCGAGAGGTAGGCCCGGGAGGGGAAAACTTACCGAGATGAGGCCGGTGGTGGGCGAAGAGCTCAGCGAACAGGAAAATGGGCGAAGACTGACCGGGGCCTGGTCTGAGCCTGAGAGGGATTGGGGTCCCACCAAAGGCAGGGAGTCCCAATCCGAGTCACGGCACCAATGAAAGAGTGGCTCTGTAGGCTCAGACTAAGACCACGCCACACTGGTTGCAGTCAAGAGATCTTTATTGGAGGAGTCCGAGGGAGAGCCAAAGCAGAAGGGAAGACAGAGAGCTCTGCGGCCTCCATCTTTTATGCCTGGGGACGTTACGTGGGGGTTGGAGCACCCTAATGTAGATAAGATACCCGCTTCCCATTAGCTCATTTATGAAAATGCTTGCATTTCACTGTGGAATGGCAACTCTTTTCAGGACCCCTCTCTGCAGGAGGGAGCTATTCTCTTTCTTTTGCCTATTAAACTTCTGCTCTAGCCTCACACCCTTGGTGTGTCAGCGTCCTTGATTTCCTCGGCGTGAGACCAAGAACTTCGGGTGCCACCCCAGGCAACAAGGGCATTTCAGTTTGTTCTTTTGTTACAGGCAATCCATGATCACAGATTTTTCTCTTGTTTTTTTTTTATACAGTTTAGAGTTTTAGTTTTACACTTAGGTCTGTAATCCATTTTGTGTTAATTCTTATATATGGCTCAATGTAGGTGGAAATTTGGTTTGTTTTTGCATAAGGATTTCCAATAGTTTTACCACCATTTCTTGAAACTACTATGCTTTCTCTATTAAACCACATTTGTAACTTTAGTTAAAATCAGTCATATATATCACAGGACTATTTCTGACTCTCAATTCTGTTACGTTGTCTATTAGTCTATATTGATGTCAGTACTACACTTTTAATTACTATTGCTTCAGAGTATGTCTTGTAAACCAAAAATAAAATTATAGGCCCCCCCCTGCACAACCAACTGAATGGACCCATCCTCTCAGCCAAGGGCATTCCAAAATTAACCTGAAAAACTAGTTCAAGCCATGATTGGAAGGGGGAGTTGGACATGTCTCATCACACCCTCCTCCCTTTTGGAATTACTGATAGAACAGACTCTTAAAGTCTGAGAAGAAACATTTACAACCTACCCTCTCTGAAGCCTGCTACCTGGTAGCTTCATCTGCATGATAAAACCTTGGTCTCCACAACCCCTTTTGGTAACCCAAACATTCCTTTCTGTTGATAGTAACTCTTTCAACTAGTTGCCAATTAGAAAATCTTTAAATCTTCCTGTGACCTAGAAACCTCCCTACCCCCGCTTTGAGTTGTCCCGCCTTTCCTGACAGAACTCATGTACATCTTACATATATTGATTGATGCCTCATATCTCCCTAAAATGTATAAAACAAAGCTGTAACCCACCACCTTGGGGACATGTCATCAGGACCTCCTGAGGCTGTGTCATAGGTGCATCTTTAACCTTGGCAAAAGAAACTTTCTAAATTGATTGAAACCTGTCTCAGATACTTCTGGTTTACAATCTTAAAGTTAGATAATGTAAATTGTCCAGCTTTGGTTTATTTTTGTCCTTAGTATTTCCGTATAAATTTTAGAATCAGCTTTTCAATTTAATGTACTACTTTTCTCTTAGATCCACAATTAAATATATTTGATGCTAACAATTCTGTTTTATGTTGTTTGGGGTTTTTTTGAGGCGGAGTTTCGCTCTTGTTGCCCAGGCTGGAGTGCAGTGGCGTGATCTCGGCTCACCACAACCTCCACCTCCCAGGTTCAAGCAGTTCTTCTGCCTCAGCCTCCGGAGTAGCTGGGATTACAGGCATGCTCCACCACGCCCAGCTAATTTTGTGTTTTTAGTAGAGACAGGGTTTCACCATGTTGATCAGGCTGGTCTCGAACTCCTGACCTCAGGTGATCCACCCACCTCGGCCTCCCAAAGTGCTGGGATTACAGGCGGGAGCCACCATGCCTGGCCAGTTCTGTTATTTTTAAAACCCAAGTTTCCCTGGTCGTATCTTGGTTGGGTGAAGCTTATTTTCAGTAGATTACCCTGGAAAGGCTAGTGAGTACAGTATTCTTCTACATTTTAAACTTTTCTTAGTCTTGCTACTTCAAGGACAGCTAGGCTGCATGTAAAATTCTTGGCTCATACCTTTTCCCCATAAATTTCTATGAGAAAGTCTAATGATAACTGATTTTCTTTATCTTGTAACTTAGTCTTTTTGCTTAGAGGCTCTGAGGATGGGAGGGGGTTCTTCCTCCCATCCCTAGGAATTTTTCTTTTTTTTAAATTCCTAACCACTAGACCACCAGGAAGATTGTTTGTTTTGTTTTTATTCTTCAGGGACCCCATTTATACATACGTTAAATAAATACTGTTTGCCAACTTATCAACCATTTTGCTTTTTATTTATTTTTGTTCCCTTGGTTCTTTTTCATGGCTTTGCTTTGGTGCTCCCTAGATTTTCAGTCAGATATATTTGTCCTTGGGTACCTTGTAATCAGTATTACCTTTTCTTCTGTCGCTTTGTTTTCTGTTCATTTTGAAATTACTTGTTTCCTGGTCTGGCAATAACAGTTGAGATATGAGGAGTTTGAGTTGCCATCTGTCTATGTATCTTGGTTTAAGACTGCACTCTTCTATTGATATCAGTGTCCCTGATTTTGTGATTTATTTATTTCTTCAGGACCACCCTTCATTTTCTATTGTTTGCTTCCTTTTTTTTTTTTTATTAATTTTTTTTGCACACATAAACAATAAACATTTTCTAAAAATACATACAAACAAAAAGATGCGTATCAAACATATTAGGAAGGTTGCACATGGGAAGTCGGGGAATAAAAATGGGGGGTGGGAGTTAAAATAAATGAGAGAGGGACTTTATATGGATCAGTGATAATAACTCAATCCTCTATTTGACAAAGAAGAGGGAGAAGGAAGAGGAAGAAAAAGAAAGTGGGATAAAGGATCAGAAAGGGAGGAAAATAGAAAAAATTAGAGTATGACTCCAGGGTAGACCGGTTTTGTTGTCACTGAGTTGGTTGGTTGGTTTGTCTGCTGTATTTTTCATGCTTCGCCAAGTTGGCCAGACTGGTCTCGAACTCCTAGCCCGAAGTGATCAACCCGCCTCGCCCCCCAGAGTGCCAGGACCACAGGCGTGAGCCACCACGTCCAGCCCCCACATTGCCCCTGGCCTCCGTGGTAGACCTCCCAGACGGGGCGGCCAGGCAGAGACACTCCTCACTTCTTCCCAGACGATAGGTGGCCGGGCAGAGGCGCTCCTCACTTCCCAGACGATGGGTGGCCGGGCAGAGGTGCTCCTCATTTCTTCCCAGACGATAGGTGGCCGGGCAGAGGCGCTCCTCACTTCCCAGACGATGGGTGGCCGGGCAGAGGCGCTCCTAACTTCTTCCCGTACGGGACGGCCGGGCAGAGGCGCTCCTCACTTCCCAGACGGGGCGGCCGGGCAGAGGCGCTCCTCACTTCTTCCCGGACGGGGTGGCCGGGCAGAGGCGCTCCTCACTTCCTCCCGGACGGGGCGGCCGGGCAGAGGCACTCCTCACTTCCCAGATGGGGCGGCTGGGCAGAGGCGCTCCTCACCTCCCAGACGATGGGTGGCCGGGCAGAGGTGCTCCTCACCTCCCAGACGATGGGTGGCCGGGCAGAGGCGCTCCTCACTTCTTCCCGGATGGGGCGGCCGGGCAGAGGCGCTCCTCACTTCCTCCCGGACGGGGCGGCCGGGCAGAGGCGCTCCTCACTTCCCAGACGGGGTGGCCGGGCAGAGGCGCTCCTCACATCCCAGACGGGGTGGCCGGGCAGAGGCGCTCCTCACTTCCCAGACGGGGTGGCCGGGCAGAGGCGCTCCTCACCTCCCAGACGATAGGTGGCCGGGCAGAGGCGCTCCTCACCTCCCAGACGGTGGGTGGCCGGGCAGAGGCGCTCCTCACCTCCCAGACGGTGGGTGGTCGGGCAGAGGCGCTCCTCACCTCCCAGACGGTGGGTGGTCGGGCAGAGGCGCTCCTCACTTCCCAGACGGTGGGTGGCTGCGCATAGGCGCTCCTCACCTCTGAGACGGGGCGGCCGGGCAGAGGCGCTCCTCACTTCCCAGACGATGGGTGGCCGGGCAGAGGCGCTCCTCACTTCCCAGACGGGGCGGCCGGGCAGAAGTGCTCCTCATTTCCCAGACGATGGGTGGCCGGGCAGAGGCGCTCCTCACTTCCCAGACAATGGGTGGCCGGGCAGAGGCGCTCCCCACCTCCCAGACGGGGCGGCGGCCGGGCAGGGGCTGCACTCCCAGCACCCTGGTAGGCCAAGGCAGGCGGCTGGGAGGCGGAGGCTGCCGCGAGGCCAGACCACGCCACCGCACTCCAGCCCGGATAACACCGAGCACCGGGTGAGCGAGACTCTGTCTGCAGTCCCAGTACCTCGGGAGGCTGAGGCGGGCAGAGCACTCGGCGTCAGGAGGTGGCGACCAGCGTGGCCAAGATGGCGAACGCGTGCCTGTAGCCAAAGGAGAAAAAGCAGGCAGCGGTGGAGCGCGCCGGTCTGCGGCGCAGGCAGCAGGGAGCTAAGTAGATTGCAGCCTGGGCCACAGAGGAAAGAAAGAAAGGGAGGGAGAGAGGGAGGGAGGGAGGGAGGGAGGGAGGGAAGGGAAGGGAAGGGAAGGAAGCTGCTTCCTTTTTTTTTTGAGATGGAGTCTCATTCTGTCACTCAGGCTGGAGTGCAGTGGTGTGATCTTGGCTCATTGCAACCTCTGCCTCCTGGGTTCCAGCAATTCTCCTGCCTCAGCCTCCCAAGTATGTGGGACTACAGGTGTGTCCCACCATGCCCGGCTAAGTTTTGTATTTTTAATAGAGACGGGGTTTTGCCACATTGGCAGGCTGGTCTCAAACTCCTGATCTCAAGTGATCCACCCACCTCTGCATCCCAAAGTGCTAGGATTACAAGCATGAGCCACCGTGCCCAGCCTCCCCCCGCCCACCCCCCTCTTTTTTTCTTTGGAGACAGAGATTACAGGTGTGAGCCACTGGACCCAGCCTGTTTTTATTCCTTTTACCAAATCTCCAAGGAACATCTTCCCTTCCAAGTGGGAATGTAACCTTAAGTCAGTTAACCTCTTTGTGGTTACTTTTGTTACCTGCAAAGTGACTTAATGATTTTAAGTACTTTTTTTTTTTATTTTGACACAAGGTCTCACTCTGTCACCCTGGCTGGAGTGCAGTGGCACGATCTCTGATCTCCACTCACTGCAATCTCCTCTTCCCTGGTTCAAGCGGTCCTCCCACCTTAGCCTTCTGAGTAGCTGGAACTACAGATGTGAACCACCACACCCAGCTAATTTTTGTACTTTTTGTACAGATGGGGTTTTGCCATGTTGCCCAGGCTGGGATTATTAAGTACTTTTTATCATACAGCAAGATTGACATTTTATATTGGAATACATTTATCTCTATATAATGGAGATTAACAGGAAAATGACAAGGCTGGGTGCAGTGGCTCATGCCTGTAATCCCAGCACTTTGGGAGGCTGAGGTGGGAGGATCACTTGAGGTCAGGAGTTTGAGACCAGTTTTGCCAAGATGATGAAAGCCCATGTCTACTAAAAATACAAAAATTAGCCCAGCTTGATGGTGGGCGCCTATAATCCCAGCTACTTGAGAGACTGAGGCAGGAGAATCACTTGAACCTGGGCGGCGGAGGTTGCAGTGAGCCGAGATCGTGCCACTGCACTCCAGCGTGGGTGGCATAGCGAGACTCTTGTCTCAAGAGAAGACAAAACAAAACAGGAAAATGACAAAAAGTAATATTACAACTCAGTGAATTTTATAACAAGCCTTTTTGGAATTCATTGACTAATGCTGTACCAAATCCAAAATACTCTCTAGAATACCAAATCCAACTCTACCCTATAGTATAAATTGGATTCTATTTGGACTTGTCTCACTAATCCCTCATACAATGTGTTTTATTTTTTTTTTTTAGACGGAGTCTTGCTCTGTCCCCCAGGCTGGAGTGCAGTGCTGCGATCTCGGCTCACTGCAAGCTCCGCCTCCCGGGGTTCAGGCCATTCTCCTGCCTCAGCCTCCCGAGTAGCTGGGACTACAGGCGCCAGCCAACACGCCCGGCTAATTTTTTGTATTTTTAGTAGAGACGGGGTTTCACCGTGTTAGCCAGGATGGTCTCGATCTCCTGACCTCGTGATCCGCCCACCTCGGCCTCCCAAAGTGCTGGGATTACAGGCTTGAGCCACCGCGCCCGGCCAATGTGTTTTATTTTTTATTGAAGTAAAAAAATTTGTCATTTTAGCCGTTTTTAAGTATATAGTTCAGTAACATTAAGTATGTTCATGTTGTTGCGCAACAGATCTTCGGAACTTTTTCGTCTTGCAACCTGAAACTCTACCCATTAGCAAATCCCCATTTCTCCTTACACTTAGCCCTTGGTAATCATTCTTTTTTTTTTTTGAGACGGAGTTTCGCTCTTGTTGCCCAGGCTGGAGTGCAATGGCGTGATCTTGGCTCACCACAACCTCTGCCTCCCGGGTTCAAGCAGTTCTACCTCAGCCTCCCAAATAGCTGGGATTACAGGCATGCACCACCACGCCCAGCTAATTTTGTATTTTTAGTAGAGATGGAGTTTCTCCATGGTGAGGCTGGTCTCGAACTCCTGACCTCAGGTGATCCACCCACCTCAGCCTCCCAAAGTGCTGGGATTATAGACGTGAGCCACTGCGCCTGACCCATTCTTTCTTTTTTTTTTTTTTTTTTTTTTTTTTTGAGACAGAGTCTGGCTCTGTCCCCCAGGCTGGAGTGCAGTGGCACCATCTCGGCTCACTGCAAGCTCCGCCTCCCGGGTTCACGCCATTCTCCTGCCTCAGCCTCCCAAGTAGCTGGGACTACAGGCGCCCGCCACCACGCCCTGCTAATTTTTTTGTATTTTTAGTAGAGACAGAGTTTCACTATGTTGGCCAGGATGGTCTCGAACTCCTGACCTCGTGATCCGCCCACCTCGGCCTCCCAAAGTGCTAGGATTACAGGCTTGAGCCACCACGCCCGGCCCATTCTTTCTAATTCTATAAATTGACTACTTTAGTTACCTCACGTAAGTAAATTCTTATAGCTAGTGTGTTTATTTTTGCTTCCATGCCTTTTTTGTTGTTGTTGTTCATGCTCTTACTTGGAATGCGTTCTATTTTGTCTACCTATGGAAATCCTATTGGGTTTTTTTTCTTTTGGTTTTTTTTTTTTTTTTTCCAGACAAGGTCTCAATTTGTTACCCAGGCTGGAGTGCAGCGGCACCATCTCCCCTTCCTGCATCCTCAACTTCCTGGGCTCAAGTGACCCTCTCGCCTCAGCCCCTACAGGTAGCTGGGACTATAGGCATGTGGCACCATGCCCAGCTAAATTTGTTTTTTTTTGTTTGTTTGTTTTTGAGACAGAGTCTCACTCTGTCGCCCAGGCTGGAATGCAGTGACACAATCTCAGCCCACTGCAATCTCTGCCACCCGGGTTCAAGCAATTCTCCTGCCTCAGCCTCCCAAGCACCTAGGATTATAGGTGCCTGCCACTGTGCCAGCTAATTTTTGTAGTTTTAGTAGAGATGGGGTTTCACCTTGTTGGCCATGCTGGTCTCGAACTCCTGACCTCTTCTTGATCTGCCCTCCTTGGCCTCCCAAAGTGCCGGAATTATAGACATGAGCCACCACGCCCGGCCAAAATTTTTGTATTTTTAGTAGACACAAGGTTCTTACCCTGTTGCCTAGGCTGGTCTGGGAGTCCTGGACTCAAGCAATTCACCTGCCTTGGCCTCCCAAAATGCTGGGATTACAAGCCACCATGCCCGGCCTAAATCCTGTTGTTTTTGTTTTGTTTTGTTTTGTTTGTTTTTTGAGACAGAGTCTCGCTATGTCTCTCAGGCTGGAGTGCAGTGGCACAATCTTGGCTCACTGCAACCTCCGCCTCCCGGGTTCAAGTGATTCTCCTTCCTCAGCCTCCCAAGTAGCTGGGATTACAGGCATGTGCTACTATGTCCAGCTAATTTTTGTATTTTTAGTAGAGACAGGGTTTCACCATGTTGGCCAGGCTGGTCTCAAACTCCTGACCTCATGATCCACCCACCTCAGCCACCCAAAGTGCTGGGATTACAGGCGTGAGTGGTTTTTATTTCTTAGGCCGGTTTCCTCCATATGATCTTTCAGTATACATTAATTTCTTTCCTTTTTAATTAAAATACTGTTTGTATTTCACATTTTGATGTTTGTTAAGATTTGTTTTATATTGTTTTTTGTTTTGTTTTGTGTGATAGTCTTAAATCCCTAGTTAGATAATAACTGGAGAGTACCATGTTTCTATATATCCCTCAGTGACTTGCACAGTGCTAGTAGATAGTGCTAAAAAATTACTTATTATTATTATTATTTTGTTATTGTTGTTGTTGTTGTTAGACAGTGTCTTGCTCTGTCACTCAGGCTAGAGGGCAATGGGATGATCATAGCTTACTGCAGCCTCCAACAACTGGGCTCATGTAATTCTGCTGCCTTAGCCTCCCAAGTAGCTGGGATTACAGGCATGAGCCACCATGTCTGGGCAAAAATATTTCCAGGTGCGGTGGCCCATGCCTGTAATTCCCACACTTGGGAGGCCGAGTGAGGCTGGAGGATCACTTGAGCCTAGGAGTTCGAGACCAGCTTGGCTAAGATGGCGAGACCCCATCTCTACAAAAAATTTTAGAAACTAGCCAGGCATGGTGGCATGGACCTATATTCTCAACTACTCAGTGGGCTGAGGTGGGAGAGTCATTTGAACACAGGAATTTGAGGGGAGAAAAAAAGAAGAGAGAAAGAGAAGTGAAGGAAGGAAGAAAGGAAGGAGGGAGAGAGAGAAGAAAGAAACAAAAGGAAGGAAAAGAAAAGGAAAGAAAGAAAATTGGTACCAGGAAATGGCAGGAAAGGGAAATGGAAGTAAAATAATAATAATAATAATAAAATGAAAATTGTTTAGTCACTGTTAACAATTTGTATCCTTATAATCTGGGAACATTATAATTTCAAAAGAAAAAATATTCTTTGGATCATAGGTTCTGAGGTCAGAACAGCATTCCCATAGTCTAGATGAAGTCAAGTTTTATCTGATCTTAATTGAAATAAATGTAGCTGGCCTTGAACAAATCTACTCATGGTATGTGGATAGGAATTAAATTATAGGGGCGTTCACTTTATGGCATTCATTCTTAGAACATTTACCTATGTCGGCCGGGCGCGGTGGCTCACGCTTGTAATCCCAGCACTTTGGGAGGCCAAGGCGGGCGGATCACGAGGTCAAGAGATCGAGACCACGGTGAAACCCCGTCTCTACTAAAAATACAAAAAATTAGCGGGGCGCGGTGGCAGGCGTCTGTAGTCCCAGCTACTCAGAGAGGCTGAGGCAGGAGAATGGCGTGAACCCGGGAGGCGGAGCTTGCAGTGAGCCGAGATCGCGCCACTGCGCTCCAGCCTGGGCGACAGAGCGAGACTCCGTCTCAAAAAAAAAAAAAAAAAAAAAAAAAACAGAACATTTACCTATGTCTAGCTTTTGGAGTAAAGTCACGTAACCTCTAAGCAGGTAAGTTTCCTGTGGCTTTATTTAGTATTTTAAATACTCGTTTTCAGTGTAATTTTGTTATATGTGGATTAAGATGACTCTTGGTACTAAGATACATTTTCTGATTAAACCTATCTGAACATGAGTTGTTTTTATTTCTTTCCCGTTCCAGAGCGATGATTCTGACATTTGGGATGATACGGCATTGATAAAAGCATATGATAAAGCTGTGGCTTCGTTTAAGGTGTGAAATGCTTGCTTAGTCGTTTTCTTATTTTCTCGTTATTCATGTGGAAAGGAATTGATAAGATACAATGAAGTGTTAAAGTACATGTTATTCAGTTTTCATTTTGAAGATTAGATGGTAATATGAGTTAGTTAAATCAGGTGATATCTTCCTTTAGAAGTTGATAGCCTATATATGTCATCCTTTTTGTGGAGGCAATTTAAATAAAATTTAAAACATTTATTCCTGGCTGGGTATGGTGGCTCACTCCTGTAATCCCAGCACTTTGAGAGGCTGAGGCGGGTGGATCACCTGAGGTCAGGAGTTTGAGACCAGCCTGGCCAACATGGTGAAACCCCGTCTTTACTAAAAATACAAAAATTAGCCAAGCGTGGTGGCACGTGCCTGTAATCCCAGCTGCTTGGGACACTGAGGCAGGAGAATCGCTTGAACCTGGGAGGCAGAGGTTGCAATGAGCCAAGACTGCACCACTGCACTCCAGCCTGGGCGATAGAGTGAGACTCCATCTCAGAAAATTAACAGAAAATGTATTCCTTTTAGTATTTTTACATTGTATCAAACTATAGAAGTCCTCTAATTGAGATTAATAGGAAAAGGACAATCTGAATTATAATTTTAAACATTTAACAAGCATTTAGTAAAATAATGATGAAGATAAATAGCATTAGTACAGCAGTTAATACTTGTAGCATGCTGACAGTGCTCTGTGTGCTTTTCATATATTAAATTGCTCTAATCCCAAATCCTATAAGTTGGGTATCAATTCAAGCGTTCCTATTGGGTAGGAATATACAGTTCTTTTAGGAAATGTAGTATGGTTTTGTGTCTCAAACAAGACACTTAAACAGTTGGCCAACATCATCACCTTCTCCACTCTCTGAGATGTTTAGTCTTACTGAGCACTAAGTATGGGTCATCAATAGTCCAGACTACCTTGAGCAAACAGAGCATATACTCATACAGTGTATAAACAGCACCAAGCATACAGAGTTCATGTCTTTCTCATAGTTACTCTTGTGACATGAGCTAAGGATCAGACCTCTATGTCACCTTTGTAACTGATTTCTAGATTTTTTTTTTTTTTTTTTTTTTTTTTTTTTTTTTTTTTTTGAGATGGGGTCTTGCCCTGTCACCCAGGCTGGA
Organism: Symphalangus syndactylus; assembly: GCF_028878055.3. Lineage (NCBI taxonomy): Eukaryota > Metazoa > Chordata > Mammalia > Primates > Hylobatidae > Symphalangus > Symphalangus syndactylus. Next base: position 30,045,916 of record NC_072440.2, read on the forward strand.
GTGTAGTGGCGTGATCATGCCTCATTGGAGCCTTTAACTCATGAGCTCAAACAATCCTCCTACCTCAGCTTCGTGAGTAGTTGGGACCACAGGTGTGTGCCACCACACCCAGCTCATTTTTGTATTCTTTGTAGAGATGCAGTCTCACCCTGTTGCCCACGCTGGCCTGGAACTACTGAGCTCAAAAGGTCCCTCCGCCTTGACCTCCCAAAGCGCTGGGATTACAGGCAAGAACCACTGCACCCGGCCTAGATATTTAAATGTGCTTTCCAGTATACACTGAAACTAGAAGTCAACTAAAGAAGAATTACCAAGAGAGTTCTATAAAATAGAGATTGAAATGGGGCTCAATGTGGGATGGGTTGGTGATATTGCAGGGAGAAGTAATCTGAGTAAAGGAGGAAAAGAACTGATTTGGGAAAACGATAGTTTTAGTAGTGAGTTTGAGTATGAATTAAGTTGAGATTGAATCTGAATTAAGTTGAGGTTGAATATGAATTAAGTTGAGGTTGAGTTTGAGGTATGAATTAAGATGTGAAATTAATCATTGGAAATGTTAGATTGAGAAAAGTCAGAGCTGGATTAATAGCTTCAGAAGTGTGTTTGCAGACTGTTGCAACTAAAGTAATAAGAATAGATGGCCTTGGCCGGGCACAGTGGCTCACGTCTGTAATCCCAGCACTTTGGGAGGCTGCGGCAAGCAAATCACAAGATCAGGAGTTCAAGACCAGCCTGGCCAACATGGTGAAACCCCGTCTTTACTAAAAATACAAAAATTAGCTGGGCACGGTGGTGCACGCCTATAATCCCAGCTACTCGGGAGGCTGAGGCAGGAGAATCGCTTGAACCTGGGAGGTGGAGGTTGCAGTGAGCTGAGATCAGTGCAACTGCACTCCAGCCGAGTGACAGAGGGAGACTCTGTGTAAAAAATAAAAAAAATAAAAAAAAAATAGATGTCCTTAAGCAAGAAGGATGGCCAGCTCTTATTGGGAATGCCTAAACCTAAGGCTTGATCAGAAGTAATAAAACCATTGGGGCCCTACATTGCTATGACATCCAAAGGGCCATGAATATCATAATTAACAGGGTCTAATGTAACAGAGAGGTTGAGAGCAAGGCGATTTGATTAAAAGAGTCTTTAGAGTTGATAATCAGATGTATGATGCCTTTAAGAGCAGTTTTTATAGTGTAGGGGGTGGTCAAAAGAGGAAATAGATGCTTTCTGAAGTGACAGAGCCTTGAGACTAGCTTATAGTAGTAACTGGGTTATGTCATGACTTATTCTGTGCACCACCCTGTAACATGTACATTTTTATTCCTGTTTTTGTAGCATGCTCTAAAGAATGGTGACATTTGTGAAACTTCAGGTAAACCAAAAACCACACCTAAAAGAAAACCTGCTAAGAAGAATAAAAGCCAAAAGAAGAATGCTGCAGCTTCCTTACAACAGGTTATTTTAAAATGTTGAGATTTAACTTCAAAGGATGTCTCGTTAGTCCATATTTAATAGTGTAAAATGTCTTTAACCTAAGTGATTAGTACAGTGTTTCTGTTGACATATAATTATACAACTTCAAAAACAACTATTAAATTTTCTGTTATTTAGGAACATGCATGTTAGTCATGAAAGTATAAAGAATTAGATGGGAATGATACATGCTAAAATCAGGACATGTGTTCCATTTGTGAATGGAAGGCAGGGAGAAGGTGCCGTTTGGAAGGAGTACCCAAGAGCCATAAGCTGAATTGGCAGTGTTTTACATCTTAAGCTGAGAGATAGATTTTTTTTTTCTCCTTTTTCTTCAAAAACCCTAAAACTGTTAATTCCAAGGAACCCAGAAGTCTAGGTAGATTATTTCTGGTAGTTAAAAACAGTAGTCCTGAAAGCTGAATATTTTGGTGTCTTTTGAGCCAACTTTAGTTTCATCATTACCAAGGGGGAAGAGAGCTAACAGTTGATGAGCACTTGCTCTAGGCCAGTCCAGAGTGCTGGGCACCATATGCATTTTATCTCCCTCCAGCTATTCACAACAAATATGGGAGGTGGTTTATATTACAGCCATCTAATAAGATGGGGAAACTAAGACCCAAAGAGATTCAGAAACTTGTCCAGGATTATAAAAGTGAGAGAGTTGGAATTCAGATTTATGTATTTAGACCCCAAGCCTTTCTCATTACATCATTTTGCTTTCCTAATCTCTACCCTCCATCCTTCACCTCCCCACTGATCAAAACAAGATGATAGTTTGCCCTCTTCAAAAGAAATGTGTGCATGTATGTATCTTTGATTTCTTTTGTAGTGGAAAGTTGGGGACAAATGTTCTGCCATTTGGTCAGAAGACGGTTGCATTTACCCAGCTACCATTGTTTCAATTGATTTTAAGAGAGAAACCTGTGTTGTGGTTTACACTGGATATGGAAATAGAGAGGAGCAAAATCTGTCTGATCTACTTTCCCCAATCTCTGAAGTAGCTAATAATATAGAACAGAATGCTCAAGAGGTAAGGATACAAAAAAAAAATTCAATTTCTGGAAGCAGAGACTAGATGAGAAACTGTTAAACAGTATACACAGTTGTCAGTTTGATCCACTGAGGCATTAATTTTTTCTTAATGACACCCTTATAACAAAAACCTGCATATTTTTTCTTTTTAAAGAATGAAAATGAAAGCCAAGTTTCAACAGATGAAAGTGAGAACTCCAGGTCTCCTGGAAATAAATCAGATAACATCAAGCCCAAATCTGCTCCATGGAACTCTTTTCTCCCTCCACCACCCCCAATGCCAGGGCCAAGACTGGGACCAGGAAAGGTAAACCTTCTATGAAAGTTTTCCAGAAAATAGTTAATATCGGGACATTTAACCTCTTTGTTAACTAATTTGTAGCTCTCCCATGAAACTTTTGTAGCTTAAATACACAAGAATTTTTTGAAAAGGAAATAAGATAATGATGCAAAATAGTTAATTTTTTTAAAAAATGTTAGACACTGCAGTGGATGCAACAAAATACTTTATATGAAAGATTTATCCAGTTGACTTTTGTGGAGTATTAGGTATTAGACTAATAATTATACACTTACTTAAGTTAGAAAGTATAATAATGCGCCGGCCGCGGTAGCTCACGCCTGTGATCCCGGCACTTTGGGAGGCCAAGGCGGGTGGATCACAAGGTCAGGAGATCGAGACCATCCTGGCTAACACGGTGAAACCCCATCTCTACTAAAAATACAAAAAAATTAGCCGGGCGTGATGGCGGGCACCTGTAGTCCCAGCTGCTCGGGAGGCTGAGGCAGGAGGATGGTGTGAACGTGGGAGGCAGAGCTCACAGTGAGTCAAGATGGTGCCACTGCACTCCAACCTGGGCGATAGAATGAGACTCTGTCTCAAACAAAAAAAAAAAAAAAAAAAAGTAATAATAATTTATCATTAGCTGGATGATATGCTGTTGTTTCCCATGTCACCTGTATAAGATATATAAAACAACATATTATTTACATCTAATATAGATAAAATCCTGAGGTGCTCTCAGATTGTTTTGTAGAGTTCAAATGTAAATATTGTTTTCTTTTATGGTCTTTTGGTTATAAGTAACAGAAATCAACTCTAAAAAGATTTTTATTATAGATTAGATTATGTCATGGACCCTAAAGGCTTGTCCCTTTCTAGTTCTTTTGTGTAAAGCGGTGATTTCTTCCGTGGAGGGAATGTTATTTAGGCAATTTTTTTTTTTTTTTCTTTTTTTTCCGAGATAGAGTCTTGCTCTGTCGCTCAGGCTGGAGTGCAGTGGCGCCATCTCGGCTCACTGCAACTTCCACCTCCTGGGTTCAAGTGATTCTCCTGCCTCAGCCTCCCAAGTAGCTGAGATTACAGGCACCCGCCACCGCACCCGGCTAATTTTGTATTTTTAGTAGAGATGGGGTTTCACCATGTTGGCCAGGCTGGTCTTGAACTCCTGACCTCAAGTGATCTCCCCACCTTGGCTTTCCAAAGTGCTAGGATTACAGGCGCCTGGCCTAGGCAATCATTTTTAAAAATCAAGCATGACTCATCAAAAGTTTTAAGATTTTCTGTGATAATGTTCTTATTGAGGCTTACATTATATTACAGTTTCTTTTATCTAAAATGATGTACCCTCTTAGAATATATACATCATGCTTCATTGGTCTCAGGGGGCTGATTTTTATAAGGTGAGAGATTTGCTAGTTTTCACAATATGTGCTCTAAGTTGGCATGTATAGCTAAACAGGCTTTCATAAAAACATTATACAATTTAGTTAATGAAATTTGGGATATAGTCTTTTATGATTGAAATAATTTTGCTAAATAGACTGTCTCTGATTTATTAGGTAATTACCACTCTTATTTTGTTTTCCTTCTTTAATGTCTACATAGAAAGGAAATGAGAAAAATCCAGAGGTTGTCATTTGACTTATGAGTCTGTTTGAGTTCAGGATTTGGTACATGAAATTTCACTTAATCTTTTTGATATGTATAAAACAAATATTCTAGGTAATTATTTTTATCCTTTTGGTTTTGAGTCCTTTTTATTCCTATCATATTGAAATTGGTAAGTTAATTTTCCTTTGAAATATTCCTTATAGCCAGGTCTAAAATTCAATGGCCCACCACCGCCACCGCCACCACCACCACCCCACTTACTATCATGCTGGCTGCCTCCATTTCCTTCTGGACCACCAGTAAGTAAAAAAGAGTATAGATTAGATTTTGCTTTCATATACAATTTGATAATTAGCAGAATAGAGGATTGGAAAATGTGATTGTAGACCATCCCTTGGGCCAGATTCTAATGGGTAGAAATTTGAGCTAAACTCTGGGTTTTGTTTGTTTGTTTCTTTTTAATGCCTTTCTGTTACCCAAATGCAGTGCTCTTGTAGTCCCAACTCTAAGCTCTAGGTTGCCTCTTTCTTTCCTGGCAGAAGTTGGTATCTATGCTATAAGGAGGTAGTTCCTGTTAGAAGGGATTTAATTATACCATATATAAGGGATTAGCGTTTGCCCTTCTAGGTATAGTTGGATGTTAGCTTCTGATATAAACTGGATTTCTTTTTCTTTCTCTCTTTTTTTTTTTTTTTTGAGGCAGAGTTTTGCCCTTGTCCCCCAGGCTGGAGTGCAGTGGTGTGATCTCTGCTCACTGCAACCTCCGCCTCCTGGGTTCAAGCAATTCTGCCTTGGCCTCCCGAGTAGCTGGGATTACAGGTGCCTGCCACCACGCCCAGCTAATTTTTGTATTATTAGTAGAGATGGAGTTTCACCATGTTGGCCAGACTAGTCTTGAACTCCTGACCTCTGGTGATCCACCCGCCTTGGCCTCCCAAAGTGCTGGGATTACAGGCATGAGCTGCTGCACCCAGCTGTAAACTGGATTTCTAATGGTAGATTTTTAGGTATTAACAATAGATACTAAGATACTTTTTGGCATACTGTGTATTGGGATGGGGTTAGGACAGGTGTTCTACCCAAGACGTTTACTTAAAATCGCCCTTGAAATGCTATGTGAACTGTGTGTGTGTGTGTGTGTGTGTGTGTGTGTGTGTGTGTGTGTGTGTGTGTGTATTAAGGAAAAGCATGAAAGTATGCTTGATTTTTTTTACCCATAACTTCATAGTGGAACAGATACATAGTCTAAATCAAAATGTTTAAACTTTTTATGTCACTTACTGTCTTTTCATCCTTGTTAAATTTAATTTTGTTGGTCTTTTGTTGTTATTGGTTGGTTTTCTCCAAATGCTAGCTATGTTAAGAAATTTAAGGCCAGGTACAGTGGCTCATGCCTGTAATCCCAGCATTTTAGAAGGCCAAGGCAGGAGGATCACTTGAGCTCAGGAGTTTGAGACCAGTCTGGGCAACATAGCAAGACCTCGTCTTTGTTTAGGGGAAAAAAAATAAATTTAAGTAGGAGATGATCTAAGCAAAAATACAATTAATTTCCAGCATTCACTATATAATATAAATCTCCAGACTTTACTTTTTTGTTTACTGGATATAAACAATATCTTTTTCTGTCTCCAGATAATTCCCCCACCACCTCCCATATGTCCAGATTCTCTTGATGATGCTGATGCTTTGGGAAGTATGTTAATTTCATGGTACATGAGTGGCTATCATACTGGCTATTATATGGTAAGTAATCACTCAGCATCTTTTCCTGACAATTTTTTTGTAGTTATGTGCCTTTGTTTTGTAAATTTGTAAAATACTACTTGCTTCTCTCTTTATATTACTGAAAAATAAAAAATACACCTGTCTGTCTGAGGCTTCAATTACTCTTGCACTGTCCCTAAGTATAATTGTAGTTAATTTTAAAAAGCTTTCATGCTATTGTTAGATTATTTTGATTATACACTTTTGAATTGAAATTATACTTTTTCTAAATAATGTTTTAATCTCTGCTTTGATTTGAGTTTGATTGTAGGGAATGGAAAAGATGGGATAATTTTTCATAAAAGAAAAATGAAATTTTTTTTTTTTTTTTTTTTTTTTTTAAGATGGAGTCTCACTCTGTTGCCCAAGCTGGAGTGCAATGGCGTGATCTTGGCTCGCAGGAAGCTCTGCCTCCTGGATTCATGCCATTCTCCTGCCTCAGCCTCAGAGGTAGCTGGGACTACGGGCGCCTGCCACCATGCCCAGCTAATTTTTTGTATTTTTTAGTAAAGACGGGGTTTCACCGTGTTAGCCAGGATGGTCTCAATCTCCTGACCCCATGATCCACTCGCCTCGGCCTTCCAAGAGAAATGAAAATTTTTTAATGCACAAAGATCTGGGGTAATATGTACCACATTGAACCTTGGGGAGTATGGCTTCAAACTTGTCCCTTTATACATTAGTCTCCTACGGACATGTTCTATTGTATTTTAGTCAGAACATTTAAAATTATTTTTAAAAGGAAGCTCTTGTGCCCTGCTAAAATTATGATGTGATATTGTAGGCACTTGAATTTTTAGTAAATTAATATAGAAGAAACAACTGACTTAAAGGTGTATGTTTTTAAATGTATCATTTGCGTGTGCCCACATTAATATTCTTATTTAAAAGTTAAGGCCAGACATGGTGGCTCACGCCTGTAATCACAACAGTTTGTGAGGCCGAGGCAGGCAGATCACTTGAGGTCAGGAGTTCAAGACCAGCCTGGCCAACATGATGAAACCCCGTCTCTACTAAAAATACCAAAAAAAATTTAGCCAGGTGTGGTGGCACATGCCTGTAATCCGAGCTCCTTGGGAGGCTGTAGCAGGAAAATTGCTTGGACCTGGGAGGCGGAACTTGCAGTGAGTTGAGATTGTGCCACTGCACTCCACCCTTGGTGACAGAGTGAGACTCCGTCTCAAAAAAAGAGAAAGGCCTGGCACAGTGGCTCACACCTATAATCCCAGTACTTTGGGAGGTAGAGGCAGGTGGATCACTTGAGGTTAGGAGTTCAGGACCAGCCTGGCCAACGTGGTGACACTTGATCTCTACTAAATACACAAAACTTAGCCCAGTGTGGTGGCAGGCAGTTGTAATCCCAGCTACTTGAGAGGCTGAGGCAGGAGCATCACTTGAACCTGGGAGGCAGAGGTTGCAGTGAGCCGAGATCACACCACTGCACTCTAGCCTGGCCAACAGTGAGAATTTGGCGGGGCGAGGAGGAAAGTCACACGTCACGCTTCAGTTGTTGTAGTATAACCTTGGTATATTTGTATATATCATTAATTCCTCATTTTAATGACCAAAAAGTAATAAACCAACAGCTTGTAATTTGTTTTGAGATCAGTTATCTGACTGTAACACTCTAGGCTTTTATGTTTTTTTAAATTATGAAATACTTGAAAAAAATACATAATGTATATATAAAGTATTGGTATAATTTATGTTGTAAATAGCTTTCTTGAGAAATAATTCATATGGTGTGCAGTTTACCTTTGAAAGTATACAAGTTGGCCGGGCACAGTGGCTCACGCCTGTAATCCCAGCACTTTGGGAGGCCAAGGCGGGCAGATCACGAGGTCAGGAGATCAAGACCATCCTGGCTAACATGGTGAAACCCCGTCTCTACTAAAAATACAAAAAAAAAATTAGCCGGGCATGTTGGCCGGTACCTTTTGTCCCAGCTACTCGGGAGGCTGAGGCAGGAGAGTGGCGTGAACCCAGGAGGCGGAGCTTGCAGTGAGCCGAGATTGCGCCAGTGCACTCCAGCCTGGGCGACAGAGCGAGACTCTGTCTCAAAAAATAAAATAAAAAAGAAAGTATACAAGTCAGTGGTTTTGGTTTTCACAGTTATGCAACCATCACTACAATTTTAGAACATTTTCGTCACCCCAAAAACCCTGTTACCTTCATTTTCCCCAGCCCTAGGCAGTCAGTACGCTTTCTGTCTCTATGAATTTGTCTATTTTAGATATTATATATAAACGAAATTATACGATATGTGGTCTTTTGTGTCTGGCTTCTTTCACTTAGCATGCTCTTTTCAAGATTCATCCATGCTGTAGCATGCACCAGTACTGCATTCTTTCTTATTGCTGAATATTCTGTTGTTTGGTTATGTCACATTTTATCCATGGACATTTAGGTTGTTTTTATTTTTGGGCTATAATGAATAATGTTGTTATGAACATTTGTTTGTGTGTTCTTTTTGTTTTTTTGGTTTTTTGTTTTGTTTTTGTTTTTGAGACAGTCTTGCTCTGTCTCCTAGGCTGGAGTGCAGTGGCACAATCTTGGCTCACTGCAAGCTCTGCCTCCCGGGTTCACACCCTTCTCCTGCCTCAGCCCCTCAAGTAGCTGGGACTACAGGCGTGTGCCACCATGCACGGCTAATTTTTTGTATTTTTAGTAGAGACGGAGTTTCACCGTGTTAGCCAGGATGGTCTCGATCTCCTGACCTCGTGATCCGCCTGCCTCGGCCTCCCAAAGTGCTGGGATTACAGGCGTGGCCCACTGCACCTGGCCTTAAGTGTTTTTAATATGTCATTGCTTTAAGCTAGCAATTCTTAACCTTTGTTCTACTGAAGCCACGTGGTTGAGATAGACTGAGTCTAGCTCTTAACCTCTATCTTTTTGTCTTAGAAATCTAAGCAGAATGCAAATGACTAAGAATAATGTTGTTGAAATAACATAAAATAGGTTATAACTTTGATACTCATTAGTAACAAATCTTTCAATACATCTTATGGTCTGTTAGGTGTAGATTAGTAATGAAATGGGAAGCCGCTGCAAGCTAGTATACATGTAGGGAAAGATAGAAAGCACTGAAGCCAGAAGAGAGACAGAGGACATTTGGGCTAGATCTGACAAGAAAAACATATGTTGTAGTAATAATTTTTGACTTTAAATTTTTTATTTAGTGAATGCTGGTGTTTAATGGTCTTATTTTAATAAGTATGACACAAGTAGTTTAAGGTCATATATTTTATTTGATGAAAATAAGGTATAGGCCGGGTGTGGTGGCTCACGCCTGTAATCCCAGCACTTTGGGAGGCCGAGGCGGGCGGATCACCTGAGGTCAGGAGTTAGAGACTAGCCTCAACATGGAGAAACCCCGTCTCTACTAAAAAAAAAAACACAAAATTAGCCGGGTGTGGTGGTGCATGCCTGTGATCCCAGCTACTCAGGAGACTGAGGCAGGAGAATTGCTTGAACCTGGGAGGTGGAAGTTGCGGTGAGCCGAGATCACCTCATTGCACTCCAGCCTGGGCAAAAAGAGCGAAACTCCATCTCAAAAAAAAAAATTATAAGGTATAAGTGGGCTCAGGAACATCACTGGACATACTGAAAGAAGAAAAATCGGCTGGGCGCGGTGGCTCACACCGGTAATCCCAACCAACACTTTGGGAGGCCAAGGTGGGCGAATCACCTGAAGTCGGGAGTTCGAGATCAGCCTGACCAACATGGAGAAACCCTGTCTCTACTAAAAATACAAAACTAGCCGGGCATGGTGGCGCGTGCCTGTAATCCCAGCTACTCGGGAGGCTGAGGCAGGAGAATTGCTCGAACCAAGGAGGTGGAGGTTGCGGTGAGCCAAAATCGCACCGTTGCACTCCAGCCTGGGCAACAAGAGTGAAACTCCATCTCAAAAAAAGGAAGAAAAATATTTTTTTTAATTAATTAGTTTATTTATTTTTTAAGATGGAGTTTTGCCCTGTCGCCCAGGCTGGGGTGCAATGGCACAATCTCAGCTCACTGCAACCTCCACCTCCTGGGTTCAAGCGATTCTCCTGCCTCAGCCTCCCGAGTAGCTGGGATTACAGGCATATGCCACCACGCCCAGCCAGTTTTGTGAGTTTTTTTTTTGTTTGCTTTTTGTTTTTGTTTTTTTTGAGAGGGAGTCTTGCTGTGTCCCCCAAGCTGGAGTGCAGTGGTGCGATCTTGGCTCACTGCAAGCTCTGCCTCCCAGGTTCACACCATTCTCCTGCCTCAGCCTCCCGAGTAGCTGGGACTACAGGCGCCCGCCACCACACTCTGCTAATTTTTTTGTGTTTTTAGTAAAGATGGGGTTTCACCGTGTTAGCCAGGATGATCTCGATCTGCTGACCTTTTGATCCACCCACTTCGGCCTCCCAAAGTGCTGGGATTACAGGCGTGAGCCACCGTGCCCGGCCTAGTTTTGTATTTTTAGTAGAGTCAGGGGTTTCTCCATGTTGGTCAGGCTGGTCTCCAAATCCGACCTCAGGTGATCTGCCCACCTTGGCCTCCCAAAGTGCAGGCATTACAGGCATGAGCCACTGCGCCCGGCAATGTTTTTAAATTTTTAAATTTTAATTTTATTTTTTAGTGACCGGGTCTCACTCTATCGCTCAGGCTGGAATGCAAGGGCACATTCACAGCTCACTGCAGCCTTGACCTCCAGGGCTCAAGCAGTCCTCTCACCTCAGTTTCCCGAGTAGCTGGAACTACAGTGATATGCCACTGCACCTGGCTAATTTTTATTTTTTATTTTATTATTATTATTTTTTTGAGACAGAGTCGTGCTCTGTCACCCAGGCTGGAGTGCAGTGGCGTAATCTCGGCTCACTGCAGCCTCCGCCTCCTGGGTTCAAGCGATTGTCCTGCCTCAGCCTCCCAAGTAGCTGGGATTATAGGTCCCCACCACCATGCCTGGCTAATTTTTTGTACTTTCAGTAGAAACGGGGTTTTGCCGTGTTGGCCAGGCTGTTCTCGAACTCCTGAGCTCAGGTGATCCAACCGTCTCGGCCTCCCAAAGTGCTGGGATTACAGACGTGAGCCACTGTGCCCAGCCTGAGCCACCGCTCCAGCCTAATTTTTAAATTTTTTGTAGAGACAGGGTCTCATTATGTTGCCCAGGGTGGTGTCAAGCTCCAGGTCTCAAGTGATCCCCCTACCTCTGCCTCCCAAAGTCGTGGGATTGTAGGCATGAGCCACTGCAAGAAAACCTTAACTGCAGCCTAATAATTGTTTTCTTTGGGATAACTTTTAAAGCACATTAAAAGACTATCAATTTCTGATCATATTTTGTTGAATAAAATAAGTAAAATGTGAAACAAATTGCTTATTAACATCCATGTAAAGCTATCTATATATAGCTATCTGTATCTATATAGCTATTTTTTTTAACTTCCTTTATTTTCCTTACAGGGTTTCAGACAAAATCAAAAAGAAGGAAGGTGCTCACATTCCTTAAATTAAGGAGTAAGTCTGCCAGCATTATGAAAGTGAATCTTACTTTTGTAAAACTTTATGGTTTGTGGAAAACAAATGTTTTTGAACATTTAAAAAGTTCAAATGTTAAAAAGTTGAAAGGTTAATGTAAAACAATATTAAAAGAATTTTGATGGCAAAACGATTAGATAAAAGGTTAATCTACATCCCTACTAGAATTCTCATGGTGTCAAAGTATCATTGCACCAAATACTTAACTGGTTGGTTGTGTGGAAGAAACATACTTTCACAATAAAGAGCTTTAGGAAATGATGCCACTTTATATCTATCAGTAGTAGGCAGACCAGCAGACTTTTTTTATTGTGATATAGGATAACCTAGGCATTCTGCACTGTACACTCTGACATATGAGGTGCTCTAGTCAAGTTTAACTGGTGTACACAGAGGACGTGGTTTAACTGGAATTCGTCAAGCCTCTGGTTCTAATTTCTCATTTGCAGGAAATGCTGGCATAGAGCAGCACTAAATGACACCACTAAAGAAACAATCAGACAGATCTGGAATGTGAAGCATTATAGAAGATAACTGGCCTCATTTCTTCAAAATATCAGTGTTGGGAAAGAAAGAAGGAAGTGGAATGGGTAACTCTTCCTGATTAAAAGTTATGTAATAACCAAATGCAATGTGAAATATTTTATTGGACTCTATTTTGAAAAACCATCTGTAAAAGACTGGGGTGGGGGTGGGAGGCGAGCACGGTGGTGAGGCAGTTGAGAAAATTTGAATATGGATTAGATTTTGAATGATATTGGGTAATTATTGGTAATTTTATGAGCTGTGAGAAGGGTGTTGTAGTTTCTAAAAGACTGTCTTAATTTGCATACTTAAACATTTAGGAATGAAGTGTTAGTGTCTTAAAATGTTTCAAATGGTTTAACAAAATGTATGTGATGCGTATGTGGCAAAATGTTACAGAATCTAACTGGTGGACATGGCTGTTCATTGTACTGTTTTTTTCTATCTTCTGTATGTTTAAAAGTATATAATAAAAATATTTAATATTTTTTTAAAATTAGTTATGTGTCTGTGATTGTATTTCTTTTTTGCATATTATTTTGCCCTTTGGCCCATATTTTAATATGGATGCCACCATAGCATTTTGTGTATGTGCATGTGTATTCCCACTTAATGTCACATTTTTCCATGTCTTTACATATTCTTATTTTCGTTTGTTTTTGAGACAGAGTCTCGCTCTGCTGCCCATGCTGGATTGCAGTGGTGCAATCTCAGCTCACTGCAACCTCTGCTACCCGGGTTCAAGCGGTTCTCGTGCCTCAGCCACGTGAGTAGTTGGGATTACAGGCATGTGGCACCATGCCTTGCTAATTTTTGTATTTTTAGTAGAGATGGAGTTTCACCATGTTGGCCACGCTGGTCTCATCCTGACCTCGAGTGATTCGACCACCCCGGCCTCCCAAAGTGCTGGGATTACAGGTGTGAGCCACCGCGCCCGGCCTCTATTTCTATACATAGCTTTTCACATTATATTATGTTTATATATTGTTTATATCTGTATTTCCTCTTTCATTAGAGAAAAGGCACTACATCTTATTCTTCATGGTGTCTACAATATCTGGCAGTTTTTGGAAGTCAAGGGTGAGCTTAGAGCATAAGAACTTTTAATTTTCTGTTGTTTATATGGTCTTCCCATTACCATTTTAACTATTTGCTTTTATTTTCTTTTCAGAGTTTTTGCTTATAAAATCTTATTTACAGTCAATTCTCATTTGTGGAATCTGTATTTGTAAAGGTACCTACTTGCTAAAATTTATTTGTAACCTAATATCAATACTCATGGCAGTTTCATGGTTTTTCATGGACATACACAGAGGTGAAAAATTTGAGAACCTTACCCAGATATTCCCAGCTGGGGTTGAACAGTGCTCGGTTTTTTTGTGTAGCTTTCTTACTATAAACAAGTGTCCTTTTCAAAAGCAGTTTATATAGTTCTACATTTTCCACATTTTTGTGCCTTCTGTTTGTAATTTTACTGTTTAAAGTGATTCCCAAGCATTGTGCTGAAATGCTATATAGTATGGTATTCCAAGGTGCGTGCGGGCTGTGAGGTGCCTTAGAGAATACATATGTTAGAGAACCTTTGTTTAGGCATGAGTTATAGTACTGTTGAGTGGGAGTTAGATGATGATGAGTCATCACTATTTATTATTATGTTTTTTGAGATGGAGTCTCACTCTGTCACACAGGCTGGAGTGCAGTGGCATAATCTCAGCTCACTGCAACCTCCTCCTCCCGGGTTCAAACGATTCTCCTGCCTCAGCCTTCCCAGTAGCTGGGATTATAGGTGCCCACCACTGCGCCCGGCTTAATTTTTGTATTTTTAGTAGTGATGGGGTTTTACCATGTTGGGCAAGGCCGGTCTTGAACTCCTGACCTCAAGTGAGCCACCCACCTTGGCATCCCAGAGTGCTGGGATTACAGGTATGAGCCACCATGCCAGGTCTATATTTATTAAATAATGTGTCTTTAAACAGAAACAGATACAAAACAAGGTTATGTATTTATAAGTTGATGAAAATGTGACCAAAGGCTTACAAGAACCTAACCCTGTATTTCTGTTAGGAGCAATGGCTCAGTATTCACTAATTTGCGTGTTTGTGGCAACTTTATAGAACGTAACTACCTCAAGTAATGAGAATTGACTGCATTCTTTTTCAAGTCATTTTATAAACAATTTACAGAAGAATAAAGGGATGGTGAAAATTAACTTTGTTAGCAATTTTAATGAGAATCCAAATATAGGAGACCCACATTTTTTCCCATATTTTCCCAGTTTTGAATGTTGATGTATACCTAAAAGGCATTACATCCTTTGAAAACAGCTGTTCATTATGCATGAATCTGGAACATACCTACCTTTAAATATGGATTTTGGATTTCAAATGCATCTCTACTATGTTCTACCTTATTATTTGTATTCTTCATGAACTCACTTTGTCAAAATGCAATACTTTTTGTTTTTTAATTTATTTTTATTTTTTGTAGAAATAGGGTCTCACCGTGTTGCCCAGGCTGGCCTTGAACACCTGGCCTCAAGTGATCTTCCTGCCTTCCAAAGTGCTGGGGACGGTAGGCATGAGCCACCACACCTGTCCAAACTGCAGTACTTTTGAAAACTTCAGGGCTCATAGTTTTGTTGAAGTGATAGATGATGGCTATATTCTTTGTTACATAACAGCAAAACATTTTTGTTTTTACATTTATAAATACCAATTAGAATGACTTTCAGTGGATTGGTTTTCATTTTTCACATCATCTTTACATTCCTGTTACTTTGTATACATACCTGTCTTCAATATTTGTCCACTTACAAACTTTTTCAAGTAAATTCTGGTGTACAAGCCTAAAAGATGAAAGAACGTTGCCACATGGTCACTTGTCCTTTTAGCAATTATGCGATGATTCAACTGTTCTAGGTACAACTAGAGGGAGAGTATCCCAGGCGAGGGATATAACAAATAGAAAGGCCCTAAGACACAAGTGTATTTAACATGTTTGGGGAACAACAAGGAGTTAATCGTGGCTGGAGTGGAAGTAAGGAGGAGAGATTAAGGAGAGGAGCTAAGAGAGGTAGTCAAGGGTCAGGCCATATGTCAGCGACTGTAAGGTCTTCAGCATTTACTTTAAGCTGAGAGTCCATTGAAAGGTTTTGAACCCAAGGTATAGCATGATCTGACTTATAGAAAGAGACTTCTGATTGCTGTGTTGAAAATACACCATAGGTTTGAAGGGAGGAAGCAGGCTGACTAGTTTAGAGCCAGTGTGGGTAGTGGTGGTTGGATCTGAGTATATTTTCCAAGTGGAGCCACCAGGATTTTCCAGTAGATTGATTGCATGTGGTGTATGAAAGAGGAGTGTCAAGTATAACTCCAAGATTTTTGGCTTATGCAACTGGAAAAATGAAGTCAGAATTTAATGAGATGGAGGTCTGCATGAGGAGTACTTTTGTGGCAGGAAAGAAATTGGGTTTTGAACATGTGAAAATTGAGATGCCCATTAATAGAAGTTGGATGTGAATAAAGAGTCCAGGCCAGGTGCAATGCCTCATGCCTGTAATCTCAGCACTTTCGGAGGCCAAGGCAGGAGAATCATGTGAGCCCAAGAGTTCAAGACCAGACTGGGCAACAAAGTGAGACCCCGTCTATATTATAAAATAAAAAAATAGTTCAGAAGAGAGGTCTGGGCTAGAGATGGAAATGTAGAAGTTAGTAAATTTAAAGCTGTTCAACTAGAGGAGATAGCTGAGGAAGTGCATTCAAATAGAGAAGATGTCAGAGGAGAACTTTGGGGTTCTCTCAGTGGTTATAGATCGGATATGAGGAAAAACAGTGCAGGAGACTAAGAAGGAGCTCTCATTGAGTTAGGAAAATCAAGAGGGATGCCCTGGAAGCCAAATGAAGGCAGTGTTTTGAGGAAGAGGGGTGATGGGCCATATGAAAGCCAGTAGGTCAAATGCTGCCAACGGGTCAACGAAAATGAGGACTGAGAAGTATTCACGAATTTAGCAATGTGGAGCTCATTGGTGACCCTCATAAGAGCTGTTTTGATGGAATGGAGGAGGTAAAATCTTGGAGGGAGAGAACATAAGAATGAGAGAACAGTTGACAGTGCATGTAAACAACTCTTTCACAGAACTTTGTATTTCTGAATTTTTGCTTATTTGGATATTAATAAAATATCTGATATAGCTTTATTTTAGTAAGGTTTGTTTTCGTGGAACTTCAGTTGTGTATACGCATATATGTGTGTGTATGTATGTGCGTATGGTGTTTTGATGTAAAATTTATTATTGTGGGTCATGGTTAAAAAAAAGCTTGAGAATAAGGAGTTAGATCAAGAAGTTAGAAGGAATGTTGACGTAAGTTGTGGATATAGGAGATTCTACCATGTGGACAGAGTGGAAGGATTTAGGGAGTTGGAGCAGGTTGGGATATGTGATCAGAAAGCAGGAGTTTAGCTCTCTCACTTGCCCCTGCTTTTACCATGTGATGTGTCTGCTACCCCTTCACCTTCCACCATGACTGTAAGCTTCTTGAGGTCTCCCTAGCAGCCAAGCAGATGCCAGCACCATGCTTCCTGTAAAGCCTGCAGAACCATGAGTCAATTAAACCTCTTTGTAAATTACCCAGTTTGAGGTATTTCTTTATAGCAGTGCAAGAATGCCCCAATACAGAAAATTGGTACCGAGAAGTTGGGCATTGCTATAAAAATACCTGAAAATGTGGAAACAGGTTTGGAACTCGGTAATGAGTAGTGGTTGGAAGAGTTTGCAGGGCTCAGAAGAAGACAGAAAAATGAGGGTAAGTTTCGAACTTTTTTTTTTTTTTTTTTGGACGGAGTCTTGCTCTGTCACCCAGGCTGGAGTGCAGTGGCGTGATCTTGGCTCACTGCAACCTCCGCCTTCCAGGTTCAAGCGATTCTCCTGCCTCAGCCTCCCAAGTAGCTGGGGTTACAGGCATGCACCACCACGCCTGGCTAATATTTTTGTATTTTTAGTAGGGATGGGGCTTCACCATGTTGGCCAGGCTGGTCTCAAACTCCTGACCTCAAGTGATTCACCCACCTCGACCTCCCAAAGTGCTAGGTTTACAGGCATGAGCCACTGCTCCTGGCAAGTTTGGAACTTCTTAGAGACTAGTTAAATGGTTGTGACCAAAATGCTGATGGTGATAGGGACAGTGAAGTCCAGGCTGACAAGGTCTCAAAAGGAAACGAGGAATTTATTGGGAACTGGAGCAAAAGTCACACATGTTATGCCTTAGCAAATAACTTGGCTGCATTCTGCTTGTGTCCTAGGGATCCATGTAAGTTTGAACTTAAAAATTATGACCTAGGGTATCTGGCAGAAGAAATTTCTAAGCAGCAAAGCATTCAAGATGTGGCCTGCTGCTACTAACAGCCTGTGCTCAGATGTGGGGGCAAATGAATGACTTAAAGTTGGAACTTACATTTAAACAGGAAGCAGAGCCTAAAAGTTTGGAAAATTTGCAGCCTAGCCATGTGGTAAAAAAAGAAAACATTTTCTCCAAGAAATTCAAGCAGGCTGTGGAGCAGCCACTTGCTGATATTTGCATAACTGAAAGGGATCCAAGTGGTAATATCCAAGACAATGGGGAAAAGGCCTCAAAGGCATTTCAGAGACCTATGGGGCAGCCCCTCCTATCATAGGCCCTGAGGCCGAGGAGAACTGAATGCTTTCCTGGGCTGGGCCCAGGGCCCTGTTGCCCTCCCTGTACAGCCTCAGAACACTGCTCCCTGCATCCAGATGGCTCCAACTCCAGCAGGGACTCAAAGGGGCCTAGGTACAGCTTGGGCTGTTACTTTGGAGGGCATAAGCCATAGCCTTCACAGCTTCCATTAGGTGGTAAGCCTGCAGGCACATAGAATGCAAAAATGGTGAATTCTTGGTAACCTCTGCCTGGATTTCACAGGATGTATGGAAAAGCCTGGGTGTCCAAGCAGAAGCCTGCTGCAGGGGCAGAGCCCTCACAGAGAGCCTCTACTAGGGCAGCGTGGAGGGGAAATGTGGGGTTAAAGGCCCCACACAGAATCCCTACTGGGGCACTGCCTAGTGAAGCTGTGAGAAGAGGCCTACTGTTCTCCAGACTCCAGAATGGTAGAGCCACTGGCAGCTTATACCCTGCACCTGGAAAAGCCACAGGCACTCAACCCAGCCTGTGACAGCAGCCTCAGGGGCTGAACTCTGCAAAGCTATAGGAGCAGAGCTGCCCAAGGCCTTGGGAGCCCAACCCTCATATCAGCGTGCCACATGGAAACCAAGGAGGTCATTGTGGAGTTTTATGATTTAATGACTGCCATGCTGGGTTTTGAACTTGCATGGGGCCTATAGCCCCCTTTTTTGGCAGATTTTTCCCTAATGGGAATATTTCCCCAATCCCTGAACCCTGATTGTATGTTGGGAGTAAATAATTTGTTTTTTATTTTATAGGCTCATAGGTGGAACAGATTTGCCTTTTCTGCGATGAGACTTTGGACTTCTGAGTTAATGCTGGAATGAGTTAAGACTTTGGGGCACTGTTGGGAAGGCATGGTTGTATTTTGCATTGTGAAAAGGACATAAGATTTGGGAGGGGCCAGAGGTGGAATGATATGGTTTGGATATTTGTCTCTACTCATGTTGAATTTTATCCCCATTGTTGGAGATAGGGCATGGTGGGAGGTGTTTGGATCATGGGGGCAGATCCCTCATGGCTTGGTGTTACCTTTGTGTTGATACTGAGTTCTCATGAGATCTGGTCATTTAAAAGTGTATGAAACCTGCCCCCTGCCCCCCCACTGTCTCTCACTTGTTTCTTCTTTCATCATGTGACATGTGTGCTCACCTTCTGCCATGATTTTAAGTTTCCTGAGGCCTCCCTAAAAGCCAAGCAGATGCCAGCACCATGCCTCCTGTAAAGCCTGCAGAACCGTAAGTCAACTAAACCTCTTTTCTTTATGAAAGAAAGAAAAGGAAGGAAGGGAGACAGGGAAGGAAAAAAGGAGAGAGGGAGAGATGGATGGAGGAAGGGAGGGAGGGCTTACAACCATGAGGACAGTTGTTAGGTCAATGAGGGATGACTTGGGAGTCCTATGAAGACTGATGTAAACTAGAATAAAGGGCATGATGAGCTTATGATTCAAAAGTATTTTGTCATAGAAATAGTTTATTTTCTGTAAAAGAACAGAGTAAATATTTTAGCTTTGTAGGCCACTGATAGTCTCTGTTGCTTTAAAAAATGTGAAAACCATTCTTAGCTTGAGGGGTGGACAGTCCAGGGCCATACTTTACTGACCCCTGCTTGAACTAAAAGCCCTTAGAAGCAGCTCTGGAAAAATAATTTGCATGGAATGTTATGATTTTTTTTTTTTTTTTTGAGACAGAATTTTGCTCTTGTTGCCCAGGCCCGAGTGCAATAGCCCGTTCTTGGCTCACCGCAACCTCCGCCTCCTGGGTTCAAGCAATTCTCCTGCCTCAGCCTCCCGAGTAGCTGGGATTACAGGCATGCACCACCATGCCCAGCTAATTTGTATTTTTAGTAGAGATGGGGTTTCTCTATGTTGGTCAGGCTGGTCTCGATCTCCCGATCTCAGGTGATCCACCCGCCTTGGCCTCCCAAAGTGCTGGCATTACAGGCGTGTGCCACCACACCTGGTCAAGTATTACGATTTTTAATAGTATGCACACATGGGACAAAATTCAACTGGTATAAAAGGGTAAACAGGAGAAAAAAAGCAAACCTCCCTCTCTCCCTTCTGTGTCCACCAGCCATCCTGTTCTCCTCCCTAAACTCCATTATGGTTGCCTGTTTTTTTTATATAAGTTTTCCATGAATTTATAAATATATCACGTACATATATCCTGTCAGTCAATATTAAGAAATTACTAGGTTATTTTGTGTTTATGTGTGCACTATTACATTTAATGAGTTACGCTAGTTGTTGCCTCTTATATCCACATTCAGCCTTCATTGTCTGTTCTGTAATAATAGATCTGGGCCCTGTAAATACCTCTCCCATGACAGCAAGCACCATGTAAAACTTTGTCAATCGAGGGTGCTGCTGACACACTGAAGGAGCAAGGGCTGCTTTTCCTGGTTCCACTGTGTCTAGGCAGACACCTGCAACACCTGTGCCATCTGCAATACCAATTCCTGCAGCACATACACTCTGCTTCTGCAGCACCTCGTTCTGGCTGCACACTTCTTGGGTAGTGCCTAACTTCAGCAGCACCCAATGGTCAACAGCGCACAGTACCCCCACGTGAATGGCTTCCCTTGACATGCACAAGGCCCCTTCTCAGCAAAGTGCCCCAAGCCCAGCACCTCCTCCAGCTGCAACTCCACAGCCTCAGCAAACCTCTCTTTGACTGCTGTGTCCTCTCACATGAAGTCTGGATCTCAGCCCAGATCTCAGCCCTGAGCTTTCTTCTTTGAGTTGTTCTGTCTCAGCCTAGGGTGAAAAGCCCATATCGGCTGTTCCCTGTATCGGCCCAGGCTTCTCTTTATTCCTTACTACCCAATCCCCATTCCAATCCTCTGTTAATAACTCTTACGGACAGTCCCCGACTCATGATAATTTGACTTAGGATTTTTCTACTTTGTGATGGTGCAAAAGTGATCTGCATTCAGTAGAAACTGTTCCTCAAGTACCCATGCGACCTCTGTTTTTCACTTTCTGTACAGTATTCAATACGTTGCATGAGATTTTCAATACTTTATTATAAAATAGGCTTTGTGTTTGATGATTTTGCCCAACTGTAAGCTAATATAAATGTTCTCAGCGTGTTTAAGGTAGGTCAGGTTAAGCGATGATGTTCGATAGTTTAGGTATATTAAGTGCATTTGTGACATACAATATTTTCTACTTACAATGGGTTTTTCAGGATATAACCCTGTTGTAAGTTGAGAAGCATCTGTAATTTATTTATTTATTTGAAACAGAGTCTTGCTGTGTCACCCAGGCTGGAATGCAGTGGCGCAATCTTGGCTCACTGCAACCTCCGCCTCCTGGGTTCAAGCAATTCTCCTGCCTCAGCCTCCCAAGTAGCTAGGACTACAGGTGCACACCACCATGCCTGGCTATTTTTTTTTTTAATTTTTTTTGTATTTTTAGTAGAGACAGGATTTCACCATGTTGGCCAGGCTGGTCTCGAACTCCTGACCTCGAGTGATCTGCCCACCTCAGCCTCCCAAAGTGCTGGAATTACAGGCGTGAGCCACTGCGTCCGGCCGAGCATCTGTATATTAAACTTTCCCCATTCAAATTTCTATGTGGTTTCTGTCTCCTGACTGGATTCTGATATAATGCTTAACAACCTTTGTAATTACAAAGGTATTACATATAAAATCAGACAAGCAAGAAGACAATCCATCCCACCTTCTACTACTCTTGCCCTCCAGAGGTAGCTCCAGTTAATGTTCTAGTGCTAAACTAGATTTATTTTTGTTTTAAATAGAAAAATACTGCAGGCACAAGTAAAACAAAAAACAGTACAGAATGGGAGAGAGTGAAAAGTAAGAATGGCTTCCAGGCCCACTTCCTAGAGGTACGCACTATTAACATTTTTCGATATATCCTTCCAGAAATTTTTTTCCAGTTTCATTTAGGTATAATTGACAAAATTATGTATATTTCATTTGTACAACATGGGTGTTCAACATGTTTTGGTATACATATACTTTCTGATATGATAAACGGTTACCACAAGCAAGCTCAATAACATATTCAGAAATTCTTAATGTAGCTAGAAATGTAAGTGGTTTTGTTTTTTGTTTTGAGACAGGGTCTCACTCTGTTCCTCAGGCTGGAATGCAGTGGCACCATCTCGGTTCACTGCAACCTCTGCCTCCCGGGTTCAAGCAAGTCTTGCGTCTCAACCGCCCTAGTGGCTGGGACTACAGGCATGTGCCACCACACCTGGCTAATTTTTGTATTTTTAGTAGAGATGGGGTTTCACCATGCTGGCCAGGCTGGTCTCGAATTCCTGACCTCAAGTGATTTGCCCGCCTCAGCCTCCCAAAGTGCTGGGATTACAGGTGTGAGCCACTGCACCCAGTTGTAAGTGGTTTTCTAAACAAATGAGACCACACCATACATACTGTCCCTATATTTCATACTTGGGCAAGGGGAGGGGAGTTGACTTTTTTCTTAGTAAAAATAAAAATGAGGATAAAAGTATGGTTGTTTACCAACTTATAGTAGTATCATGAATTTAGAATGGTCTTCTGGCCGTTCAGAAAACTACTTAACTGGTAGGAATGAAATTCTGGACACTGACACTGATATAGACACTCATATCAAATATAATACTATGAAATACTATGATATGGAAATAATATGAAATCACTAGAGATAAAATGTTTTCTACCCAAGTAGAGTGGATTCATAAGAAAATTCTAAATTATAACATATGTTGAACTCTGAGAAGCCTCTGGAATGAAGTCATTTTTCCCTAACCCGTTTTCTCTTTACATTGGCAGTCAATAAAGGGAAAGTAAGTTAACTCTACTGTACCAAAGCTAGTTCAGTATAGAAAACAGGTTCTACAAGGATTAAGGAATATTCTGCAAGGATTAAGGAATATCCCTTGGCCCACAGAAGATTCATGTGGACCCTGTGTTAAACTTGTTTCATCCATGTATGAAACTGATTCAACCATTAATTAGCCATTTATTATATAAATTGAACACTTCTTCCATATTGTGGCTTTTAGATAGATTGGCAGACCTGTCCCCAACCCCTTCCCTGTTGACCATGGACAATGGAGGGTTAGCTGTATAAACTTGATTGAAGGGTTTGCCTTTAGCTGGGGTGGATTATTCAGGGACCTCAAAGGTATTGGTGATGATTTATTTCTTGAGCTTGGTGGTGAGTATGCAGGACTGTGTTTTGTTTTGTTTTTAAAAACAAAAAGCTATTTTGTTTTTTTTTTTTTTTCACACAAAACAATAAACATTTTCCAAAAGTACATATGAACAAAAAGATGCATACCAAACATATTAGGAAGGTTGCACATGGGAAGACAGGGAATAGAAATGGGGGGTGGGAATTAAAATAAATGAGAGAAGGACTTTGTATGGCTCAAAGAAAATAACTCAATCCTCTATTTGACAAAGAAGGAGAAGGAAGAGGAAGAAAAAGAAAGTGGGATAAAGGATCAGAAAGGGAGGAAAATAGAAAAAATTAGAGTATGACTCCAGGGTAGACCTGTTTTGTTGTCGTTTGGTTGCTTGGTTGGTTTGACAGTTGTATTTTTCATATGTTTCGCCATGTTGGCCAGGCTGGTCTCGAGCTCCTAGCCTCAAGTGATCAACCTGCCTCAGCCCCCCAGAGTACTGGGACTACAGGCATGAGCCACCACATCCAGCCCCCACATTGCTTCTGGCCTCTGTGGTAGACCTCCCCGACCGGGGGGCCGGGCAGAGGCGCTCCTCACTTCCTAGACTGGGCGGCCGCACAGAGGCGCTCCTCACTTCCCAGACGGGGCAGCCGGGCAGAGACGCTCACTTCCTAGATGGGGTGGCGGCCGGGCAGAGGGGCTCCTCACTTCCCAGATGGGGCAGCCGCTCAGAGGCGCTCCTCACATCCCAGAAGGGGCGGCCGGGCAGAGGCGCTCCTCACTTCCCAGACGGGGCGGCCGCGCAGAGGCGCTCCTCACTTCTTCCCAGACGGAGCGGCCGGGCAGAGACGCTCCTCACTTCCTAGATGGGGTGGCGGCCGGGCAAATGGGCTCCTCACTTCCCAGACGGGGCTGCCGGGCAGAGGCACTTTTGTTTTTTAGCAAGCCTTACACATGGTCTTTAGTATGCAATATTTAATAAAATAATTTTGGATAATTTGGTTTTTAGCATTAATCAACAACTTTTTTTATATCCTCAATGTGCCCCAAGACAAATTACTGATTCAGCAGTTTTTAGCTGAATCTTTTATTTCTGAATGATTGGAGAGAACGGCAGTATCCATTTCTGGAGAATAGTTAAGTACTTAGATTGAGGACGTCTTTCTTTCATGACATTAAGCAGTGCGATATCATCTGCATCCAAGAGCCAACTTAACTTAACATGTTCAGTCTAATGAGCCTTGGTAGTCGTAACACACATTGACTCAAAGACTTGACTGTTGAGGCCTGAGCTTTGATACACTCTGTGAAATGCCTGGAGATGTCTAACTCATGCAAGTTTGGCATGTTGTCCAGTGCTTGAAAGAAATTTCTGTATCCTTCCTCTGTAATCTTGTGATTGATTGAAAGCTTTAGGTTCTCAAGTTTCTGGAAACCTCCATTGATTGCTACTTTGGCTACAAGAACAAAACATTCATGAAAATAGAATCATAAGGACTTCCATTTCAATAATGGTAGACAAGGTTATTTGAACCAGCCTCCTCTCCCACCACTACTACTAGTAGGAAGTACTCAATATAATTTTGTTTTTTGAAATGGGGTCTTGCTATGTTAACACAGGCTGGTCTGTTTTTCTTTTTTCTTTTCTTTTTTTTTTTTTTTTGAGACGGAGTCTCGGTCTGTCGCCCAGGCTGCAGTGCAGTGGCGTGATCTCGGCTCACTGCAACCTCTGCCTCCCGGGTTCACACCATTCTCCTGCCTCAGCCTCCAGAGTAGCTGGGACTACAGGTGCCCGCCACCATATCCGGCTAATTTTTTTGTATTTTTAGTAGAGACGGGGTTTCACCGTGTCAGCCAGGATGGTCTCCATCTCCTGACCTCATGATCCACCCGCCTCGACCTCCCAAAATGCTGGGATTACAGGCGTGAGCCACTGCGCCCGGCTGTTTTTTTTTTTTTTTTTAAATAACAGTGCTGAGCAGTAAGAAAATGAGATCCAGCCCTTATAACACACCCGACAAAGCCTCTCCAGTCGGTCTTTTACTTTCCTCTCCAGTCTTCTTCTCACAACTCACTCCTGCCTCTTGCTCCAGACATTCCTTTTTTCCCCCCAAGTTCTTCAAATATATCTGGTTCTCTTTAACTCCAGGCTATGACGTAAGTGATTACCTCTGTTTGAAATGATGTCTCAATCCCTCCTCTACCAACTATGCCTGGGTCATTCTTCCTTCAGGTCTCGACAAAAATCTCAATTCCTCAGGCCAGGCACTGTGGCTCACTTGAGGTCAAGAGTTCGAGACTAGCCTGGCCAACATGGTGAAACCCTGTGTTTACTAAAAATACAAAATTAGCCAGGCATGGTGGCATGCACCTGTAATCCTAGCTACTTGGGAGGCTGAGGCAGGAGAATCACTTGTACCCAGGAGGCAGAGGTTGCAGTGACCCGAGATCGTGCCATTGTTCTCCAGCCTGGGCAACAAGAGCAAAACTCCATCTCAAAAAGAAAAAAAAAGAAAATAAATAAGAAAATAAAATTCAGTGAGCAGTACACATGATTATTATACTTTTCTGTGTGTATGTTCATCTTTAGTTTTAAAAAGGAGTACTTAGGAGAGTTGTGTGGCCAGGTGTCTGAAACACCAGGTGACAAGAACACAGATTTGAGGGCTTGTATATCCACAAATGGGAGACCTTTTTGTACTTCCAAATCCGACCAGAATGCGCCTAAATCCACAGAAGGACACCAGAAGGAACAGTATGATAGTGAAAATGAGGAAGTGGGTTGAAAATTTCTAGAGGGGCAAATGTTTACATAGACATGTTGCAGCAGAAAGCTTGGCTATACCACTGGCTTCCATGCAAGCTGAAACACTAGCTCACCAATTTCCACCACGCTGTCATCATTCAAAGTCTTGAAAAATGAGAGGACTCGGAGACAATGAAGCTGCCGACACTGCTGGATGATCAGTTTGGCCACTCGATAAATTCCATCCCCAGTAGGAAGGATCAATTCTTCCAGGTTACTAAGAGAACCTAAAATGTAGGCTGTCAGAAAAGATGAAAAAGCTATTCTCTTTGTACTTTTTGTTGCTATGCAACAGTAATCTGAAAATCATGCATGATCTAAACATCGTGCACAGTCCAGGAGGCTCCATGTGGCATAGAGGCCATTCCTCTTGCTCTCCGAGGGCAAGAAAAGGGCCAGCACATGCTTCCGTCTTCCTCGCTCCTCCAGACAATTCCTCCACCATACCCTACCAACCAATCTCTCCTGCACTGAAGTCCAGGCTGCCAATTAAATCTCCATTTCCTTGTTTAGAATGAAGCTTTTCCTGACCTGCAAGTTCCTTTCCCAGCTCTGCAATGCCTTCAGCCACCTCCTTTCCCATTCCACCTCCCGCTGTCATCCTCAGTGATTCTGCACCGGCCTCCCGGCCCTAAAGCCTCACAGTCCACCACTCTTAGAACCTTCCTTTTCACTTTGACTCCTTCCTAGCATGGCACACTATAGATCATTTGATCATTAGAAAGTTAACTTCTGAGGCCTCACACATGGAAATATATTGAATAATTTCTAGTATAAAACAATGTCCCGGGCTTATCATTTTCTTTCCCTGTTTCAGTTCTTGAATCAGCCAATTTTGCAAGGACTCTGGTTCCTTTAAGGAAGGACAGGATTTAGAAATCAGTATCTGGGCACTTGGTGTGTTCATTATTACTGCAGTGCCTTCTAGTCTCTCCAGTGAGCTGAGAAATATGTGTGTATCTATAGACATGTGGAGATCAATGTATATATATAGAGATCTCTATTTGTGTATGTTCATAGGTTAAAGAAAACCATGACGCCAGACCAATATTTCCAATTCTAATCCAACACCTCAAAGCTCTTTCTAGCCTCACCTTTTCAATATTTGTAAATTCCTTTTCCAACTGTGAGGAAACGTGGCTCTCATTATACTCACAGTTTTGTTTGTTTTTGAGATAGAGTCTTGCTCTGCCGCCCAGGCTGGATTACAGTGACCTGATCTTGGCTCAGTGCAATCTCTGCCTCCCAGGTTCGAGAGATTCTCCTGCCTCAGCCTCCCAAGTACCTGGGACTACAGGCATGTGCCACCATGCCCAGCAAATTTTTGTATTTTTTAGTAGAGATGGGGTTTCACCATGTTGGCCAGGCTGGTCTTGAACTCTTGACCTCAGGTGATCCACCCACCTCGGCCTCCCAAAGTGCTGGGATTACAGGTGTGAGCCACTGCACCTGGCTATACTCACGGTATTATTTGCTTAATCAACCTGTGATGTATGCCAGCCATCCCCTTGGCCCTGATCCTACCTCTGCCACCTCAGCCCCCACCCACCTAGCTGCCTCCAAAGGAAGGGAAGAGGAGGATCCTGGCAATCTTTACGCACGCTTATGTTTGAGAAGCACTTTGAATAGCACAGCTCTACAGTCCCTATCTCCACTGCCTCCCTTTATTTTTTTTTCCTGTTAGAATGTTTTCCGTGAGCATACTTTACTTTCATAATCATTTTTTAAAAATCAAAAAGTATTCAAATTCTATAGCTATCATTTTATGAAATATAGGTTTTCACATATTGAGTTTTCTTAACCTTAAAAGATAGATTTTTACCTATATTCTAGTAACCTTTGAAACTATGAGGTCTTATATTTGGAACAGATACCTGACAATGAAATTGCATAGTGCTATAATGACCAAATACGTACTCTAAGAAGTCATTCTGCTTTGAGTGAGATCAAGTCTGCAGGTAAAACTGTAGTGAAGGCATTTGGTGGGTAGAAGTTGAGCATCACTATCACTTCATTCTGGTAAGCAAGGGTAGCTAATGCGTATCTTGCTTCTTTGTGGCTAATTCAGAATAGGAGAAAAAGGATTCTAGGCAGAAAGAGAATAAGAATACGTAAAAAGCACTATTTTATAAACATACCAAATTTTTCCGAAATTTCCTCATCAGGAAATTGCTGGCCTTCAAGATTTAATATCTTCAGAGAAATAAAATTTGGCAAAATGGCAACTATGAAAGGGAAAATAAAAATTTAGTTATGTCAGCTACATCTCTTACAGCAAAGTGTAACATCTTTAAAATGAAGAAATTAGAAATTAATGTAATAATTCAGATTGAATTCATATGACTAAACAAATTTTTGCTCAGAAAATAATTCTGATAACTAGAAATGTCGTTAAAATTCTAGAAATTTCAAATCCAACTGAGCTTGAAGGTAAAAAAGAAAATTCTAGAAGCACATATACTTTATTATTTGAGAAACAATTTTTCTTTTCTTTCTTTTTTTAAAGAGACAAGATCTGTGTCACCCAGGCTGGAGTGCAGTGGTACCATCACCACTCGCTGCAGCTTAAACCTTCTGGGCTCAAGTAATCTTCCTGCCTTAGCTTCCCTAGTAGCTGGTACTACAGGTACCACTGTGCCCAACTGATTTTTTTTAAAGCTTTTTAGAGATGGAGGGCTTGTTATGTTGCCCAGACTGGTCTCAAACCCCTGATCTCAAGCGAGCCTCCTGCCTCAGCTTCCCAAAGTGCTGGGATTACAGGCATGAGCCACCACGCCCAGCCTCAAAATATGGCCCTTTTTAAAGAGTGCTTAATATGACTCTGTGTCCATAGAAACATTTTAAACCACAATTGTAATATTATAACTCTTACCAAATGGGACGGGTTGAAAAAATGAATCCGAAAACTTAATTTCTGAGAGTTTCTTACAGGAAGCAAGTATAGTCATGAGAGACTCAAAATCCGAAAAGAAGTTACACTTCAGATGGAAAACATGAAGGTTTGGAGAATTTTGAATTAATTTTACTGTAAAAGATCAAGGATTTTCAGAAATTAGAAAATACTGCAAATTTATATCAAAATTAGCCAAGTAGTTTATTATTTTGTTTCAATAATACTTAATTAAAACCAGGTACCACGATGTCATGATCTAAGAATCAGGTCACTGAGCTTGGGTTCAGGTTCTGCAACTAGCAAGTAATGTGAATTTTGACACATTATTGACCTCTCTGGGTAACAGTTTTCTCTTCTATAAAATACAGGCATTGACTCAGTAGCATCACCTTCAGCTTTAACATCTAATAACTCTTAAGTTTGTACATGATATTTACACAATAAGAATACTGTACAAAGAGGCCAGGTGCTGTGTGTCACGCCTGTAATCCCAGCACTTTGGGAGGCCGAGGCAGGTGGATCATTTGAGCTCAGGAGCTCAAGACCAGCCTGGCCAACGTGGTGAAACCCTGTCTCTACTAAAAATACAAACATTTGCCAGGCGTAGGTGGCAGGCACCTGTAATCCCAGCTACTCGGGAGGCCGAGGCAGGAAAATCGCTTGAACCCAGGAGGCAGAGGTTGTGGTGAGCGGATATTGCGCCACCAAACTCCAGCCTGGGCAACAAAGCAAGACTGCATCTCAAAAAAAAGAAAGAAAAAAGAATACTATACAAAGAAACAGCCGGGCATAGTGGCTCACGCCTGTAATCCTAGTGCTTTGGGAGGCTGAGGTGGGCGGATCACCTGAGGTCAGGAGTTTGAGACTGGCCTGGCCAACATGGTGAAACCCCGTCTCTACTAAAAATATTAAAAAATTAGCCGGGCGTGGTGGTGGGCACCTGTAATCCCAGCTACTTGGGAGGCTGAGGCAGGAGAATTGCTTGAACCCAGGAGACGGAGGTTGCAGTGAGCCAACATGGTGCTACTGCACTCCAGCCTGGGTGACAATGTGAGACTGTGTCTCAAAAAAAAAAAACATAAAAGGAATGACAACTCTGAAGCAAAACCTAAATTTGTTGCAAAAATTGCTGACAAATATAACTACCACCTCCAGCTTCGGTGTATATATGTATACACACACACACACACACACACTTATATTTTTTTTTTTTGAGACAGGGACTTGCTCTATCACCTAGGCTGGAGTGCAGTGGCATGATCATAGCTCATTGCAAGCTTGAACTTCTGGACTCAAGTGATCCTACCAGCCTCCTGAGTAGCTAGGGACTATAGGTGCACACCATCATACTTGGCTAATTTTTTATTTTTTTAGTAGAGATGATGTCTTGCTATGTCGTCCAGCCTGGTGTTGAACTCCTGCTCTCAGGCGATCCTCCCGCCTCGGCCACCCAAAGTGCTGAGATTACAGGTGTGAGTCACTGTGCCTGGCCAACAATAAAGCTTTTGCATGCAACTCTTTATGTCAATTCCATAGAGTTGTATATTTCTTCAATCTTTAGTGTTCAGTGTTTACTAAGTTAAGGAATGATGGTGCCTAAGTCATTTTGCTAAATGATGTATTTAAGAAAAATGGCTGCACCAGTTTCCATGAAATATTAGGATAGGCTGGTGAGAAACAGGGAAATACTTCCAATGACTACAGATTAGCAGATTTCCTTCCTGCTGAGCTGGCAGATCTGTAAGTTGCAATGTAAGACCAGCCTAACCAAAAACAAAATAAAATAACCCTACAAATTATTTTGGAGTGGCAACATTACATTAGGGATTTTTTTTTTTTTTTTTTTTTTTTTTCCTGAGATGGAGTTTCACTCTTGTTCCCCATGGAGTTTTACTCTTGTTCCCCAGGCTGGAGTACAATGGCACGATCTCGGCTCACACTGCAATCTCTGCCTTCCGGGTTCAGGTAATTCTCCTGCTTCAGCCTCTCAAGTAGCTGGGATTACAGGCATATGCCACCATGCCAGCTAATTTTTGCATTTTTAGTAGAGATGTGGTTTCACTATGTTGGTCAGGCTGGTCTCGAACTCCTGACCTCAGGTGATCTGCCCTTCTTGGTCTCCCAAAGTTGTGGGATTACAGGCGTGAGCCACCAGGCCTGGCCTATATTAGGGATTAAGAACTCAGATTTTGGAGTCAAAATTCCTGTATTTGAGTCACAGATCTACATTTCCTTAGCTGGATATTACAAATTACTTTATCTCTTTATGTCTCAGTTTTCCCAGCTACAAAATAGCATTAATAATAGTACTTTACTTCGGCCGGGCACAGTGGCTCACGCCTGTAATCCCAGCATTTTGGGAGGCCAAGGCAGGTGGATCACGAGGTCAGGAGATCGAGACCATCCTGGCTAACATGGTGAAACTCCATCTCTACTAAAAATACAAAAAATTGGCTGGGCATGGTGGCGGGCGCCTGTAGTCCCAGCTACTCGGGAGGCTGAGGCAGGAGAATGGCGAACCTGGGAGGCGGAGCTTGCAGTGAGCCGAGATTGTGCCACTGCACGGGCGACAGAGGGAGACTCTCTCAAAATAATAATATAATAATAGTAATAGTACTTTACTTCATAGAGTGGGTATGAAGACTGAGTTCGCATTTGTGAAGTGCTTAGGATACTTCCTAGTGTGTAATAAAGGCTCAATAATTACAAACAGCACTCTGCTTTCTTAATGAGAAAGAGTGCTGTTCCTCACAATTTACCATGAATTCAGGCTACACCCTTACAACCACAGGAACTTTAACTCTTAAATAAATTATTGGCCAAGTAGCTTTTCCAACTTATGTAAAAACAAATATATTAAAGTGCCATCCTTACCTAGTTTGGAAGGATCATACTCAGCTGAAATTTTGATCAATAATTTCTCCATATGGTGGAAGTTTGGAAATTCTTCAGGAATGACTGAAAAAACATTTATTTTGCCCTCCAGATCCACAGACAGTTCTTTCAGGCACAGGAACTTATCCAGATTAGGAAAGATTTGGTCTGGAAAGCAGCACACAGTTTCCCATTATTAATCTAAAGAGTTCTGAATGGACATTTTAAAACTGTCATTTTGATTGATCCAGCTATTTTCACATGCAAACCTTCCACATACCATAAAACTTTTTTTTTTTAAAGAGTACTTACGTGAAGATATTGCTGTTTGCAGCATTTACTGATTATGCACTGTATGGGAAGCCCTGTGCTCCTCTTCAGACTCACAGAAAGAAATATAGCATCTCAGCCAGGCGCAGTGGCTCATGCCTGTAATCCTAGCACTTCGGGAGGCCGAGGTGGCTGGACCGCCTGAGCTCAGGAGTTCAAGACCAGCTTGGGCAACAAGGTGAAACCCCATCTCTACTAAAAATACAAAAGTTAGCCAGGTATGGTGGTGCATACCTGTAGTCCCAGCTACTCAGGAGGGTGAGACAGGAGAATTGCTTGAACCAGGGAGGTGGAGGTTGCAGTGAGCCAAGATCTCGCCACAGCACTCCAGCCTGGGTGACAGAGTTAGACTCTGTCTCCACAAAAACAAAAATTAACAAGTACTGAAAAGGATGTGGAGTAATTGGAACCTTTGTACATAGATAGTGGGAATGTAAGATGGTGTAGCTACTGTGCAAGTTCCTCAAAAAGTTAAACATAGAACTACCGTATGAATCAGCAATTCTGCTTCTAGGTATATACCCAAAATGATTAAAAGCAAGAACTTAAACCGATACTTATAATGCCAGTGTTCATTGCAGCATTATTTATGATAGCCAGAAAGTAGAAACAACCCAAGTGTCCCTCAGCAGCAGAATGGATAAACAAAATGTACTATATACATACAATGGAATATTAGCTATAAAAAGGATGAAATTCCTTTTCAAAGTTGATACATAATAATTGTACATATTTATGGAGTATATGTGAAGGAATGAAATTCCAATATATGCTACAACATGATGTACCTTGAACCATATGCAAAGTGAAATAAGCCAGACAAGTGTTTCTGCTTATAAACAATATCTAGAAGAGGCAAATTCATAGAGACAGAAAAGAGAAGAGAAGTTATCAGGGGCTGGTGGGAAGGAAGTGTTTTTTTTTTTTCTTTTTTTTTGAGATGGAGTCTCACTCAGTAGCCCAAGCTGGAGTGCAGTGGCGTGATCTGGGCTCACTGCAACCTCCGCCTCCCAGGCTTAAGTGATTCTCACGCCTCAGCCTCCTGAGTAGCTGGGACTACAGGCGCGTGCCACCACGCCCAGCTAATTTTTTGTATTTTAGTAGAAACGTGGTTTCACCATGTTGCCCAGGGTGGTCTCAAACTCCTGAGCTCTGGCGATCCACCCTCTTTGGCTTTCCGAAGTGTTGGGATTACAGGTGTGAGCCACTGCGCCCGGCCCAAAGATTTATTGTTTAATGGGTACAGAGTTTGGGATGATGAAAAGGTTCTGGAGATGGATAGTGGTGATGGTTGTACAACATAGTGAATGCACTTAATGCCACTGAGTTGTACACTTAAAAATGATTAAAATTTAAGTTTTGTTACATGTATTTTAGCATAATAAAAAAGTACTTGAAAAAAGATGAAAAATTTTCTAAATTTGGTAAATGTCAACCCACACATCCCAAAAAAGTTCAGTGCACCTCAAGCAAGATACATACAAAGCAAAGCACACCTAGGGATATAACAGTCAAACTGCTTAAGACCAAAGCAATACTAGCAACAATTAGAAAATGAAAAAATATTTTTAATGACATTTATAATACTTTCAAAAGATATGAGTATCTAGGAATAAATTTAATGAAAGATGGGTTAAGTCTACACTGAAAACTATCAAACAGTGCTTAGAGGAGTTAAGACATAAATAGATGAAGATATTATTTCCCATTAATTTATTTATTTCCCAGGGATTACAGGCCTTTCTTCCTTTAGGCAGCTAGGGTGAAGGTAATTTCTAAGCATCATCTTACATATAGCCAATTCTTTTACTAATAACAGATAATTCATGTCTTTATTAAGAACCTTCAATAATTTAATATAAATATTTTATTCATTTTATCTGAGTTATTTGAAAACCGTTCTATTATTCAAGGACTTTTCACTAATTCATGCTACTGCCAAAAAAACATTAGTGAAGGTTTATTTTATATCTATTCTATCAATGAGCTTTCATGGCCTCAAGAAGTTTTCAACCACTTAAAGTAAGAAAAAGAAATTATACATCAGAATAGTCATCCAAAATATATACAGGTATACCTTGTGACTGGATTGTCCCTGAGACTTCAAGAGATTCCAGGGAAGGCAAGGTGAGAAGCAGTTCCTGTTCCGCTGCGCTGAGTTCCAACTTGCTTATGGAGCACTTGGTGACAGAGGCCTTAGACAGCTCAAGAGCTGGGCGGATGCTTTCAATAAAGCCTCTGCTGTGGTTTAAATGGAGTTCGATGCGCTGTGAAGCTGAGAAAACTGTCATTAGAATCTCGAGCATCTCCTGGTCTACAGCATCAATATCATTCACATCGACTTCCAGACAGGGAATCTTGTACTGCTTTGGAGAAAGTTTCCAATAGCCAGTACTAAGGTCTGGTGATGCCCTGCGCTGCATATCCATATAGCTCTTTACGTTATCCTCTTTTTCAGCTAAATTTCGCTCCCATTCATTCATAGGTTCAAAGGCAGAAGCATAGTCTTGATCTATAGTTGGTATCTGTGATTTGTCAAAACATGTTTCCAGGACTGAAAAATGTGCTCTGGGTGATGTCTTATTTCCTCGTATCGAGAAGTGGATGCTCCTCAACAATGACAAGCTTTCTGGGTGGTCGAAAAAGTACTGTAAGTTAAGTGCACCCAAAGTCAGTGTTCTCCCTTGAAGGAATTGCAAAACAAATGGAGAACACGCAGCAACAGTGTTGCTTTGATAAGCAATTTTCAGGGCAAGAACCAGTAAATGTTCTGAAACCATTGAAAAGTAAGTTTGTGGACAAATTTGCCACAATCCCCTAAGTAACTGCATCTTCAGTGAAATTTCTGGCTGGTGCTTTAAGTAGTCATCATTTTCAGATATATTCTCCAATGACTCTTTGTTATCCACTAAATGGAGCAAATGAGACACAATTTTGGGCCCTGCTTTTGTTGAAGGGAGGCTGGAGACATAGTTCAAAAAATTGTTGTAGGCGCTTACAGTCATCATGGGTGAGTTGATTTGTTTCAAATAATACAGTCCCAAATCTTGATGTTCCTGCCTGTCTGAATCCAGGAGTTCAATCAGCCTCATCCCCGCAAGAAATTCTTGGAAGGCAGGACTTAAAAACTGGTAGAATGGTCTTAGTCTCTGGGCTGTAAATTTGCTCATCAAGCACATGGTTAGATCTTCATCTTCATCAACCCCTGCTTCTGCGAGATCATCATCATTAAACTCAAAGCAACATGAAAAAAACCCTTTCAAGGCCAGCTCACCACAGGAGGACACAGTTGCTTTGAGAAGTTCAGCTGTCGCTTTGTTCCTTAAGAAAAGGCGTTCCATATAGGACTTGAAAATGGCCACATCATCAAAGGATGGGTCAAAAGGATACTGAAACCAATGAGCACAGACCGCCGCCACAAAGAGAGGAGTTTTCTGAATCTTCTGCAAACTTTCATTCTTTCTAAAGTAAACCATAAACTTTTGCAGACGAGTCATATTATGTGAAAAGAGCTTCCGTAATATAAAGACAGTATTATAAAAGGGAAATGCTTTGATCTCTAGAATCGTCTCTAGGTATCGGCAGATGTCCCTGGCCCTGTCTGTACGGACAGCGATCAATAGGCAGGTCCGGGACAAGTGGTTTTTTTGAATCAGTTTTCCTATGACTTGAGGGATTGAACATATTTCTTTGTAGTCATCTAAAAGGAATAAGACCTGATTCTTTAACTGCTGGAGGATGTTCCTCATGCACATTTCAGTAACAGATCCTTCTTTCTCTAGGAGTTGGTCACAGATGATACTGGCCAGCCCCTGGTCTGGTCTGGTGGAACTAAAGGAGAGGTAGAAAACCAGCTGGAACCTGTTTAACAGGGGACAGCATCCAGATGCCCATAGAAAAGCTATTTTCTTCAGGAGGACCGTCTTTCCACTTCCAGCTTCACCCTCCACACACATGACAGAGTTCAAGTTGGCAAAGACCTCAGGCAGCACCAGAGGCTCTTGCACAGGTTTGCTGATGTGTTTTGAAGCAATGGACAGATCACAGCCCAGCAAGTGGTCCGTGGCCAGATCGGAAGAGATATCAAGCAAAGACATGCGGCGGAAACTGGCACTGGTATAAGCTGCTCTCAGCTGTTCATTCAGATTCTTTGCCTCTTGAAACCACTGGGCTTCATCCTGTGCCATTTCTGTGGAGAGAAAGAAAGGGGGCACAACAGGGATTCATACTCACATCTCCCTCAGTCTGAACACCATGCCCTTTTCATTCCATGATTCTGCTCGTCTACTACGAATGTGTTAGGGTTTTCCACAGCCATCCGTGATTCCCACATTGCGATCATCTCGTAGGTTTTGGCACAAAATCAGAATGTGGGAAGCATGTGTCCAAAGTGCCACACTTGAAGCAGGGACCTAGACATAATGTGTGCTTATCATAAGCACCATGCCTCTCAGGAAAGAGGCCAGGCAAAGTGACTCAGGCCGGTAATCCCAGCACTTTGGGAGGCCAAGGCAGGCGAATTGCTTGAGCCTAGGAGTTCAAGACCAGCCTGGCCAACATGGCAAAACCCTGTCTCTACAAAAAATACAGAAATTAGCCAGGTGTGGTGGCACATGCTTGTGGTCCCAGCTACTGGGGAGGCTGAGATAGGAGGATCACTTGAGCCTGGGAGGTCGAGGCTGCAGTGAGCCATGATCTTGCCAATGCATTCCAGCCTGGGTAACAAAGTAAGACCCTGTCTCAAATAAAATAAAATAAAATTAATAAAAATAAAAATCTCAGGAAAGAAGCTTGACTAATTGGTGCTTCTAAGGACTGGTTTGCTTGTACCTGAGACATGTTGCCTACTATCAGTTTGGTACTGCCTGCACTCTGGAGAAGCCACAAGAACCTTGACTTTTGCTCATACGTGACACTGTTGCAATGTTGCTCCTCTTTGGAAGCTCTTTGGACAATTATAAATACTCTTTTTTTGCAACTGCCCTGTATACAAATATATTTACAAATACATATAATCCCACATGCTACTTCAAAGTTCTTACCTGGCACTATAGGATCAACTGCTATTGAATCCTCAAGATTGCTTTCACTTGTGGTTTCCTTTGAAAAATAAAATCCTTAAATCAAAATTTGTATAGGAGGGTGGTGCATCATGTTGCAATCATTGGGGACTAAACATCTTCTAAACACAGAACACCCTCAAATATTTATGCTGATTGAAAGGAGGGGTGCTCCAAATATAAAGCAATTAATAATCTGCAAACATCTGCAAGAGTGTGTGTCCCTCAGTGGTTCATATATGATACAATCCATAGGTGAATACTATCCAGGTAATGAGAATCATAGTGTCTTGAGCAAGAAGGATCCTCCAAAAGTCATTAGGTGCAGCTTCTGTCCTTGGTTAACTACATTTTTAATATTACACATCCGGTATTTAGAAAGGTTATGTTTCTTCCTTAAAAAATAAGCTATTTCTATACTCCCAAACTTTTTTCTTTAGTGCCATTTTTCAATTCACATAAAAAATGAATCAAGTGACTAGCAAGTTGGTTTTTGTGTGTGGGGGGGGGAGGGGGGGAATGACAAACAACATACCTAACACACAGCCTCAAAATAAGGTGGTATGTGTGTGCATTAAATTAGTAGTGGCTTATATCCCAGAGAACTATGTAGGATTTCTCAGCTTAAAGTGGTCAGCCTGTTACCTGGGTTTATGATTTTGTTGGGCGCTTGCTTTTGTTAAAGTAACATCTTCTCAACCCCTAAAAAGGCCAAGTAGCAAATCCAGCCTTATTGCCCTCCAAATGAAGATCCAGAGAGGATCCATTTAGCCTGGATGCTAATCAACGAAGTCTTAGGAGAGTCTGGGCCTTAAAGTAGAAGAGACTGACTATACATTTCGTGAAGCTAGGTATTGTGCCTGAGTGGTTTATTGTGATTTCCCCAATCTGCACCTAGAACATAATCGGTGTTTAGTAGATTTTTGTATAATTTATTAACTTATTTATGATGAGACATTCCTGTTCAAAAGTTTTCAATTACCTGATCATGTGCTGCTAAAACAGACAAGATGGTGGTGCTCATTACCAGTAATTCACAAAGTTCACCACGGCTCTGAAGGTCTGGAATCACTTCTGCAGAGGACTTCATATTTTGGAGAAATGGACACCTAAGTGTAAAAGTTAAAAGTTATAAAAATAGTTGTATGCATTTAAGTATTTGTGTTAGGTTTTTGTGTTGTTGTTGTTTGTTTTGTTTTGTTTTTTCAGAGACAGGGTCTCACTATGTTGCCCAGGCTGTTCTGGTTTCAAACTTCTGGCCTTGAGCAATCCTCCTCCCTAGGCATCCCAAAGTGCTGGGATCATAGGTGTGAGCCACCAGGCCTGGCCTTGTATTAGGTTTTTAAAAACACTATTAGAGTTTTAGTGACAGGAATTAAGTATAAAACTATCATTTCCAGTGATTCTATCAGTATCATCAGGTAAGGCATTTAGGTTGTGGCTCTCTGCAAGAGAAACATAAATGGTTTATAAAGTAATGGTAAAGGATATCAAGGGAATTTGGTGGAATGAGTGCATATTTAACACTCCTCCATGCAACCAACAAAAATGAACTTAAAGAATCAAAAATAGGAAAAAAAAAAAACCCTCTATTTATGAATTCTGGAACAAAAAAACATTAGTGGAAAAACTGGTGAAATCCAAATAAACTCTGGATTTTAGTAAATAGTAATGTACAGTATATGAATTGGTACACTGATGATTTTGACAAATATGCTAGTGTAAGATGTTAGCATTAGGGTAAATTGGGTATGGCAATATATAGAAACTCTTTGTATTACTTTGCACTTTTTCTGCAAATCTAAATAATTTCAAATAAAAATGTATTTAAAAAAGAAAAAAAACTCCGTGAGTGCGGTGGTTCACGCCCATAATCCCAGCACTTTGGGAGGCCAAGGCGGGCAGATCACTTGAGGCCAGAAGTTTGAGACCAGCCTGGCCAACATGGCAAAACCCTGTCTCTATTAAAAAGAAAATCCCAAAATTAACCAGGCAGTGGTGGCACATGCCTGTCATCCTAGCTACTCAGGAGGTTGGGGCACAAGAATCGCTTGAACCCAGGAGGCGGAGGTTGCAGTGAGCCAAGATTGTGCCACTGCACTCTAGTCTGGGCGGTGGAGTGAGACTCTGTCTCAAAACAAAACAAAAAACAAACAAACAAGGCCAGGCATGGTGGCTCACGCCTGTAATCCCAGCAGTTCAGGAGGCTGAGGTGGGTGGATCACTTGAGGTCAGGAGTTTGAGACCAACCTGACCAACATGGTGAAACCTCATCTCTACTAAAAATACAAAAATTAGCCGGGCGTTGTGGCGGACGCCTGTAATCCCAGTGACTTGGGAGGCTGAGGCAGGAGAATTGCTTGAACCCAGGAGGCAGAAGTTGAAGTAAGCCGAGATTGCACCATTGCACTCTAGCCTGGGCAACAGGAGTGAAACTCTGTCTCAAAAACAAACAAAAACCAACCAACCACAAACCACTCCATTGCCAGGTGCAATGGCTCATGCCTGTAATCCCAGCACTTTGGGAAGCCAAAGTAGGAGTTTCACTTGAGGTCAGAAGTTCAAGACCAGACCAACCTGTGCAACACAGACCTCCTCTAAAAATTAGCTAGCGGAGTGGCATGCATGTATAGTCCCAGCTATTTGTGGGGGCTGAGGCAAGAAGATCGCTTGAGGCCAGGAGGTTGGAGCTATGGTGAGCCATGATTGCATCACTGCACTCCAGCCTGGGTGACAGAGTAAGACCCTGTCTTAAACAAACAAAAAATTAAAAAAGAAACCCTCCATCAGTATCAAAACAAAAGAATGGCCACAAACATACTCTCTAAAAACAACTTGCCAATCTCGTGAAACTAGGACGCAAATACCCTCTAAACTCAGGTTTGATGTATGCTTGAAGAACGAGAGAAAGTTCAAAAAGAGCTCTAGTTGCAATTATTAAAGTGGACAGATGAGAACTATACATGTGAGTAAGTCAGTGGCCTATTCCATGCTGTAGAATCACTGGAGAGCAGGAGTAAAGCAAAGGGACACTTTTTTTTTTTTTTTTTGAGACAAGGTCTCACTCTTTTGCCCAGGCTTGAGGGTAGTGACATGACCAAGGATCAACGTAGCCTCCAACTCCCAAGCTCAAGTGATCCTCCCACCTCAGCCTCCCAAGTAACTGGGACTACAGGCACGTGCCACCATGCCAGGCTAACTTTTTTTTTTCTGGGCTCAAGGTATCCTCCCACATCGGTTTCCCAAAGTGCTGGGATTACAGGCGTGAGCCACTGCATCTGGCCCAGATACTTCATTTGTATTGCCTTCATGTGACTTGGCGATGAGTCCAGAAATAGAAGCATAGCTTCAGGAAAACAACAAGTAGAACTTTTAATGTTTCTTTCCAAAGTCAGCCATGTAGAGGTAAATAAAAACAAACCCATAGGGAAGGGGTGAAGTGGCTTACAAAAGAAAAAAAATATTTTAATAGGCCCATCAAGGAAAAGAACTACGAAGGAAGGTAAAATATAAACTTATTCATACAAACAAATGCCAAACAAAGTCAGTTGCCAGCACAACTGCACTACAAAAAATGTGAAAGGGACCAGGCGCGGTGGTTCACCCCTGTAATCCCAGCACTTTGGGAGGCTGAGGCAGGCAGATCATGAGGTCAGGAGTTCAAGACCAGCCTGGCCAACATGGTGAAACTCTATCTCTACTAAAAATACAAAAATTAGCGTGGCATGGTGGTGGGCCCCTGTAATCCTAGCTACTCAAAGGAGGCTGAGGCAGGAGAATCGCTTGAACCCGGGAGGCAGAGGTTACAGTCAGCCGAGATCATGGCGCTGCACTCCAGCCTAGGAGACAGAACAAGAGTCCATCCCAAAAAAGAAAAAAAAAAAAAAAAACAGTGAAAGGAAGCACATCAGCTAAAAGGAAAATGATAGCAGATGGAAATTTGGTTCTACTCAAAGGAATGAAAAGTACCAGGAATGATAACTAAGAGGGTAAATATGAAAGACATTTCCCCTTGTAAAAATGTACTTAAATTGTTTAAAGCAAAGATATAACATTATATTGTAAGATTTATTAAAGTACATGGAAATGAAATGTATGACAATAGCACAAAGGATGAGAGGGGAGAAACGGAAATATACTATGGCATGGTTCATACATTTCATGTCGAGTGTTATATATTTTTTTGACCCAGAGTCTCACTGTGTCACCCAGGCTGGAGTGCAGTGGCACGATCTCAGCTTTCTGCAGCCTCTGCTTCGTGGGTTCAAGCAATTCTCGTGCCTCAGCCTCCCGAGTAGCTGGGATTACAGGTGTGCACCACCACACCCAGCTAATTTTTTTGTATTTTTAGTGGAGACGGGGTTTCACCATGTTGCCCAGGTTGCTCTGGAACTCTTGACCTCAAGTGATCTGCCTGCCTCAGCCTCCCAAATTACCAGGATTACAGGCATGAGCCACTGTGCCCAGCTGTTATAATATTTTTGAAGATGACTCTTATATGTTAAATAAACATATGGTAAACTCTAGAGCAAGTAGTAAAAAGGTAAAATAAGGATGAATAGCTAATATGCTGACAGAAATAAAATGGAGTACTAAAAAAAATACTCGGCCGGGCGCGGTGGCTCACGCCTGTAATCCCAGCACTTTGGGAGGCCAAGGCGGGCGGTTCACGAGGTCAGGAGATTGAGACCGTCCTGGCTAACACAGTGAAACCCCGTCTCTACTAAAAAAAATACAAAAAAATTAGCCGGGCGTGGTGGCGGGCGCCTGTAGTCCCAGCTACTCGGAGAGGCTGAGGCAGGAGAATGGCGTGAACCCGGGAGGCGGAGCTTGCAGTGAGCCGAGATTGCGTCACTGCACTCCAGCCTGGGCGACAGAGCGAGACTCCGTCTCAAAAAAAAAAAAAAAAAAAAAAAATACAAAAAATTAGCCAGGCGAGGTGGCGGGCGCCTGTAGTCCCAGCTACTTGGGAGGCTGAGGTAGGAGAATGGCGTGAACCCGGGAGGCAGAGCTTGCAGTGAGCTGAGATTGCGCCATTGCACTCCAGCCTGGGCGACACAGCGAAACTCCGCCTCAAAAAAAAAAAAAAAATACTCGAGGGGGTAGAAAAAAGAAAAAAAAAAACCCTAAACCCTAGGAAGTCAGGAAAAGAAAAAGAAACGAAGTTGATGAAATAAATAGAAAGCAAATGGTAAAATAGGTTTAAATCCAACCATATTCATAATTGCATTAAATTTAAACATTCTAAACATTCCAATTAGAAAGCAGTTATTGTCAGACTCTTAAAAAGCAAGACCTGGGCAGGCGTGGTGGCTCACACCTGTAATCCCAGCACTTTGGGAGGCCAAGGCGGGTGGATCACGAGGTCAGGAGATCGAGACCATCCTGGGTAACACAGTGAAACCCTGTCTCTACTAAAAATACAAAAAATTAGCCAGGCGTGGTGGCGGGTGTCTGTAGTCCCAGCTACTCGGGAGGCCGAGGCAGGAAAATGGCGTGAACCTGGGAGGCGGAGCTTGCAGTGAGCCAAGATCGCACCACTGCACGCCAGCCTGGGCGACAGAGCAAGACTGCGTCTCAAAAAAAAAAAAAAGAAAGACCTGGCTGGATATGGTGGCTCACATCTCCATCTCAAAAAAATAAGCAAGACCTTCTGGGTTCAGTGGTCCACACCTGTAATTCCAGCACTCTGGGAAGACAAGGCAGGAGAATTGCTTGTGGCTAGGTGTTCAAGATCAGACTGGGCAACATAGTGAGACCTTATCTCTACAAAAAATTAACAAACTTAGCCAGGTGTGGTGGCGTGTGCCTGTAGTTCCAGCTACTCAGGAGTCTGAGGTGGGAGGATTGCTTGAGCCTGGGAGGTCCAGGCTGCAGTGAGTCAAGACTGCACCACTGGCCGGGCGCGGTGGCTCACGCTTGTAATCCCAGCACTTTAGGAGGCCGAGGCGGGCGGATCACGAGGTCAGGAGATCGAGACCACGGTGAAACCTCGTCTCTACCAAAAATACAAAAAAATTAGCCGGGCGTGGTGGCGGGTGCCTGTAGTCCCAGCTACTCAGAGAGGCTGAGGCAGGAGAATGGCGTGAACCCAGGAGGCGGAGCTTGCAGTGAGCCGAGATCGCGCCACTGCACTCCAGCCTGGGTGACAGAGCAAGACTCCGTCTCAAAAAAAAGAAAAAAAAAAGACTGCACCACTGCACTCCAGCGTAGGCAACAGAGCGAGACTGTCTCATAAAAAAATAAAGAATAAAAGACCCCACTGTGTTGTTGCCTATAACAATTCACTTTAAGGCTGGGTGCAGTGGCTCATGCTTGTAATCTCAACACTTAGGGTGGCAGAGGTGGGAGGACAGCTTGAGCCCAGGAGTTTGAGATCTGCCTAGGCAACATAGTGAGACCCCGTTACCCACAAAAAGGAAAAGGAAAAAACAAGAATTGACTTTAAATATAGTCACAGATAGATTAAAAATAAAATGATCTAAAAGATGTAACATGAAAAAACTAATAAAGGCCTAAAAAATACTATCAGGGATAAAGAGGGATATTTCTGTTTTTTAGAGACAAAGTTTTACTCTGTCACCCAGGCACAATCATAGCTCATTGCAACCCATACTCCTGAGCTCAAGCGATTCTCCTGCCTCTGCCTCCCAGGTAGCTGGGACTACAGATGCATGCTACCACACCCTGTTTTAAAAATTTTTTGTAGAAATGGAGTCTAGCTATGTTGCAAAGGCTAGCCTCAAACTCCTCGCCTTGTGCACTCCTCCTACCTCAGCCTCCCAAAGTGCTGAGATTATAGGTGTGAACCACCATGCCTGCTTGGGATATTTAATATATTCTCTGGAATATGAAAGACCAAAGGGCAAAAAAATAGCTAAGACACGCTCTTGAAGAGAAAGAACAAGACTATTTTGCA
This sequence comes from Symphalangus syndactylus, assembly GCF_028878055.3. Taxonomy (NCBI): domain Eukaryota; kingdom Metazoa; phylum Chordata; class Mammalia; order Primates; family Hylobatidae; genus Symphalangus; species Symphalangus syndactylus. The sequence goes on from NC_072440.2 coordinate 30,089,826, forward strand.
GGAAAATATGAAAATAAGCTCAACTGGCGGGCGCGGTGGCTCACACCTGTAATGGCAGCACTTTGGGAGGCCGAGGTGGGTGGATCATCTGAGGTTGGGAGTTTGAGACCAGCCTGGCCAACATGGAGAAACCCCATCTCTACTAAAAATACAAAATTAGCTGGGTAAGGTGGCACATGCCTGTAATCCCAGCTACTCAGGAGGCTGAGGCAGGAGAATCACTTGAACCTGGGAAGCGGAGGTTGCAGTGAGCCGAGATCGTGCCATTGCACTCCAGCCTGGGCAACAAGAGTGAAACTCTGTCTCAGAAAAAAAAAAAGAAAAAAAGAAGAAGAAAATAAGCTTAACATTATTAGTAGTTACATTGACAAAAATTAAAATTTGGGCAATACCAAGTTAGTGAGGAAGCAAATCAACAGAAACGCATCTAGGCCAATGGGAATGTAAATCAGTGCAACCACTTTGGAAAAAGCTTTGCATTATCTAGTGGAATTGAACACTTGCAAACTTCTATGACTCTGCAATTCTTTACTTTGTTATGTATCCTAGAGAAACACACATGAGCACTGGAAAATATGTACAAGAACATTCACAGGGCATTATTTGAATTTGCAACACTCTGAAAACAACCCACGAGGTTAATCAACAGTAAAATAAGTTATCATATATTCATAAAATAATACACTATTTACCAATGAAAACAAGTGAACTACAACTGTGTAGTAAATATAAATATGGAAGAATCTCAAAAACAGCGTGGAGTAAAACAAGCCAATTACAAGAAGAATCATGCGGTATGCTTATTTGAACTTCAAGAATAGACAAAGCTAAGTATGTTTAAGGATGTATATGTAGTTGGTAAAACCACAGAGAAGCAAGGGAATAATTAACCCAAAACTGAGCATCACATTTACCTCTGGATTGGAGTGACAGGGATATAATCAGAATTAATGGGTGGTTGGCATGCAAAGTTTTTTTTTGTTTTTTGTTTTTTCATTTTTTGAGACGGAGTCTCGCTCTGTCGCCCAGGAGTGCAATGGCGCCATCTCGGCTCACTGCAACTTCCGCCTCCCAGGTTCAAGCCATTCTCCTGCCTCAGCCTCCCTAATAGCTGGGACTACAGACGTGTGCCACCAGGCCCGGTTAATTTTTCCTATTTTTTAACAGAGATGGGGTTTCACCGTGTTGCCCAGGCTGGTCTCGAACTCTTGAGCTCAATCTGCCCACATTGGCCTCCCAAAGTGCTGAGATTACAGGCGTGAGCCACTGCACCCGGCCGCAGGGGTCTTTTAAGGCATTGATAATGTCCAATTTCTTGACTTTACTAGTAGGTTCATAGGTTGCTTTTTATTCATTCTTTAAAGCATACATAAAAATTTTAGGTAATCATTTGGAGACATATTGGTTTGTGATTTTTTTAAAAGGGCAAAGGAAGAGTAAAAATCCAAAAAGGAGTTGGCTGGGAGCAGTGGCTCATGCCTGTAATCCAAGTCCTTTGGGAGGCTGAAGCAGAAGGATCATTTGGAGCCAGGAGTTTGAGACCAGCCTGGGCAACAAAGCAATACCCCATCTCTACAAAAAAAACTTAAAAAAATTAGTCAGGCATGGTGACACATGCTTGTAGTCCTAGCTACTTGGGAGGCTGAGGTGGGAGGATCACTTGAGCCCAGAAATTTGAGGCTACAGTCAGCTAGGATTGCACCACTGCACTTGCTCCAGCCTGGGTGACCGAGCCGAGACCCAGTCTCTTAAAAAAAAAAACACTAAAGGCCAAGTGTGGTGGCTCACACCTGTAATCCCAGAACTCTTACTAATTACATAGTGAAAACACAAATTTCTTCTTGCAATTAAACATTTCTAAAGAGTTTGATAGGTTAAAAAAATTAAGTTTAAAGATTCATAGAAAAGAAATATTTCTTCATAAAATTTTAGAACAGATATTTTTCTGAAAGCTTCCAGCGCAGGAAAAAAAAAAAAAAGTTGTTTGCAGTCAAAGGATTGAGAATCAGAAAGGCATGGAACTTCTTGACAGCACATTAGGAGCTAGTAGAAATGTAGCAATGCCTCTACAATTTAGAATTAAAATAACTTCCAACCTATAATTCTACACCTAAACTATCAAATAAGTGTGAGAATACAAGAAAAACATATATCTAGATAGATCTATATGTCTATATATGCATTATATGCAACTAAAAGTGTGTATTTCTTATGCAGTCTTTCCCAGGGAACTCCGATGAAGTGTTCCACCAAAATGAGCGAGTGAACCAAGAAGAGGATGACATTAGATCCAGGAGATACAACAGAGGAGATAATCTCCAGGATGCCTGTGAAGAAAGATCCCTGGATCCCAGGATGATTATAGGACAAGTTGTTCATAATCCAGCAGGCCAGAAGACTTCCAAGGAAACTCATTCAAGAAGGTGAAAATGATGGATGACTCCTTCAAGGTGAAAATGGGCCAGCCGCAGTGGCTCACGCCTGTAATACCAGCACTTTGGGAGGCTGAGGCAGGCGGATCACCTGAGGTCAGGAGTTTGAGACTAGCCTGGCCAACGTGGCAAAACCCCATCTCTATTAAAAATACAAAAATTAGCCAGGCATGGTGGTGCATGCCGGTAGTCCCAGCTACTCAGGATGCTGAGGCAGGGAGAATTGCTTGAACCTGGGAGGCAGAGTCTGCAGTGAGCCAAGATCATGCCACTGCACTTCAGCCTGGGTGACAGAGCAAGACTCCGTCTCAAAAAAAAAAAAAAAAAGACAAAGAAAAAAAAATGATGATGACTCTTTCAAGAAATGAAAATGATGAGCTATCTGGTAGGTCTGAATGACTTAAGAGGAGATTTAAACATTTGGGATAATTTGAAGATGAGCTGGTGTTCGTCTTCATTTATTTAAATAAATAAATAAAATTATTAATACGTGAATTTTATCTCAAGAAACAAAAATAAGCAATGTACATAAAAATTAAGCAGATGGCTGGCCAGGCGCGGTGGCTCACACCTGTAATCAGAGCACTTTGGGAGGCTGAGGTGGGTGGATCATGAGGTCAGGAGATGGAGACCATCCTGGCTAACACGGTGAAACCCCATCTCTACTAAAAAAATAAAAATAAAAAATAAATTAGCGGGGCGTGATGGCAGGCGCCTGTAGTCCCAGCTACTCGGGAGGCTGAGGCAGGAGAATGGCATGAACCCAGGAGGCGGAGGTTGCAGTGAGTGAGAGCGCGCCATTGCACTCCAGCCTGGGCGACAAAGTGAGACTCCATCTCAAAAAAAAAAAAAAAAAATATTAAGCAGATGGCTATAATTTTTTTAAAAACAGAAAAGTGTTGATGAGAAATTGGAAACCTCATATATTGTTGGTGGGAATTTAAAATGGTGCAAGCACTGTGGAAAACAGTTTAGCATTTCCTCAAAAAGTTAAAACAGGCCAGGCGCTGTGGCTCACACTTGTAATTCCAGCACTTTGGGAGGCCAAGGCAGGTGGATCACTTGAGATCAGGAGTTTGAGACCGCCTAGCCAACATGGTGAAACCCTAAAAATACAAAAAATTAGCCGGGCGTGGTGGCAGACACCTGTAATCCCAGCTACTCAGGAGACTGAGGCAGGAAAATCGCTTGAACCGGGGAGGTGGAGGTTGCAGTGCGCTGAGATCGCACCACTGCACTCCAGCCTGAGTGACAGAGTGAGACTCTGTCTAAAAAAAAAAAAAAAAGTTAAAACATAGAATTACTATATAGCTAGCAATTTCATTGTTAGGTATATGCCCCAAAGAATTGAATACAGTTACATGCTCCATCAGATACCTGTACCCAAATGTTCCTATCGGTATTACTCATGGTAGCCAAAAGGTAGAAACAACCCAAATATCTACAAATAGATGAATGGATAAATAAAATGCAGTGTATCCATATGGAATATTACTTGGTCTCAAAAGGAAGGAAGTACTTATGCAAGCTATAACATGGATAAACTTCAAAACAATATGCCAAGTGAAAGAATCCAAATGCAAAAGGTCAAACTGTATGCTTCCATTTAGAGGAAATAGAACAAATAAATCCATAGACACCAATTAGGTTGGTATATCCCAAGGGCTGGGAATGGAGTGGGGTGGAGAGAGAAGGAGGGCCTGCTTAATGGATACAGTTTTCTTTGGGGGCGATGAAAGTGTTTTGGAACTAGATAGAGGGGATGGTTGCACAACACTGTTAATGTGCTATAATAAATGCCACAGAATTGTGTACTGTAAAATGGTTTAATTGCTGTGCATGATGGATCACGCCTATAATCCCAGCACCTTGGGAAGCCAGGATGGGAAGACTGCTTGAGCGTAGAAGTCTGAGACCAGCCTGGGCAACATAGAGAGACCCTGTTTCTTTAAAAAAAAAAAAAAAAAAAAAAAAAAAAAAAAAAAAAATTAGCTGGGTGTGGAGACATGTGCCTGTAGTCCCAGGAGGCTGAGCGAGGAAAACAACTTGAGCCAGAGAGGTCAAGGCTGCAGTGAGCCATGATTGCACCACTGCACTCCAACCTGGGCAAGAGAGAGACCCTGTCACAAAAAATAATAAATAAATAAAATGGTTACTATGTGAATTTTACCTCAGGAAAAAAAAATAAGCAAACATACTAACAGGACAGTTATTACTTCCTAAAAAAATAAAAGGAATACAGGAAGGGAAAATAAATAAAAATTTACCACAAGCTTCAGCTCCACATAGCATTTATATAGTCATGATAATGTAAACATGTAATGTGAAAATATGAATCTAGCCAAAACTATGCCATAACTATAAAGAGGCGAAGGCTAGTACGGGAAGGGGGTCATGGAGCAAAGGGATGAAAGACATGAAGACTCATCCTTCATAGCCTGAATCAGAGGAGTGGATAAATACTCAATCTAAAGATAAAATAAGGCAGGAAATGAGGAAAAAAAAAACTGTTGAAGTGCATCCAAAGTCGCGGATGGTTAACATTCATTCCACTCACTTGGGAAAGCATCTGGCGTGATCGTCTAATGGGTCATCACCTTCCTGCCATTTCTCTAAACACCCTCCACAGGAAAAGCACTGGACGACGTCCTTTATACCTAAAAGTAAGGAAACTTGATCAGTGCCACTGGCGTGGGCATCTGTCCATTAACATGCAGGTAATGACCACCAGACCTGTAATAGTGAAAGCCTATTCAGTCTCCAGTTGGTTTTGTGACAGTCAGAAGTTGGTTACCAGTAAGGCAATTTTCTATATAAGACTGTCCACCAATGGGGTAACCGGCAAGTAGCCACTGAATGTTCCTACGCACCATGCACTTTGATGCGCACCATCCCTCTGCCCCATTCTCCTTTGATCAACAAACAGATTGGCAACCAGAATCTGGAATTGAAGCTCCATGAGGGGCTGGGCGCAGTGGCTCATGCCTGTAATCTCAGCACTTTGGGAGGCCAAGGCCAGCGGATCTCCTGAGGTCAGCAGTCTGAGACCAGCCTGGCCAACACGGTGAAACGCTGTCTCTACTAAAAATACAAAAATTAGCTGGGCGTGGTGGCACATGCCTGTAATCCCAGCTACCAGGGAGGCTGAGGCAGGAGAATCGCTTGAACCCAGGAGACGGAGGTTGCAGTGAACCAAGATAATGCCATTGCACTCCAGCCTGGGCGACCAGAGTGAAACTCTTTCTCAAAAAATAAAAATAAGCTCTATGAGGGTAGAGGTTTTTGCTCACTAATGAATGACATGAACCTAGAAGAGTGCTAGACACCCATGTGGCACTCAATTAGTATTCGTTTAATGAATGAATCAGAAAGAATATATTTAGAGCTCAAGGAAAAAGAATACCAGCAAATCTAGCAGCCCTTATGTAAGTGAATGCATGAAGAATTAATTGCCTCTTACCACATTGTTGCCAGGTTTATTACACCAGAAATAGGATTAAGTCTCTTTGTGAGATTATATTTCTTTGGAAAGAAATTGGTATTTAGCTCTGCAAAAGGATCAAACTAGAAACAGAGCATTTCTCATCTTCCTTCCACTCTGGGAAAGCTGGGGCAGAGGAAAGCCTCCCAGAAATATGAGATCCCAGAGCTTGCAAGATCTGAAAAGGGTCAGAGATGATTAGGATTTGTGTGGAGTGGTGGAGGATTGGAAAGGAAGAGGGGGAGCACACTGGTCAGAGGGGTCTTGCAGAAGGCTGACAGGAGGAAGACACAGTAGAGTAGGGAGAAATGGCAAACACTCTTTCCAAAGGCTTAAGATTGTGAGGCAGTCAGATTTTTTTTTTCCAATGGCGTATGTCTGTTAGGTAGAGTGACAACTATATTCTGCTTCTCTGTATTGCTCTATGATATTTGTGACAGCTTCTTGATCTCTCAGTTAAAGATCTGCATTAACCTCCACTGTAACTTATGCATGTGTTTGGTCTGAGCAAGACCAGCAAGGTACCTAGGAACCTTTCCCTGATCATCTTGTATTTCAGGCAGAGATTTAGCTGACAGGAACCAGCCCATCATTTATAGATTGCAGAGGTGCTTCCTAATGACCAGCAGCTAAAGAGAAAATGCCACAATCTGGTGGAAGACCCTGCATGTTTAGGAATCATGAAAGTGAGTTTCCTGATTTTCTCCTGCAGGCAGAATGTGGCAAAGATTGCTATCCATGTTCCTATTATCTCAAATCCTTCCATACTAATAGAAATCCCAATATTTAGCTGGGCACATTGTCACCCAGGAAAAAGATTAGGTTTCCCAGCTCCTCTTACAGCTAGGTATGGTCATCTGACTAAATTATTATTATTATTATTATTATTATTGAGACAGAGTTTCACTCTTGTTGCCCAGGCTGGAGTGCAATAGCATGATCTTGACTCACTGCAACCTCCACATCCCAGGTTCAAGCGATTCTCCTGCCTCACCCTCCCAAGTAGCTGGGATTACAGCCACCCGCCACCATGCCTGGCTAATTCTTTGTATTTTTAGTAGAGACGGAGTTTCACCATATTGGCCAGGCTGGTCTCAAACTCCTGACCTCAGGTGATCCACTCACCTCGGCCTCCCAAAGTGCCGGGATTACAGGCGTCAGCCACCGTGCCCGGCCCATCCAACTAAGTTCTGATTAAAGAAATATAAGCAGAAGCGTCCTGTGACAGTTTCTAGGAGCACTTTGTCAGGGGACAAGAGGTGAGGAGAGTAACGTGTAGAAAGAAAAGACATGATAATTATCACAAATAGAATACTTGTATTCATTGTTAGTCCAGACCTTAAAGTTTCAAATTTAAAGGTTTACCACCTAAGGGAGGAGTAGAAAACTGGGAGAGGATGTATGATGCAGGAAAGAAAAGAGATCTATGCCAGGTACAGTGGCTCACACCTGTAATCCCAGCATTTTGGGAGGCCAAGACAGGAGGATTACTTGAGCCCAGGAGGTTGAGGCTGCAGTGAGCCATGATCTCGCCACTGCCCTCCAGCCTGGGTGACCATGTCTCAAAAAAAATAGAAAGAAAAGAAAATGGATCTATAAGAAATGCTGAAGAGAGGCCTGGCGCAATGGCTCACACCTGTAATCCCAGCATTTGGGAGGCCGAGGCGGGCTGATCACGAGATCAGGAGATCGAGAACATTCTGACTAGCACAGTGAAACCCTGTCTCTACTAAAAATACAGAAAAGTAGCCAGGCATGGTGGCAGGCGCCTGTGGTTGCAGCTACTCCAGAGGCTGAAGCAGGAGAATCTCTTGAACCCGGGAGGCGGAGGTTGCGGTGAGCCAAGATCGTGCCACTGCATTCCAGCCTGGGCAACTCTGTCTCCAAGGGGGAAAAAAAAAAGAAAAAGAAATGCAGAAGCTAGTGGACATTGCTGAGTGTAGCTAAACGCAAGCCCAGGAGCATAAAATCTATGTGGGAATTAAAGGTCAAGCAAACAAGTGGGCACAACCTACTGACTAACCTGTGTAGAAAAGACCTGCTTTGGCCAGTGCTGCAACTCCCACAGCTGATTCCCGGGGCCAGTCCTTAAAAGAGTCCAGCCGTAGTTCTTCGTAAGCAAAGATGCTGTCATTGCAATAAGCTTGAATAAAAAGCACAGGGTGAGACCAGCAGGCTTTAGTCTTTTTTTTTTCTATATCTTTATTGCTGCTGAACAAATTAAAGAGACCAGTAGGCTTTGATATTGCAAGTATCAGTATTCAAGTTGTCCCTTCACAGTTACAGATGGAATGATGTCTAGAGTTTACTTCAAAATAAACGGGAGAAAAAAAAAGACAAAAAAGAGATAGGGACAAAAAAATCAAAAGAAGAAATAAACAAGCAAAGCATTTGGAAAATGTTTGAGTTTTTACCCGATGCCATAGGTAATTCTCTCTGGACCCAGGAATTCACAAAATGTTCTCCCTGAGGGAAATTAAAATTCAAATTGTTGATAGTCTTTTTTTTTTTTTTTTTTTTTTTTTTTGAGGCAGAGTCTCACTCTGTTGCCCAGGCTGAAGTGCAGTGGCACGTTCTCATCTCACTGCAACCTCCACCTCCTGGGTTCAAGTGATTCTCCTGCCTCGGCCTCCCGACTAGTACAGGCATGTGCCACCACACCTGGCTAATTTTTTTTTTTTTTGTATTTTTAGTAGAGACAGACACGATGTTGGAGGTCTTTTTTTTTTTTTTTTGAAACAGAGTCTCGCTCTGTCATCCAGGCTGGAGTGCAGTGGCCCGACCTTGGCTCACTACAAGCTCCGCCTCCCAGGTTAACGCCATTCTCCTGCCTCAGCCTCCCGAGTAGGCAGAGGTGGGACCACAGGCGCCTGCCACCATGCCTGGCTAATTTTTTTTTTTGTATTTTTAGTAGAGATGGGTTTTCGCCGTGTTAGCCAGGATGGTCTCGATCTCCTGACCTCATGATCCATCCGTCTCGGCCTCCCAAAGTGCTGGGATTACAGGCGTGAGCCACCGTGCCCAGCCTATGTTGGAGGTCTTGAGGCTGGTCTCGAACACCTGATCTCAAGTGATCTGCCCAGCTCGGCCTCCCAAAGGGCTGGGATTATAGGCATGAGCTACTGTGCCCAGCCTGATTGTTTGACTTATGAAGTATATACCTATCTATGAACAAGAACTGAAGGAACTTTACCCCAGAATGAAGAGTTTCACTGGATGGAACGGCAGAGTCGTAGGAGAAATATTCCTTTAATTTTTATTTCTGTTGATGTTGCAATTGTTTTTATGCAGTGCAAGCAAACGTACACACACGCACACACACACGCACGCATGCAAGCTGTGAATGTTTATGCATACTCAGGAGGAAGCCTTCTCAGGGTCACTGTTTCCAGAAACTGACCTTGAAAACAGACTTGCATTTAAATATCACAGATGTACTTTGATGAATGAGGAAGTAAGAGACATAGAATGGTAACTAAATTCATCAGGGTATTATATATTGAGCAACTGATTCTTCTGGGAAAGCTGTACCCAATTTCTTTTTGAGCAAACACTTCTCCTTCCCCCACTGTCAGGCAATGTTCTCTATAGAGTTCTGGTCTCCTAAGTCATGTTAATCACTAAATTCTCATTTTTGTTTAAGCCAGTTTGGATTCGATTTCCCATCACTCTCCACTAGGAAATTTTTACTGATTCAGGATAGTTAGCCAACTGGGAAGAGCCAGCTCTGCGGCCCACTGTGGGTGACAGCGCCTAGGTCAGGAGATCTTAGCAAGCGTGCAGGTAGGGGCAGCAGAGGGAAGCTGGGGCAAGTGGCTTCATTCATAAAGGGGAAGACTATAAGGAAGGCAAGCAGAGCCCCTCAGAAGCCAGCCCTGGAAAAAGAAAAAGGCTCTAGGTCAGCAAGTGAATGTGATATTTTACACTTTGAAGATGGGAGCCAGGAGAATGAAAGGAGAGAGGAAGAAAGAAATCAGACCCATGACATAAAAAGAATGCCTATGCCCTTCTGAGTCAGACACTTACAGGTAATCCAAAAACTTGAGGAAAAAATTGCTGTTATACATTACCGTTATGTCAACAAATCCCTTGTAGCTTTGAATATACTGGGTAATTTCCTCTGAGGATTTCTTACTTTGAAGAAATTCACATCTGTAATTAATGAATATAATTAAAATTTACCCCAGTACTGTGATAGGGCTGTCCTATATCACAATGAACATTTATAAAAACGTATTGAATTGTTGAATTTTATTACACTTCAATAAAATTGCCCAAAAATTTACCACAAAACTTAGGAGAATTACCATTATTCTCATATAATTATTTGTCATTTCTATTAGTGACAACATGTGTATTTAAAATTAAATCTTCAAGTTAACTTTTTTATTAAAATATACAATACAATCAAAGAGACTGATTTACATTAAATATAGGATGGAGCTTTTGCTTTTTGGAATTAAGCAGTGGTGACTAAATCTAGTCCCTGGGGTTATATGAAAGTTACTGTCAGTAAAGAGAACTATATTTAAAATAATAGGCCAGATGCAGTGGCTCACATCCAAGAGTTCAAGACTAGCCTGGGCAACATGGCAAAACCCCATCTCTACAAAAAATACAAAAATTAGCCTGGCATGGTGCCACACCTCTGTAGTCCCAGCTACTGGGGACGCTGAAGGGGGAGGATCATCTGAGCCCAGGGAGGTAGAGGCTGCACTGAGCCATGATCAGGCTGCTGCACTCCAGCCTGGGCAACAGACTGAGACCCAGTCTCAAAAGTAAATACAGGCCGGGCGCGGTGGCTCACGCTTGTAATCCCAGCACTTTGGGAGGCCGAGGCGGGCTGATCACGAGGTCAGGAGATCGAGACCACGGTGAAACCCCGTCTCTACTAAAAATACAAAAAAATTAGCCGGGCGTGGTGGCGGGCGCCTGTAGTCCCAGCTACTCAGAGAGGCTGAGGCAGGAGAATGGCGTGAACCCAGGAGGCGGAGCTTGCAGTGAGCCGAGATTGTGCCACCGCACTCCAGCCTGGGCGACAGAGCGAGACTCCGTCTCAAAAAAAAAAAAAAAAAAAGTAAATACAAAAAATCTTTTTAAAATAACAATAATAATATATTTATCTACTGAGCAAAAAATTACCATGCATTAAAAAGTAATGGCTATTAGGCCAGGCATGATGGCTCACGCCTGGAATCCCAGCACTTTGGGAGGCCGAGGCAGGTGGATCACGAGGTCAGGAGTTCGAGACCAGCCTGGCCAAGATGGTGAAACCCTGTCTCTACTAAAAGTACAAAAATTAGCTGGGTGTGGTGGCGGGCACCTGTAATCCCAGCTACTTGGGAGGCTGAGGCAGGAGAATCGCTTGAACCTGGGAGGTGGAGGTTGCAGTGGGCCGAAATCATGCCACTGCACTCCAGCCTGGGCAACAGAGCAAGACTCCATCTCAAAAAACAAAAACAAAAACAAAACAAGTAATGGATGTTAATTTATAATTTTTGATTTTTTTAAAAAAGAGAATATTGAATACCATTTTAAAAACACATTCATTTCCCATAAAAGAGAAGCAGTTTTAAAATTAACTTTTAAAAATTCCTCCAATTCAGCTGGGCATGGGGGATCATGCCTGTAGTCCCAGCACTTTTGGAGGCTGAGGCGGGTGGATCACTTGAGGCCGGGAGTTCGAGACCAGCCTGGTCAACGTGGCGAAATCCCATCTCTACTAAAAATACAAAAATTAGCCAGGCATGGTGGCAAGCGCCTGTAATCCCAGCTACTTGGGAGGCTGAGGCGGGAGGATCACTTGAACCTGGGAAGCAGAGTTTGCAGTGAGTCATGATTGTACCACTACACTCCAGCCTGGGCGACAGAGAGAGACTCTGTCTCAAAAAAAAAAAAAAAAAAAAATCCCTCCGATTCAAATTTAAGTTTTCTTTCTATGGTGCTGTAGCAAAGAATGGGCTGGGAACCCAAAGGCTGAAGCATTAGTACCCACTATTCCACCAGTGGGGATGTGACCAACCTTGCCATGTTCTCTTATAATCACAGGAGAACATGGATGCCATCAGATGATCTGCATATTTCCCCAGGGCCATGATTCTATGTGGTAGGCAGCCAGGGTCCCCAGTTTTCAGGTGTATAAATGTTTCCAAGGATTGCCCTAAGTCTGCACATAACCTACATAGCACACAATGCACGGGGTGATTCCCTGTCCTCATGATTTATACGGATTGAGGAGGAACTCAGTACCTTAAAAAATTACCATAAAATCATCTTACATTTATGGAGTGCCACATTTTAAAAAGTGTAAGGGTATACTCATTTTGTTGATAGTTTATAAAAAGAAGCAACAAACTGAAGTCCAAAAAGCTAAAGACAGAGTAACCAACAAGAAACTTGGGGATTCTTGCTCTAATTCCAGCTCTTAAATTTTATTGACTGACCATGTGCTTATGATGACAAACAAATGAAAGGCCAAACAGCTGGTCATCTGTCATCCTCACATTTTACATGGTGATTTTTACAAAGCATTTGATCCGCATACTTTGTTTCTCATCCTTACAACCACCAGACAAGCTGTACATTATTATCTGCTGTGGAAGTCGCAGATACCAAGATGAAATCACTTTGTCAGACGCACACAAAATAGGGCTGGGAAGGCACGAAGGAGTGGGGTTCAGGCTTTCATGTCCAAGATAGGAACGGTTCCAAAGACTTTCTAAGAATCCCATAAGAAATCCCTTCACGCCTGTCACGCATCTCCTGCTTTGCATTGCTTGCATGTATGCATGTATTTCTATGACAAGGTTTATCACTGCACATTCTTTTGGACTGCAGCAATTCAGATAAGATAAGACGAGATGAGATGCTATCAAAAGAACACCTGCCCAGGAACGGCATCTCCAACAATGAACACACAACAACTCTGGCTTTGAGCCTTCAGAACCAAGGAATTCTCTTCTGCCCTCTCTCCTCCCCCCTCTTCCCTCTCCCCTGTCTCCTGTCTTCTCTCTTCTCTCCCCTGTCTCCTCTCTAAAGAAACTGGAGCCTTTTCATATTGCCCAGGCTGGTCTCAAACTCCTGGCCTCCAACGACCCTCCCGCCTCAGCCTCCCACATAGCTGTGATTACACGTATGAGCTACCATGCCCAGCTATGAACTCTGTTTCTAAGCAGCTTATGTGAACTTCTGCCTTTTGCCAAGAAAAATTCCCTTTACTCTTCCCTCACTGCATGTGCCTGTGGTTTACCGTAGTGCATTCCAAATCATAACCCTCTTTTCTTATTCCTGAATAAATTTGACATATTTGGGGATATCTTTCTCTAATTTTTTTTGTTGTTGACACTGCATTTTACATATGAGATTCAGACAAGGTCAGTCACTTGTCTAGGGTCTGGTAGTCAGGTAGCAGCAGATTCAAGCCTGGCTCTATCTCCTAAGCCTCTGCACTACCCCCTGCCCTTGTTTGCTGGCCTGAGCTCCTTCCTGCTCTAGGAGTGGTTGCTGGACTGCTGTCTCCCCTCCCTGTGCTTATTACCTTACCCTCCATTCTATGTTAGAGAAGGCATATGAAGGCCCCTCCAGACAGGATGTGTGGCTCTAGTAGGTACTAGTTACATGATAATGTGATAACGTGTGAATGGTGCCACTGGTACTTGTCCAGTGTATAACCCAGCGACACTAAACACAGTGACCCTGAGGCTAAGTGAAGCCTGAGCTGAGGCCAGAGCTGAGACAGGTGCCCACGAGCAGCGGCTTGTGCTCCAGCTGGGGCTGCTGTTCCCTGTTACATATGCATATATGGTACACTGTCAGCATGGACAAGGACTGCCTGGGTGGCTGTTATGATTCGTCAGGGAGCCAGAGTGACTGTCAAATGATTTCACAATTCTAGCTTCATGTGTCCCCATAACCATCTCATCTGCTTGTCTAACTTTCTCTCTCTCCTCTTCCTGCCTTTCTCCTCTCCTCCCTTGTTTACTTCCTCCCTCCCAATCTCCTCACTTTCTTTTCAACTATGAAAGTAATATATACTTGTTTCCAAAAATTTAAACAAGACAGCAATGAACAAAATAAATGTGAAAATCAGTCACTACTTCACCCCCTGACAAATCCAGATCCAGAAGTATCTACAGTTTGGTTTACATATTTTCATAAGTTTTTCTATATGTTTTCAAGCAACTCCATGTATAGTTTGAGTGGTTTTAAACATTTTCAAAGTCTCACACTGCACTTATTGTGCATATTGCTTTCCCACACAACATATCAAAACATATCAAAGATATCCATTCACTTTTTTTTTCTTTTGAGATGGAGTCTCACTCTGTTGCCCAGGCTGCAGTGCAGTGGAGTGATCTTGGCTCACTGCAACCTCTGCCTCCCAGGTTCAAGCAATTTCCTGCCTCAGCCTCCGGAGTAGCTGGGACTACAGGCACGCACCACCACGCTCGGCTAATTTTTGTATTTTTAGTAGAGATGGGGTTTCACCATGTTGGCCAGGGGAGAGGGGAGACAGGAGAGGAGAGAGGGGAGAGGGGAGAGGAGAGTTCATCACTTGAATGAACTCCTGGCCTCAAGTGATTTGCCCGCCTTGGCCTCCCAAAGTGCTGGGATCACAGGCACGCCCAGCCCTTTTTTTTTTTTTTTTTTTTTGAGATGGAGTCTCGCTCTGTTGACCAGGCTGGAGTGCAGTGGTGCGATCTCAGCTCACTGCAAACTCTGCCTCCCTGGCTCAAGCAATTCTCCTGCCTCAGCCTCCCAAGTAGCTGGGATTACAGGCGCCTGCCACCATGCCTGGCCAATTTTTGTATTTTTAATAGAGACAGGGTTTTACCATCTTAGCCAGGCTGGTCTTGAACTACTGACCTCAAATGATCCGCCTGCCTTGGCCTCCCAAAGTGCTGGGATTACAGGCATGAGCCACCGTGCCGGGCCTCCATTCACTTTTGTGGGCATGGCTATCCATGTGCAAGATGACTTATAAATGTAAATAACTATGTCCAGTTTTGTAGTTAATTTAGCATCCAACCAACAACTTTGCATGTAGTAGGTGTGTGACAAATATTTGTTAAAGAAAATAGAATCTGAGGCTGGGCACGGTGGCTCATGCCTATAATCCCAGCACTTTGGGAGGCCGAGGCAGGTGGACTGCCTGAGGTCAGGAGTTCGAGACCACCTCACCAATATGGAGAAACCCTGTCTCTACTAAAAATACAAAAACTAACCAGGAGTGGCGGTGTGCGCCTATAATCCCAGACCTGGGTGGATGAGGCAGGAAAATCGCTTTGAACCCAGGAGGCAGAGGTTGCAGTGAGCCAAGATTGCACCGCTGCACTCAAGCCTGGGCAACAGAGTGAGACTGTCACAGAAAAAAAAAAAAAAAAAGAAAGAAAATAGAATCTGAGCCTGACCAAACTGCTAGATCCAAGTGTCAGGTTCCTGGAAATGCAGAAGGTAGAGGAATATGTTAGACTATGCCAGAGGAACACATCCTGCCAAATCTAGAGTAGAGGGAATTTTACAGGACAGATTACATGGCTTCTTTAACAAATAAGTGACAAGAAAAAAGAGATGGATAAAGAGGAAATCTACAAATTAAAAATCTTAAGGGGCTGGGCACAGTGGCTCATGCCTGTAAGCCCAGCACTTTGGGAGGCTGAGATGGGAGAATCACTTGAGCCCAGGAGTTTGTAGAACCAGGAGTTCCAGACCAGCCTGGGCAATAAAGTGAAACCTTGTCACTATAAAAGATATGAAAGTTAGCTGGGCATGGTGGTAGGCACCTGTGGTCCCAGCTACTCAGGACGCTGAGGTGGGAGGATTGCTTGAATCTGAGAGGTAGAGGTTGCAGTGAGCTGAGATTGCACCATTGAACTCCAGTCTGGGCAACAGAGCAAAACTCACTCTCAAAAAAAAAAAAAAAAAAAAAAAAAGAAAAAAAGAAAAGAAAAAAAAACAACAAATCTTGGTCAGACGCAGGTGGCTCATGCTTGTAATCCTAGCACTTTGGGAATCCAAGGTGGGTGGATCACTTGAGGCCAGGAATTTCAGACCAGCCTGGGCAACATGGTGAAACCGCATCTCTACTAAAATTACAAAAATTAGCCAGGTGTGGTGGTGCATGCCTGTAATGTCAGTTACTCGGGAGGCTGAGGCACAAGAATCACTTGAATCTGAGAGGTGGAGGTTGCAGTGAGACAAGATCGCACCAGTGGGCAACAGGGTGAGACTCCGTCTCAAAAAATAAAATAAAATAAAATAAAATAAAATAAAATAAAATAAAATAAAATAAAATAAAATAAAATAAAATAAAATAAAATAAAATAAAATAAAATAAAATAAAATAAAATAAAATAATAAAATAAAAAATATAGTTATTGTTATTATTTCCAGGAAAAAAAGTGGCTAGGAGATGGATGAAATATGATTTGGCGGGCCGGGCGCGGTGGCTCACGCTTGTAATCCCAGCACTTTGGGAGGCCGAGGCGGGCGGATCATGAGGTCAGGAGACCGAGACTACGGTGAAACCCCGTCTCTACGAAAAATACAAAAAAAATTAGCTGGGCGTGGTGGCGGGCGCCTGTAGTCCCAGCTACTCAGAGAGGCTGAGGCAGGAGAATGGCGTGAACCCGGGAGGCAGAGCTCGCAGTGAGCCGAGATTGCGCCACTGCACTCCAGCCTGGGCGACAGAGCGAGACTCCGTCTCAAAAAAAAAAAAAAAAAAAAAAAAAAAGAAATATGATTTGGCTATGTGTTGACAAGTATTTATTACACTATTCTATCTTTGTATGAAATTTTACACAGTGAAAGTTTAAAAACTTGTTAAAGGAATGAATCTGTATTTGGTAGAAACAAAGAAAGTCATGTAGAAAATACTAGTAAATATAGCATTAAAAATAATTAAAATGTACTTCCTTTTCTAAGCCAGGAACTAAAGACCACTGCAGTAATAAAAACTCTGAGGTTTAAAAATACAATGTTTTCATTTGGTATATATTTAGCAGTATATGAAACCATTTGTAATAATGTTTAAATATTTTTTACCTTCCAGCATACACCATTTTACACCACCCCTATGGAAATTATTTTTCCATACTTATTTAAATAAGCAATTTATCCAATTACTTATTTAATTAAATAAGTAATTAAAGAAATTACTTATTTCTTTAATTAGTTTTAGAGATAGAGTCTCACTCTGTCACCCAGGCTGGAGCACAGTGGCTTGATCAATGCAGACTTGACTACCTGGGCTCTAGCAATCTTCCTGCCTCAGCCTCCCAAGTAGCTAGGATTGCAGGTACACACCACCATGCCTGGCTAATTTTTTTTTTTTTTTTTGAGACAGAGTCTCACTCTGTCGCCCAGGCCAGAGTGCAGTGGTGCTATCTCGGCTCACTGCAAGCTCTGCCTCCCAAGTTCACGCCATTCTCCTGCCTCAGCCTCCCGAGTAGCTGGGACTACAGGTGCCCGCCACCACTCCCGGCTAATTTTTTGTATTTTTAGTAGAGACAGGGTTTCACCGTGTTAGCCAGGATGGTCTCGATCTCCTGACCTCGGATCCGCCTGCCTCAGCCTCCCAAAGTGCTGGGATTACAGGTGTGAGCCACCGCGCCTGGCCAATTTTTTTTATTTTTGTAGAAACAGCATCTCTACTGTAATCCCAGCACTTTGGGAGGCCGAGGCGGGCGGATCACGAGGTCAGGAGATCGAGACCATCCTGGCTAACACGGTGAAACCCTGTCTCTACTAAAAATACAAAAAATTAGCCGGGCGTGTTGGCGGGCGCCTGTAGTCCCAGCTCCTCGGGAGGCTGAGGCAGGAGAATGGCCTGAACCCGGGAGGCGGAGCTTGCAGTGAGCCGAGATCGCGCCACTGCACTCCAGCCTGGGTGACACAGCAAGACTCTGTCTCAAAAAAAAAAAAAAAGAAAAAAAAAAAGAAACAGCATCTCTACATGCCAGGCTGGTCTTGAACTCCTGATTTCAAGCAATCTTCCTGCCTTGGCCTCCCAAAGTGCTGGGGTTACAGGTGTGAGCCACCACTTCCAGCCTTACTTATTAATTAAGGCAGATCATGAAACTTCTACTGGGCAAAACATATCTTAGTATTTGGGATAATTAAATACTTAAAAACTGTTTAAAATTCTGTAATTCAAACTTTTCACAATGTAATTAGGCCTTTCCTGCTTGAATAAATCCTGGAGTGGTTCAATTTTGAGTAGGGAAACATCAAAACTGAAGGTGCTACTCCAGAAAGGTGGCTCTTTTGTCTTTTATTTTGTCTTTTAAAGAACTGAAAAATTTAGCCAGGCACAGTGGCTCACACCTGTAATCCTAGCACTTTGAGAGGCCTAGGTGGGTGGACTGCCTGAGCTCAGGAGCTCAAGACCAGCCTGGGCAACATGGCAAAACCCCATCTTTACTAAAAATACAAAAATTAGCCCATCTTGGTGGTGCACACCTATAATCCCAGCTACTCAGAAGGCTGACGCAGGAGAATCACCGGAACCTGGGAGGCAGAATTTGCACCAAACTGAAGTCATGCCACTATACTCCAGCCTGGGTGGCAGAGCAAGACTGTCTCAAAATAAAAACGAAAGGGGGGGTTGGGGAAGGGATAGCATTAGGAGATATACCTAATGCTAAATGATGAGTTAATGGGTGCAGCACACTTACATGGCACATGTATACATATGTAACAAACCTGCACATTGTGCACATGTACCCTAAAACTTAAAGTATAATAATAAAAATAATAAAAAAATAAAAATTCTATATTAAAGATAAAAAAAAGAAAGACAAATTTAAGCAAAAATTATCTACCTACTTGGGGAACCATTTGGCATGTTCCTTCCAAGGATCATCTCCTTCTTCCCAATTTCCTAAACATCCACCACAGGAAAAACACTGTACCGTGTCCTGTTTACCTGTATATGAAGGAAAATATTTAGATTGCCTGGCAGTGGCACCAGAGGGTATGTACACAGAGTTGATTGTTTTGTTCAGGAGCAAGACATGCTCCAGTGTGCCTGTGCACTCCCGATCTCATTGGCCTGAGTCTCCATCCTCAATCCCACCACCCAAAATGGGCCCCTCCACCACGGCTGTGCTCCAGGTACAGAGCCCTAAGCTGTGTAACTCAATAGCCTGCCCCAGCTGCCCCCCAGAGCTGGTATGTTGCTCTTTGAGCTCTCAGGGTCAAAGTGATAGGGAAGCCGACTAACACCAGGACCAGCTGGAGTAATGTGCAATTAGAAAACCTACGTTTTAGCCTTGCCATGACATTTCAGTAGAAACATTGGCATGTTTCTTAAAGTCTCTGAGCCTCCATGAACTCAGCTGCGAAATGGGAGAGAAAGGGGTAAATTCATTGGATAAGAATTAGTACTCACTCTATGCCTAGCATAAAGTAGGTACACTACTCAGTAAATGATCGTTGTTATTGTTAGAATTCTCATTTATATATCATAACCCCTATGGCGGGGCTAGGACAAACAAACAAAACCCTCCAATACTGCAGCAATGAGAAGAATCAAAGAAAGACCATGTAAGAGCAGTAGAAGGAGGATGGGTGAGGAGACTGGGATCAGGATGACCGCATGAGTTATTTAATCTTTTCAAGGCCTTAAGAATACAGCCAGTATTTTCTAAGGTCCAAGTTTAAGGAGAAGTAACTTTCTTATTTTATATATATTTGGCAAATTAACACAGGCTGTACTAAATATAAAATGAAGCAAAAATAAAAATACTGATGTTGAATTTTAATAAACTAGACCTTATACCTAATATAACACATTTAACCAATGAAGAAAGTTTAGCAAAATATTGCAAAAGCAATTGAAAAATGAAACCTAAACTTAAAACGCCAGAGAAACACTTCAGAGAGTAATTTCAAGGTACCTGTAAAGACAAAGCCAGCCTCTGAGAGCACACAAGGGGATATCCCTTGGACATAAAATGGCCAGTTCCTGAAGGATGCAAGTCTAGCCTCCTCTTCTTGGTACCTCATTTTACCTCCTCTCAGCCTGCTCTTCAGATTCTTCACCCTGATGTCGTACTTGGCAATGTTACCAACATCCTTGTTCAAAAGGAACCCACAATCTGGATGAAACCTCTTGTGGTCTTCTATGGGGAGTCTACTGAGGCTGGCACCAAAGAGGATTAGGCTGCAGCAGAAGCACTGAACCCCAGATTTTACCCCAGTGAAGTAAAACCCAGCGGCCGCCATCTCCTGCGGTATCCATGAGCTGTACGGCTCGTAAGTCACAAAAGTCTTTAACCTTTTTGCTTCACTGCGCATTTGAGAGTTGTAGCCTTTCCGCATTTTTGCTCGCTCCTTCTGCTCCTCTTCTTCTATTTCCTTTACGAACTGAACTGCATCTAGGCCCAGAAGAGCAGAGAGCTCTGGCAGCAAATCATGATCAAACTGGGAGATTCTCTCGTCAGAGGCTTTCTGCTGGGTGGCCATTTTCTGAAAAGGGAAATAAAGCAGGTTGATCCCTTATAGTAAGATTTTTCTTAGAAGAGCATTTCCCACTGTTTCTGAAGAAACCAGGAATTAAAGGAATGCCTGGAATTTCAACACAAAAGATAAATTGTTGGAAAATTATGAAATATCAGTATCTACTTAATTGACAAATATTTACTAAGCACCTACTATATATCAGATACAGTGCTAGGCATTGGGGATCTAGCAACCAACAAGACAGACACCAATCTGCCTCCATTCACGAAACTTTCCAGATATTAGTTATGGACACAATGTGGTAACATGAGCATATACTTAACATTTATATTAAAGAAAAACGTAGACAAAATTGTATAGCCTGGCAGCAACAATTTGATCAAATCACTCAGTTTTAAAAAATCATTATTTTGTGTTCATGTTTTAAGTCTGGGTGCTCTGGCCGGGCGTGGTGGCTCACGCCTGTAATCCCAGCACTTTGGGAGGCCGAGGCGGGTGGATCATGAGGTCAGGAGATCGAGAACATCCTGGCTAACACAGTGAAACTCTGTCTCTACTAAAAATACAAAAAATTAGCCGGGCGCCGTGGCGGGCGCCTGTAGTCCCAGCTACTCAGGAGGCTGAGGCAGGAGAATGGCGTGAATCCGGGAGGCAGAGCTTGCAGTGAGCCGAGATCGCACCACTGCACTCCAGCCTGGGCGACAGAGCCAGGCTCCGTATCAAAAAAAAAAAAAAAGTCTCGGTGCTCTGTGCCAAAGCTGCAGATGCCCCACTATAATTATGGTTATGGGTGTCAAACGTTTTATTTTTTTTATTTTTTTTTTTTTTTTGAGACGGAGTCTTTCTCTGTCCCCCAGGCTGGAGTGCGGTGGCGCGATCTCGGCTCACCGCAACCTCCACCTCCTGGGTTCACGCCATTCTCCTGCCTCAGCCTCCCGAGTAGCTGGGACCACAGGCGCCCGCCAGCACGCCCGGCTAATTTTTTTGTATTTTTTAGTAGAGACGGGGTTTCACCGTGTTAGCCAGGATGGTCTCGATCTCCTGACCTCGTGATCCACCCGCCTCGGCCTCCCAAAGTGCTGGGATTACAGGCTTGAGCCACCGCGCCCGGCCTCAAACGTTTTATTTTATAAACTATTTTCCTCTTAACTAAAAATTACCGCCAGGGGAGATGGCTCATGCCTGTAATCCCAGTGCTTTGGGAGGCCAAGGTGGAAGGATTTCTTAAGGCCAGGAGTTTGACCAGCCTGGGCAACATAGCAAGATCCCATCTCTCTATATGTGTCTCTTTATATATATGTGTATATATATATATATATATATATATATATATATATATATATATATAAATAACCTCTTTCTATACATATATAATCTCTCCCTTTATATATAGACATATATATAAAATGTCACATTAATAAATACATATCTGCAAGTTACTCCTTAATGGCTTCATGAATCTCCTCATGTAAGACATTCAGGCTGTTGCCATTTTTCTCTTTATAAACAAATGTTATAGGATAATTGAGTATCCTATAACAAAAAAATGTTTTTCCAGTCATTATTTTTTCCTCACAAAGTTTCAAGAGAATTTGAGTCAAATCATATGTATATTTTTCAAGATTTTTATATATGTCACCAAATTGCTTTGGAGAATGGTGACATGAAGTCCTTCATATTGTCAGGGCTCTGGTTCTCCCCCAGAATGTTCTCTGTCCTGGGTTTCCAGATCTCAATATAATTTTATGTCCTTCCATTATAGAAGCAGTCAATTAAAGCTCAGTAGCAGGCCGGCCAGGCGCGGTGGCTCACGCCTGTAATCCCAGCACTTTGGGAGGCCGAGGCGGGCAGATCACAAGGTCAGGAGATCGAGACCATCCTGGCTAACAAGGTGAAACCCCATCTCTACTAAAACTACAAAAAAGTCTTTTCTTTTCTTTTCTTTTCTTTCTTTCTTTTTCTCTTTCTTTCTTTTCTTTCTCTCTCTCTCTCTCTCTTTCTTTCTTTCTTTCCTTTCCCTCTCTGGCCCAGGCTACAATCTACTCCGCTTGCTGCTGCCCGCGCCGCGGACTGCCTGCGACTGCCGGTGCGCGCGACCGCTGCCTACCTTTTCTCCTTTTGCTGCAGGCACGCGTTCGCCATCTTGGCCACGCTGGTCGCCAGCTCCTCACGCCGAGTGCTCTGCCCGCCTCAGCCTCCCGAGGTACTGGGAATACAGACGGAGTCTCGCTCACCCAGTGCTCGGTGTTGCCCGGGCTGGAGTGCGGTGGCGTGGTCTGGCCTCGCGGCAGCCTCTGCCCCCCAGCCGCCTGCCTTGGCCTGCCAGGGTGCTGGGATTGCAGCCCCTGCCTGGCCGCCTTCCCATCTGGGAGGTGGGGAGCGCCTCTGCCCGGCCGCCCCGTCTGGGAAGTGAGGAGCACCTCTGCCCGGCCACCCACCGTCTGGGAAGTGAGGAGCGCCTCTGCCCGGCCGCCCCGTCTGGGAAGTGAGGAGCGCCTCTGCCTGGCCGCCCCGTCTGGGAAGTGAGGAGCGCCTCTGCCCGGCCACCCATCATCTGGGAAGTGAGGAGCGCCTCTGCCCGGCCTCCCATCGTCTGGGAGGTGAGGAGTGCCTCTGCCCGGCCGCCCCGTCCGGGAAGAAGTGAGGAGCGCCTCTGCCCGGCCACCCACCGTCTGGGAAGTGAGGAGCGCCTCTGCCCGGCCACCCACCGTCTGGGAAGTGAGGAGCGCCTCTGCCCGGCCGCCCCATCTGGGAAGTGAGGAGCACCTCTGCCCGGCCACCCATCGTCTGGGAAGTGAGGAGCGCCTCTGCCCGGCCACCCATCATCTGGGAAGTGAGGAGCGCCTCTGCCCGGCCACCCCGTCTGGGAAGTGAGGAGTGCCTCTGCCCGGCCACCCATCGTCTGGGAAGTGAGCAGCGCCTCTGCCCGGCCGCCCCGTCTGGGAAGAAGTGAGGAGCGCCTCTGCCCGGCCGCCCCGTCCGGGAAGAAGTGAGGAGCGCCTCTGCCCGGCCGCCCCGTCCGGGAAGAAGTGAGGAGCGCCTCTGCCCGGGCGCCCCGTCCGGGAAGAAGTGAGGAGCGCCTCTGCCCGGCCGCCCCGTCCGGGAAGAAGTGAGGAGCGCCTCTGCCCGGCCGCCCCGTCCGGGAAGAAGTGAGGAGCGACTCTGCCCGGCCGCCCCGTCCGGGAAGAAGTGAGGAGCGACTCTGCCCGGCCGCCCCGTCCGGGAAGAAGTGAGGAGCGCCTCTGCCCGGCTACCCATCGTCTGGGAGGTGAGGAGCGCCTCTGCCCGGCCACCCATCGTCTGGGAAGTGAGGAGCGCCTCTGCCCGGCCACCCATCGTCTGGAAAGTGAGGAGCGCCTCTGCCCGGCTGCCCCATCTGGGAAGTGAGGAGTGCCTCTGCCCGGCCACCCATCGTCTGGGAAGTGAGGAGCGCCTCTGCCCGGCCACCTATTGTCTGGGAAGAAGTGAGGAGCGTCTGCCTGGCCGCCCCGTCTGGGAAGTGAGGAGCTCCTCTGCCCGGCCGCCCCGTGTCTGGGTAGAAGTGAGGAGCTCCTCTGCCTGGCCGCTCCGTCTGGGAGGTCTACCACGGAGGCCAGAAGCAATGTGGGGGCTGGACGTGGTGGCTCACGCCTGTGGTCCCAGCACTCTGGGGAGCGAGGCAGGTTGATCACTTCGGGCTAGGAGTTCAAGACCAGTCTGGCCAACTTGGCGAAACATGAAGAATACAACAGACAAACCAACCAACCAACTCAGTGACAACAAAACAGGTCTACCCTGGAGTCATACTCTAATTTTTTCTATTTTCCTCCCTTTCTGATCCTTTATCCCACTTTCTTTTTCTTCCTCTTCCTTCTCCCTCTTCTTTGTCAAATAGAGGATTGAGTTATTATCACTGATCCATATAAAGTCCCTCTCTCATTTATTTTAACTCCCACCCCCCATTTCTATTCCCCGACTTCCCATGTGCAACCTTCCTAATATGTTTGATACGCATCTTTTTGTTTGTATGTATTTTTAGAAAATGTTTATTGTTTTTGTATGCAAAAAAATTAATAAAAAAAAAAAAAATTAGCCAGGCCTGGTATCTGGCGCCTGTAGTCCCAGCTCTTCAGGAGGCTGAGGCAGGAGAATGGCATGAACCCGGGAGGTGGAGCTTGCAGTGAGCCGAGATCGTGCCACTGTACTCCAGCCTGGATGACAGAGCAAGACTCTGTCTCAAAAAAAAAAAAAAAAAACAGCTCAGTAACAGGCCAATGACTGTTTTTCAAAGGACATATACCTGCCAGAAGCCTCAGGTAACTTTCTAGTCTCAAATCCCCATGACCATCCCTGAGGGGCAGTCACGGGCTTTGGTAAGAAGCTCCATAGGTGTGAGTTGGTTGCCGACATTGCTAACATCATTTGAACACTGAGGTGCTGCGGCCCCAAAGGAATCTCTTCGAAGTTCCCAAAGAGCCTGCCATTTGTTCATTTTTCAAAGCCCCATATAAATTAGCTCCCCATTCCCTCTTAACTTCAAGAATAAGGGTTGATAAAATTCCCAAACATGGTATGTGATTTCTCCAGGAACCAAGAAATTGAACCAATTTTTGTGCCTTTTTCCTCTGTCTTAAAGCTAGCAACTTAATTTTGGTTGTTTGAGAATGTTTCTAGTGGCTCTAGCCCAAATAATTCCTCTTTTTTTTTTTTTTTTTTAAGACAGTCTCACTCTGCCACTCAGGCTGGAGTGCAGTGGCGTGGCCTCGGCTCACTGCAACCTCCACCTCCTGGGTTCAAGCAATTCTCCTGCCTCAGCCTCCTGAGTAGCTGGGATTACAGGCAAGTGCCAATCGTGGCTAATTTCTGTATTTTTAGTAGAGACAGGGTTTTGCCATGTTGGCCAGGCTGGTCTCCAACTCCTGACCTCAAGTGATCCGCCTGTCTTGGCCTCCCAGTCTTGTCCTTGTCACCCAGGCTGAAGTGCAGTGGCACGATCTCAGCTCCCACACCAGGATTACGGATGTGAGCCACCACACCCAGCCTAGCCCAAGTAATTTCTAAGAATTTTACCATTTATGCTAAGCCTTGCATTTTAGCCAGTTAATCATCCCCTCCCTGGTTTTTATATGATTAACAAGCACTTCCAATTCAGTCTTAGCTGGATATTTGGATTGAGAGATTAACATTATTATCATCCATATAGTAAGATATAGTATTAGCCGGGCACAGTGGCTCATGCCTGTAATCCCAGCACTTTGGGAGGCTGAGGCGGGATAATCACTTGAACCTGGGAGGCGGAGGTTGCAGTGAGCCAAGATCTCGCCATTGCACTCCAGCCTGGGTGACAGAGTGAGACTCCATCTCAAATAAACAAAAAAAAAGATATAGTATTTTCCAGTGCAATCAAATCTAAGTTGTTCCTCATTAGGTTGTAGCAATAAGCAAGATAATTTAAATGTCCTGTGGGAGCACCTTAAATGTGCATTGGTGGCCTTTCCACACAAAAATGCAAACTGATTATGATTTTCTTCTGAAATAGGAATCAAAAAGAAAGTAAGTGGCCAGGTGTGGAGGCTCACACCTGTAATTCCAGCATTTTGGGAGGCCAAGGTCGGAGGATTGTTTGTGGCTTAGAGTTTGAGGTCAGTTTAGGCAACTTAATGAGATCCTTGTCTCTACAAAAAATTTTAAAAATTAGCCAGATGTGGTGGCACATGCCTGTAGTCCCAGCTACTCGGGGAGCAGAGGCAGAAGGATCACTTGAGCCAAAGAATTCAAGGTTACAGTGAGCCACAATTATGCCACTCACTGTACATTTCATGAAATCTCTTTCCTCAAAGGCATCCCCATTCAGATGTCACATCCATTCCAATAATATATCAGGGAGAGATGATAACAATTATGCAATTACATTGAAATATAATTCACCAGGAGCAGTGGCTCATGCCTGTAATCTCAGCACTTTGGGAGGCCAAGGTGGGTGGATCACCTGAGGTCAGGAGCTTGAGACCAGCCTGGCCAACATGGCGAAACCGTCTCTACTAAAAATACAAAAAAAGAAATTAGCCAGGCGTGGTGGCACATGCTTGTAGTCCCAGCTACTTGGGGCCGGCCATGGTGGCTCACACCTATAATCCCAGCACTTTGGGAGGCTGAGGCCAGGAGTTAGAGACTAGCCTGGCCAACATGGTGAAACCCCATCTCTACTAATAATACAAAAAAAAATAGCTGGGCGTGGTGGCGCATGCCTATAATCTCAGCTACTCGGGAGGCTGAGGCAGGAGAATTGCTTGAACCCAGGAGGCAGAGGTTGCAGTGAGCCAAAGTTGCACCACTGCACTCCAGCCTAGGCGACAAGAGTGAAACTCCATCTCAAAAAAAGAGAAAGAAATATAATTCACACATCATAAAATTCACCCATTTAAAATGAACAACTCAGGGTGTGGTGACTCATACCTATAACCCCAGTGCTTTGGAGGCCAAGGCGGGACGATTGCTTGAGGCCAGGAGTTGAGATCAGCCTGGGCAACACAGCTAGACCCTGTCTCTAAAAAAATTTTTTTTAAAAGAAAATGAAAACTTAGCTGGGCATGGTGGCATGTGCCTGTAGTCCTAACTACTCGGGAGGCTGAGGTGGAAGGGTCTGTTGAGCCCAGTAGTACAAAGCTGCGGGGAGCTATGATTGCAGTACTATACTCCAGCCTGGGCAACAGAGTGAGGCTCTGTCTCTAAAAAGAGTAAATAAAATGTACAGTTCAATAGATTTCAGCATATTCATAAACACGCGCAACCACCACCACTATCAATTTTGGAACATTTTCATCCCCCCAGAAAGAAACGCTGTGCCCATTAGCAGTTGCTTTCCATTTCCCCCGTTACCCTCCAAGCCCTAGGCAACTACTATGTTACTTTCTTTATAGATTTGCCTACTAGGGACATTTCATATAAATTCAATCATACAATACATGGTCCTTTGTGTCTGGTTGCTTTCACTTAGCAAAATGATCATGTTGGTAGAGGTGCTTAAAAAATAAAATAAAAAGAACAACAAAAAAAGGAAGCCAAATTCATCCATGTTGTATTGTTTTAGTACTTCATATTCCTTTTCATTGTCAAATAATGTTTCATTATGTGGATATACTACATTTGATTGTCATATATACCATATTTTTTTCCTCAATCCAGTTGATGGATATGTGGATTGTTTACACTTTGGCTGTTATAAATAATACCGCTGTGCACATTAGTGTGCAAGTTTTTATATGGACATTTTTCACTTTTTTTCCTTAAGACAGGGTCTTGCTCTGTCACCTAGGCTGGAGTGCAGTGGCTTGATCACCATCCATTGCAGCCTCAACCTCACGGGCTGAAGCGATCCTCCCACCTCAGCTTCCCAAGCAGCTAGTACTACAGGAGCACACCACCATTTTTTATAGAGACAGGGGTGTTGGGGGGGTCTCCCTATGTTGCCCAGGTTGGTCTCAAACCCCTGGGCTCAAGTGATCCTCCCACCTCAGCCTCCTAAAGTGCTGGGATTACAGGCCTGAGCCACCACACCTGGCCCATTTTTCACTCAAACTTACAGTTGCATTGTCATATTAAACTAATTAAGTTAATTGCCATTTAATTTTTATTAGCAGGTATAACAATACATTATGCACCATGATCCAACGATGACAATAAAGTTTTTCACCACTCCAGGCATTTTGCCCACACCAATGTAAATGTCCTTAGGTCCCATAGCACCAAGAGACTCTGCCACCCTTTTCTTTACATCACACTGCTTTAAAGTGACTGTAGATTCTGTTTTCGCATCATCCTAAAGGTTTATTTGTTTAATTCATCAAGACTAGGATACATTAGAAATCTTGGCTGGGAGCAGTGGCTCACACCTGTAATCCCAGCACTTTGGGAGGCTAAGGTGGGAGGATTGCTTGAGCCCAGGAATTTGAAACCAGCCTGGGCAACAAAGTGAGATGGAGTCTTGCTCTGCCACCCAGGCTGGAGTGCAGTAGCGTAATTTTGACTCACTGCATCCTCTGCTTCCCAGGTTCAAGCAATTCTCCTGCCTCAGCCTCTTGAGTAGCTGGGATTACAGGCAGGTGCCACCATGCCCGGCTAATTTTTTCATTTTTAGTAGAGACAGGGTTGCAGCATGTTGGCCAGGCTGGTCTCAAACTCCTGACCTCAGGTGATCCACCCGCCTCGGCCTCCCAGTGTGCTGGGATTACAGGCGTGAGCCACCATGCCCAGCCCTTCCTTTTTTTTTTTTTTTTTTTTTTTTTTTTTTATAAGAGACAAGGGCTCACTCTGTTGCCAAGGCTGTA
The DNA here is from genome assembly GCF_028878055.3 of Symphalangus syndactylus. NCBI lineage: Eukaryota > Metazoa > Chordata > Mammalia > Primates > Hylobatidae > Symphalangus > Symphalangus syndactylus. The sequence goes on from NC_072440.2 coordinate 30,118,508, forward strand.
GTACAAGTGCAGTGGCATGATTCTAGTTGACTGCAGCCTCAGATTCCTGGGCTTAAGTGATCCTCTTGCCTCAGCCTCTCAAAATGCTGGGATTACAGGTGTGAGCCATGACACCCGGCCTCCTTTCTTTTCAATGATGTTAATCATTGAAAAATGATGTTAATCATTCAGCACAATTTGGAGCAAAGGAGCTAGTAAGTCTTCAACAGCCTCTCACTTCATCCTGCTCCCCCAGTAGTAGGGTCACACAAAAAGTCTACGAAGGTGGAGGCCCTCTTATCACAGCATCAGTCATCACTTAAGTCAAAGACATAAAACTAAGGGATACCTTAGTTTCATCATAGAACCAGTTCAAACGTGCTTGCTTGCATTCTCAACATTTCAGTAACCTCTAGGGAGTATTTCATCTAACAATTATGGGTGGAATTGGGCAGTTCCCCTTTACAAGATATGTTTTATGTACTCCCGCATTTATGCAGCTCAACCGATTTGGAATTTGCCCAGCTAACCACATTGCGGCAAAAGCTGCAGCTAATTGACGATCTTCAACGAATTCAGCTAATTAAGAGCAAGCACACCCTTTCATTTGAAGGTACATTTGACAGTACCTAATACAAGGAAAAGAGCTCCTTTGTCATTCATGTATATCAAGCCCAGCAGTGGTTCTGCCGGAAGCTGTCAGTCCACAGGCAACTTCACTCTTTTGTAGTTCCCTGTTTCAGTTGTCTCTTGATGCCCTCCCACTGTAGTTTCTTTGGTGATTATCTACCAGATAAGGGTCACATTCCCATCAGAAGAAATATCTGCCCAACTCCCCTTTGGCATCATGTTCCTTCCCTTTACAGAAGGAACTTGGTGCACTTGGCAACGCAGGCCTCTTTTTTAGTTACTTTCATTTTTGCCAAAGCAGCCTAACCAGCCAGGGAACTGTATTCTTGGTTGACTTCCTCTGTGTGTGGATTTCTTTTTAAATCTATTTAGCGATTTCCTCTTGCTCTGCATCAACCACCTTCAAGTTCCATTGTCATCCCTTTCTTCCCATTGAGAGTTGTAGCACTTCAACAAATTCAAACAGGGATTCTCCAGCAACCAGCCTGGCACCAGTGGCTCTAAATCTTTCCCCACTTTTCATCTTTCTCCCAAACAAAGCCTTAGCTATCATTTAAATTATAAAGTAAAAAACTGGCGGGCCAGGCGCAGTGGCTCACACCTGTAATCCGAGAACTTTGGGAGGCTGGGACGAGTGGATCACTTGAGTTCAGGAGTTCAAGACCAGCCTGGCCAACATGGCGAAACCCCATCTCTACTAAAGTAACAAAAAAAATCAGCCGGGTGTGGTGGTGCATGCCTGTAATCCCAGCTACTCGGGTGGCTGAGGCACAAGAATTGTTTGAACCCAGGAGGCAGAGGTTTCAGGCTTCAGTGCCACTGCACTACAGCCTGGGCAATAGTGTGAGACCCTGTCTTGGAAAAAAAAAAACAAAAAACAAAACAAAACCTGGGGCCAGGAGCAGTTGCTGACACCTGTAATCCCACCACTTTGGGAGGCCGAGGCAGGCAAATCACTTGAGCCCAGGAGTTCAAGACCGGCCTGGGCAACATGGTAAGACTCCAGCTCTACAAAATAATTTTTTTAAAAGTTAGGCAGCCATGGTGGTGTGCGCCTGTAGACCCAGCTACTCGGGAGGCTGAGGTGGGAGGATCTCTTGAGCCCAGGAGGTTGAGGCTATAGTGAGCCGTGATCGAGACACTGCACTCAACTTGGGTGACAGAGTGAGACCCTGTCTCAAAAACAAAGTAATGATCCTATTCACAGTACCCTCTTCATCAATTACACAGGTTTGGATCATTGAAAAGACTTAGAAAACTCCGCATAGTATCCTCACATAAGGCTTTAATAAAGGTAAAGGATAGATACAAAAAAAAAAAAAAAAAAAAAACCAGCAAACCAAAAGGCAAGTGAAACACCACGCGTGGTTCCTAGGGTCCTTTTGCAGCCACAGAGGATGTGGAAGATGTGCTTCCTCTTTAAGCAATGAACCAGCTAGATGATACATGCAAGACACCTTGGTCTCAGGAGAACTGTAACCTCATCTGAGGCTCCTTTATACTCCTCTGATCAGGTAGCCAACATTAGCTTGCATACCAGGGCTCAAAACCAGAAACAAGCTGGTATAGTCAAGCTGGGGCTGTGGCATGCACCTGTAATCCCAGCTACTTGGGAGGCTGAAGTGAGAGGATCACTTGAGCCCAGAAGCTCAAAGCCAGTGAGATTTCATCTCCAAAAAGAAAGAAAGAAACAAGAAACAGGCTGCTCCCTGGTCTGTCTCCCACCCCAGCACAGGACTCTATTAATCACTGGCTAGTACATTTCATTTAGGTTTGGCCAAGGAACAGCACCGAGGCTTCAGGCCTCCCCAGAGATAAATGAGTACAGAGTTGCAGCAGACCAGCAGACATCGATCCTGTCTGACGCAACAAAGTTTGGTGGTCAATCATGCCAGTCTGGAGGCTGTTTCTGGGGGAGGAGAAGTAATTTCCAAGGCCCTTTCCAGGTCTAATATTCTTTGACTACGATGCTAAGAGTGCCATTGAGGCAACTGTGCCATGGAGCTAGGATTTAAACCCAAGTCTGTGTGACTCCAGTGTCTGTCTTCTTTCCTCCACACCATCCTGCCTCCAAAGAGAGAAACAACAGCAAGACAAAGAAGGGGCCATGGGTGTAGGTGTGGAAGAAACGCACCTTTGCCAGAGATAGTATTTACTTACCTGAGGTTTATCCACAGTTCTAGTCTAATAGAGGAGAATGCTGGCCAGTGGAAGGAATGTATGTGGCTGAAGTACAAATGCTCTGACCGTCCTTTAGTAGGAAGCAGTGAGAAAATATTTAAGGAACTAAAACGCAAAACAAATTGCGCAGTCAGAGACTTTACCAGTAAATGCTCTAAGGTCTTGAGTCAACAGGATTTAATCAGGACCCAAAAGGAGTAATGAAACCTACAAAGTCTCACACCAGAAGTATTTCATTCTAGTTTTTTTGTTTCTGTTGTTTTTGAGACAGTGTCTCACCCTGTCACCCAGGCTGGAATGCAGTGGCACGATCCTAGCTCATTGCAGCCTCAAACTCCCAGGCTGAAGCGATCCTCCCATCTCAACCTCCCAAAGTGCTAGGATTATGGTCACGAACGACCACACCAGGCCTTTATTCTAGTTTGTTAAGATTGGTTAATAGTTAGGGTGCTAGTGTCTTATTTCTGTTATAGTAACAATTTCTATCTTTCTGATAGCTTTTAGGATCTTTTCTCCTAAGTGTAGATCTCTCTACATTCATTGGGCTGGGTATTCAGTGGGCCTTTTCAATCTGAGCTCTTGGGTCTCCCATCAAGCCTGGGAAATTACCTTCTATTATTTCTTTGATAACTTCCTACTATCTGTTACTCTCTTTTTACTCTCTTGGTATTCCCACTATTCAGGTGAGAAATTAATTGATCACTTGTTTTTTTTTTTTTTTTCCATATATTCTTTTCCTACTTTCTAAGGGTCTTGCTCTGTCATCCAGCCTGGAGTGCAATGGCACAATCACAGCTCACTGCAGCCACCACCTCCTGGACTCAAGTGATCTTCCCACCTCAGCCTCCCAAGTTATTGGACTACAGACGTGTGCTACCATGCACAGCTAATTTTTTATTTTATTTTATGTAGAGATGGGGGTCTCACCATGTTGCCCAGGCTGGTCTCAAACTCCCGGGCTCAAGTGATCTGCCAGCCTCAGCCTCCCAAAATGCTGGGATGACAGGTGTGAGCCACCGCACCCAGCTGTCCTCTCCTTTATATTCCAGCTCTCCAATCTGGTTTAAAATTTCAGCAATTGTAATTTCCCACAGCTCTTTCTTTTCTCTGCTCCTTATTTTCATAGTGTCAATTTTTTTAACCAGTGCCATCTTCCTGAATCTGTTGTACGATACTAATGTTTAAGTTCCTGTTTCCTGAATTATGTTTCCTCAAAGGTTTCTACCACTTACCTTGGTGTTTACTTCTCATATTATCAACTTTCCTCAAATGTGTAGTGATCCTGGGTTTTCAACTCCTGTTTAAGAATTAGGTCATTTAAAAATACATTGGTCAAAATACTCGTTAAAAAATCAGGAGCCACAGGAGTGGGACTTGAACCTGGGCCTTTCACTCTATGGAGAACAAGAATCACCCTAACGTCAGAAGGTCAGAGAAAGATCTCAGAAAATGATTTCAAGTTACTTGGTATTTTTTTGTTTTGTTTTTGGAGATAGGGTCTCACTTTGTCATCCAGACTGGAGTGCAGTGGCACAATCTCGGTTCACTGCAGCCTCGACTTCCCAGGCTCAAGTGATCCTCTCATCTCAGCCCCACAAGTAGCTGGGACTACAGGCGTGCACCACCACGCCTGACTAATTTTTGTATTTCTAGTGGAGACAGGGTTTCGCCATGTTGCCCAAGCTGGTCTCGAACTCCTGACCTCAAGCCATTTGCCCACCTCAGTCCCCCAAAATGCTGGAGTTCCAGGCATGAGCCACTGGGCCTGGCCTGTTACTTGTAAAGACAAAGCTAGCAGCCGAAAACTTACTTGGAACATTCCTTGGACATAAAATCACCATTTCTTAAAAGGATTCTTAGTTTTGGGGTGCCAGTGCCCAAACTGGTTCTCTAGGTCAGCTAAGAGAAAGCAATGTGTTCAATTTTGGGGGGAGCAGGGAAGACTCCTGTAATTTTTTGCCCCAGGGTAAACACTTGTGTGTCAAATATTCTGATCATGGGGTAGAGAGAGCTGACTGTCCCATGCAGGGGCTTCCAATTAGTCCCTCAATTTTCAGCCCTTCATGTCACTCCAGCCCTCCTTCCTATCTGGCATCCTGTGTCCGCAGTTACTCCAAGCTTCTCCATAGGGCAGATAGTCTCTCATAGGACACTCCATATTCAGGAAGCGGTTTCCGTGGGCTGCTTCCTTCCTGACTACTGGTCCATATAGTTTCTACTTTCCAAGAATGTGTTAAAATTTTCTATGTGCTACTGGTCCCATTTCTGTTTTATTTTTATTTTTTTACCTTTAAGCTCTGTTGATTGCTTAAAGGTAAAATCCACCTGAGGTAAAATCCGCTTAAAGGTAAGATCCGCCTGAGGAGGCGGCATCTGATTTGCGCAGAGCCCACAGGTTGGTTTGAACAGGTGTGACGTTTACATAGCACGTGGGGAAGGTTGGTCGCCCCACCCTAATCTTACTATGACAAAGGGCAGAGTGACCTTGACATGCCATGTCCTCAAAATCAAAGGACAGAGTTGAGGTCCTCCCCTCTACTCACCTTTCCAATGAATGCACCTCGGAATCCCAGACGAAGTCCCCAATATGAAGTGGCATTGTTGTCTGGGGTCACCCAGGTTCGTCATCTCGCACCAACAAGGTTAAGGACATGGATACACACGAGGAGTGGGTTTAGGAGCAGAGGTTTAACAGGCAAAAGAAAAAGGAGAACAGCTCTCTCCCTTGTGAGAGAGAGGGGCTTCCGAAAGGAAAATCCCAGGTTCGATCATTTCTTATAATGGCTCACAGAACTCAGAAACTTATGTTTACTGCTTTATCATAAAGGATACAGATGAACAGGCCGTTGAAGAGGTACACAGGGCAAGGTCCAGAAGGGTCCCAGGTGAGCACAGGCCCTTTCGTCTTCATGCAGTTTGAGGTGCATCACCTTCTTGGTATGTGGTTGGGGTTAACCAAACCAAAAGCTCTCCAAACCTGTGGTTTATTTTTTAATGGAGGTGCTATCACTTAGGCATGATTGGTTAAATCACTGGCAGTTGGTGGTTCGTCAATCTCCAGCCCTTTTACCCTCTCTGGAGATCAAGGGGTGGGGCTTGACATTCTTGTTTTCTTAATTTTCCTGGGTTTATACTTTTAAGAATCAGTAATGTGTATTTATTACCAAAAACATTAACTAAAATTTACATAGAGCTTATAAAGGAAAAACCATTTCCCTACTCACATTCTGACATCAAATATATGGGTTTTCCACCAACCAATTCTCTAATTCTCCACAGACAGCAGCTGAGTGTCCTACAATTTTGCTCAATTCTGATGCTAACTAACCAGAGTTAGTGCAGACCCCACAGGTTAGGGGCTCAGCCCCCAAGACTGCCCCCTACTTCGGATGCCAGCCACAACTATTAGGACCTCAGGGTACCCACACTTCTGTCCGAGTTCACTACAAATGATGGGTATCTGCAACCCCCTCAGGTTCGATAATTCCTTTCTTGGGGGTTGGGGGAGTTTAGGAGCAGAAGTTTAACAGGCAAAAGAAAGAAAAAGGAGAACAGATCTCTCCCTTGTGAGGGGCTTCCGAAAGGAAAATCCGGCCTGTGGTGGACTGCACCAGATTTTATAGGCAGGCCTGAGGAGGCGGTGTCTGATTTGCGCAGAGCCCACAGGTTGAACAGGTGTGACGTTTACATAGCACGCGGGGAAGGTTGGTCGCCCCACCCTAATCTTACTATGACAAAGGGCAGAGTGACCTTGACATGCCATGGGCTTTCCAGAGCAAGGGCAGAGAGTGACGCTCACTGTGGTGGGGGAGGAGACCCTCTGCTCCTAGAAAATCACAACAGCATGCGCCTGTGCTATATCCCTGGTTACTACAGCATTCTTTGTTCTTGCCTAACAAGATTACTTCCCTGAACTGTAAAACTCCCCCAGTACTGCATAGAGAGAGGATAGGAGACATGGTGGTCGTGGATAGGAAATGAGGGAATTATGATAGGAAAGTTGGAGGTCCTGTTGCTGACACCTGTTAGGGTGGTGGGAGGCTGGGGTCAGTCCAGAAGCCTTCGGATGGCACCAGGAGGTAGCCCCAGCCAGAAATCCTCAGTTGCTCCAGGACCTCTTCCAGCCCCACACGACAGCTTGGTCCTCCGTGAAAGGAAACTGGTTCAAACATGGCCAATATGCCCAGCAGCCCGTGGGTATTGGGGGGTCCCCCAAGACTTATAAGGCTGGCAGCCACGCTCATCATTTTTAAATGGCTAATTGGTGAAGGCAGAGTTTTCCCATTCACAGAAGCAGAAAGGGGCCCAGTAGTTGGTTTGGTTTGATTCTAAAATGGAGGCCAAGAGCCTCGAAATCAAGGGACAGAGTTGAGGTCCGCCCCTCTACTCACCTTTCCAATGAATGCACCTCGGAATCCCAGACGAAGTCCCCAGTATGAAGTGGCATTGTTGTCTGGGGTCAATACCCAGGGTTCATCGTCTCGCACCAACAAGGTTAAGGACACGGATACACAGGAGGAGTGGGTTTAGGAGCAGAGGTTTAACAGGCAAAAGAAAAAGGAGAACAGCTCTCTCCCTTGTGAGAGAGAGGGGCTTCCGAAAGGAAAATCCCAGGTTCGATCATTTCTTATAATGGCTCACAGAACTCAGAAATTTTACTTATGTTTACTGCTTTATCAGAAAGGATACAGATGAACAGGCCGTTGAAGAGGTACACAGGGCAAGGTCCAGAAGGGTCCCAGGTGAGCACAGGACCTTTCGTCTTCATGCAGTTTGAGGTGCATCACCTTCTTGGTATGTGGTTGGGGTTAACCAAACCAAAAGCTCTCCAAACCTGTGGTTTATTTTTTAATGCAGGTGCTATCATTTAGGCATGATTGGTTAAATCACTGGCAGTTGGTGATTCGTCAATCTCCAGCCCTTTTACCCTCTCTGGAGGTCAAGGGGTGGGGCTGCAAATCCCAGACCTCTAATCATGCCTTAGTCTTTCAGGGGATAGCCCCCATCCTGAAGTTGTCTAAAGGATCCCAGCCACCAGTTAGCTCATTGTCATACACTCTTATCACTTGGAGATTCCAAAGGTCTTAGAAGCTCTTGTGTCAGGAACCAAGACCAAGTGTTCTAATAAAAGATGTTTCTATCACCCCTGTCACTCCAGAAACAAGGGTTTCTGGAGATCTGTGCCAGGAACTGGATGAAGATCAAATATAAATATTTTTTATATCACAATATTGCAGTCTACTACTTGCCAGGCACAATTCTAAGCACTTTACATGTGTCCACTTAATTCCTTTAACAGTCCAAATCAGCTATTGCTATATCTCCGTATTACAGATAAGGAAACTCAAGCACGTAGGGGTTAAGGTTAACCAGTGATCTGGCTAGTCTGTACTTTTACCTGATGTTGTGCTGCCATAGAAACTAGATTTTTTTTTTTTTTAGACTGAGTCTTTCTCTGTTGCCGGGCTGGAGTGCAATGGCATGATCTCAGCTCACTGCAACCCCCGCCTCCCGGGTTCAAGTGATTCTCCTGCCTCAGCCTCCCCAGCAGCTGGGACTACAGGCACATGCCACCTCGCCCAGCTAATTTTTGAATTTTCAGTAGAGACGGGGTTTCACCCTGTTGACCAGGATGGTCTTGATCTCTTGACCTCGTGATCCGCCCACTTCAGCTTCCCCAAATGCTGGGATTACAGGCATGAACCACAGCATCTGGCCAAGACTAGATTTTTAAGAAAAGGCAATCCAGATGTCCTAGAAGGTTCATTTCCTCTTTTTGGTGGTTTAGCAAATTTCTGAGTTAGTAGGGCTTCTAGCTGTTATCAGCAGCATTAGTATGTGAACCATAGCTAAGCTGTAGTCCAACAAGGCCATTTCTTCAACAGAGAAGCAAACGTTAAATAATCGACCAGGTATTCATTGGCTCCCTCTTTTTGTATCAACATCCACAATTGTTACAGTGTCAAGTGTTTGTTGGAACCACTTTCCATGGTGCATCCAGCTGTGCCTAGACCAGCAGGTCTTTTTCCAGAAGTCCAGATGGCAGGGGAACCTCTTCACGTTGACCCTTCTCCCTGTAATTTTTTCCCCAATAAACCTTTTCATTATGTTGCTGTATTTATACCCAAATACACATTACATTTATTTTAGCACCTTGTACATTTTGTTGCCCTTATAAGTTGGAGGGGTTTTAAAACTATTTTTTATTCTCAATATTCATTGATGATGTATAGGACTCCTTCTGGCCTGTTTAATATATGATTGTAAATCCCCCTGAATTTTCTTAGATGTTTGTATTATCTGATTATGACAGTTTTGTCTTTTACATTATTTATTGCCTTGTTGCATTGATTAGGTCCTCTAATATAATGTTGCTTAATAATGAAGATAGATATCCTATCTTATTCTTGACTTTTGGTATAAATTCTTCTAAAGTTTGAGCATTAAACATGATGTTTGTTGTAGATTTTTAGTGGCTACTCTTTAGCAGTTAAAGTAACTTCTCTTTTACTTCCAGTGACACTACTACCTAATTTGAAGAGAGGATTTGGAGTTTTGAGTTTTAAAATATTGTTTTCAAACACATTTTTAGCTAAAAAGTACACACACATAGGGCAGTGTTTTAAAGTTTAGCTACTTCATGGCATATGTGTATACTCACTGAGGTTTTAATTTAATGGCTTATTGGTCATTCATGTATCTTCTTTAGTAAGGTAATTAAATTCTTTTTTTTTTTTTTAAAGACAGAGTCTCGCTTTGTCACCCAGGTTGGAGTGCAGCGGCACAATCTCAGCTCACTGCAACCTCCGCCTCCTGGGTTCAAGTGATTCCCCCTGCCTCAGCCTCCCGAGTAGCTGGGATTACAGGCGCCCGCCACCATGCCCAGCTAATTTTTGTATTTTTAGTAGAGACGGGGTTTCACCATGTTAGCCAGGCTGGTCTCGAACTCCTGACCTCGTGATCCACCCACCTCGGCCTCCCAAAGTGCTGAGATTACAGGTGTGAGCCACTGCACTTGGCCGTAATTAAATCCTTGACCCATTTTAAAATTGCGTGTTTTCCTTTTTATTACTAAATTATAAGAATTCTTATATATTTTGCATACTAGTCCTTTGTTAGATATTTACATTGCACATATATTCTCTCAGTGTGTTAACCATCTTTTCATTTTCTTAATGGTGTCTTTCAAAAAGAAGTTTTTAATTTTGATGGAGTCCAATTTTAATTTTTGTTATGATTGATAGTTTTTGTGTCCTAAGAAATCACTATCTACTCTAAAGTTGTGAAGATATTCTAAAAGTTAATATTTGTATTGTACAATATCAACTGTTAGTTGAGGATGTGGAGCAACTGCGAGCTCATACATTAGTTGTGAAAATGTAAAATGGTATTAATACGATGTCTTCGGAAAAACAGTTCACTGGTGTCACGGAAAGATTTTTTAAAATTCTAAGTACCAGCCTGGCCAACATGGTGAAACCCCGGCACTACTAAAAATACAAAAATTAGCCGGCCATGGTGGCACATGCCTGTAGTCCCAGCAACTTGGGAGGCTGAGGCAGGACAATCACCTGAACCCAAGAGGCGGAGGCTGCAGTGAGCCAAGATCGTGCCACTGCACCCTAACCTGGTTGACAGAGCAAGACTGTCACAAAAACATTGCCATGCAATGTAGCAATTCCATTCCTACATATTTACTCAAGAAAAATGAAAACACACGAACACACAAAGATTTATACAATAACGTTCATAGCAACTTTATTCATAATAATAACCAAAAAATCAGAAACAACCCAATGTCCATTGGGGATAAACACATGGATAAACAACGTATCCATAAATGAAGTACAGGCAGTAAAAAGAAGCAAAGTATTGATATATGCAACAAATGGATAAGCTGAAAAACATTATGCTAAGCAAAAGAAGCCATACATATCATTTAATTTTTAAAAATTGTATATAACAGACAAATCTCATCTACAGTGACAGAAAACAGATCAATGTCACGGGCGGCTGGAACTCCTAGTGGGTACTGACTGCAAAGGAGCCCTTCTGGAGTGATGAAGATGTTCTCTCTCGATTGTGGTGGTCGTGGCATGGGTACAGAACACTTGTCAAAAGGCATGGAATTACTCAAGATGGGAGCATGTTTATTGTATGTTAATTATAACTCAATAAAATTGATTTTTTAAAATTCTAAGTACATATATAAATACATTAATGTTTACAGAGCATTAAGAGAAGTGAAAAAGGTTGGGCGCAGTGGCTCATGCCTGTAATCCCAGCACTTTGGGAGGCCGAGGTGGGTGGACACGAGGTCAGGAGATCGAGACCATCCTGGCTAACAAGGTGAAACCCCGTCTCTACTAAAAATACAAAAAAAATTAGCCGGGCATGGTGGCGGGTGCCTGTAGTCCCAGCTACTAGGGAGGCTGAAGCAACAGAATGGCGTGAACTCGGGAAGCAGAAATTGCAGTGAGCCGAGATGGCGCCACCGCACTCCAGCCTGGGTGACAGAGCGAGACTCTGTCTCAAAAAAAAAAAAAAAAAAACAAAAGAAGTGAAAAAATAATTCCATGTTTGAGGTTTGGTTTGTTTTTTTTTTGAGACGGAGTCTTGCTCTGTCGCCCAGGCTGGAGTGCAGTGGCGCGATCTCAGCTCACTGCAAGCTCCACCTCCCGGGTTCACGCCATTCTCCTGCATCAGCCTCCCGAGTAGCTGGGACTACAGGCGCCTGCCACCACGCCCGGCTAATTTTTTGTATTTTTAGTAGAGACAGGGTTTCACCGTGTTAGCCAGGATGGTCTCCATATCCTGACCTCGTGATCCGCCCGCCTCACCCTCCGAAAGTGCTGGAATTACAGGCCTAAGCCACTGTGCCCTGCCGAGATTTGTTTTTTTATAAAGTTACCCAAATTTGTTTTTTAAGTTTAGTAGAATTCTTTTATCAAGACCTGTTTTGAAGTTACCTATGTACCTCTCTAAATGGGATTACAGGCAGTAGCTCTCACACTTCAACATTTATTGTAATCACCTGGAGGATTTGTTAAAGCAGATGGCTAGACCCACCCTCAGAGTTTCTGATTCAACAGGCCTGTGATGGGGCTCAAGAATTGCTTTTCTTTTTTTTTTTTTTTTGAGATGGAGTCTCACTCTGTTGCCCAGGCTGCAGTGCAGTGGTGCGATCTCGGCTCACTGCAACCTCCGCCTCCTGGATTCAAGCGATTCTCCTGCCTCAGCCTCCTGAGTAGCTGGGATTACAGGTGCCCTCCACCACGCCCGGCTAATTTTTGTATTTTTAGTAGAGACAGGGTTTCACCATGTTGGTCAAGCTGGTCTCGAACTCTTGACCTCGTGATCTACCCACCTCAGCCTCCCAAAGTGCTGGGATTACAGGCGGGAGGTACCGCGCTGGCCAAGAATTTACATTTCTAATGACTTCTTGGGTGATGCTAATGCTACTTACTGGTCCAAACACTACATTTAGAGTCACTGACTGTAGAGATCCTTAAAAGATCCCTAGTCTTCCAAAGCGTCAATTCTTAATGCTTAAAACTTGAACTAGCCTGGGCACAGTGGCTAAAGTCTGTAATCCCAGCACTTTGGGAGGCCTAGGAGAGAGGATCGTTTGAGGCCAGGAGTTGACACGAGCCTGGACAGCACAGCAAGAGTACATCTCTTAAAAAAAAAAAAAAAAAAAAAATTCAGCCAGGCGTAGTGGTGCACACATGTAGTCCTAGCTACTTGAGAAGCTGAATTGGGAGGATCACTTGCGCCCGGGAATTCAAGGCTGCAGTGAGTTGACTGTGCCATTGCACTCCAGCCTGACAGAGTGATACTGCCTCAAAAAAATAAAAATTTAAATTTAAAACAGAAAGACAAAAAACCCAAATTATCCCCTAAGGCTGGCCACGGTGGCTCACGCCTGTAATCCTAGCACTTTGGAAGGCCAAGGTGGGTGGATCACTTGAGGCCAGGAGTTCCAAGACCAGCCTGGCCAACATGGTGAAACCCCGGCACTACTAAAAATACAAAAATTAGCCGGCCATGGTGGCACATGCCTGTAGTCCCAGCAACTTGGGAGGCTGAGGCAGGACAATCACCTGAACCCAAGAGGCGGAGGCTGCAGTGAGCCAAGATCGTGCCACTGCACCCTAACCTGGTTGACAGAGCAAGACTGTCACAAAAACAAAAACAAAAAATAAATAAATTATCCCCTAAGAGGAGTATATCCCAGGAAGGTATAACACCTGAAACTTAAAAGATTATCTGCCCTGATGATAAATGATAGAAAAGAGACAGGCCAGGCCAAAGTTTGTAAACTGGCGGCCTGAAGATAAGTTTTATTTAGCCTCTGTGTTTTTCTAAATTAGATGCCAACATCTGAAACTTGGGAGAACTCACTTTAAAAATCCAGTTTTTATGGCTGGGCACGGTGGCTCACGCTTGTGATCCTAACACTTTGGAAGACTGAGGTGTGCAGATTACTTGAGCTCAGGAGTTCAAGACCAGCCTGGGCAACATAGGAAGACACTGTCTCTACAAAAAAAAACTTTTTAAAAATTAGCCAGGCACAGTGACACACACCTGTGGTCCCAGCTACTAGGGAGTCTGAAGTGGGACCATCACTTGAGTCCGGAAGGTCGAGACTGCAGTGAGCCATGATTGCACCAATGCACTCCAGCCTGGGGAACAGAGCAAGGCCTTGTCTCAAACAAATAAAAAAAAAATTCAGTTTTTAGTTTAAGTATCATTCCCAGAAGAAAAAAACAGGCTGAGGCCAAATAATGGTTACCTCACTTTAAAAACTTTTTTATTTTTTTGAATTAAGTAACAAAATTTAAAAGATACAAAAGGATGTACAGTGAAAAGTATATCTCCCTTCTATCCCTGATCCCCAGCCTCTCAGAGGCTGCCTCCTTTAGATGGGATGGGTGCTTTCCAGATGTCCCCACTCTGCATCAGCTGGCCACCTTTCACTTATCTGCATTGTCTGCCTGACCCCTTTAGACATCTGAGCTGCCTCCCAATCCATTTTACCGCACCTCTCCTGCATCCCCGTAACACTTGGCATGTCCTTAGCACTTTCACACAAGCTTCTTTACAAGGCTGTGTCTTTTTAGATGGGGAGATTCACAGATGCATGAGGTTAGGTTTACATCTTCTTTTGACTATCTACATCCCTGATAACTAGGACTGTGTCAGACTCATGGCAGATGTACAAGTTTGTTGAGTGAATTAATGAATTAATGAATGGGCAAATTGTGTATTGTTTCCAGAGTCCTGAGGTGTGATGCAAATAGCAATTCAGTCAGGTGAAATCAATAATTTAGATCCCATCAGGATCCCAGCCGAGTCCCCAGTCCATCTTGTAATACTTCTCCCCCGAACAGACTTAGATTACCTGGAAATAATGAATCCTCTGCCCTTACAGAACTGGATCCAAAGCGGATACTAGGGGACTCTAATACTACTTCTCAGCAGTGTGACAACCTCCTGTACCCTTTTTCTCCTTACTACAGGGCCTGAGGACTGAAACTTCTTACCTTTTCTCCTAAACTCTGCCACCCATTAATGGCCTCAGTACTGGGATTCCGCTAACCCACTCCCCAAGGGCTGATTGCACCCTTTCTTTGTCACCACTCATGAAATCATTTCATGCTATGAATTTGCCAACTATTCTAGAGATAAAGCTGAACACAGACATGACCACAAACATGAGGAAGTTATAAAGTATTGAGAAATCCTTCTAGAAGCGGATGCAATGCCACACCACTGAGCACGAGATCTGGCTTCCTGAGCAGTTACCAAAGGACGAGATGACACAGCCCTGTGGGCAAACTAGGATCAATGGGAAATGGAAGAACTTAGGAAAGTAAGTTACTTCTCCTTCCTCTCTTCAATGGACTGCTCAGAGGGACAGTTTCTCCTTATAAACCTTCTGGAGAAGCACCACACTCTAAGTGAACACACTTGCTGGGAGGCTCCTGTATCTCGTCACAGCTTGTCATGAAGCCCGGCCACTGCAATAACACAATGCATCACGTTTTTGCTTGCTTTGCTTTCTCTTTTCTTCCACACTCCCCTGCCCCTAGATCTGCCCCTCCCTAATAAAGTAACAATACTTTCATCTTTGCCTCAGGTTCTACTTCCTAGGGGACCTAAGTTAAGAAATTCTTGTTGCTGGCCAGGTGTGGTGGCTCACGCCTGTAATCCCAGCACTTTGGGAGGCCGAGGCAGGTGGATCACGAGGTCAGGAGATTGAGACCATCCTGGCTAACACAGTGAAACCCCGTCTCCACTAAAAATACAAAAAATTAGCCAGGCGTGGTGGTGGGCGCCTGTAGTCCCAGCTACTTGGGAGGCTGAGGCAGGAGAATGGCATGAAGCCGGGAGGCGGAGCTTGCAGTAAGCCGAGATCGTGCCACTGCACTCCAGCCTGGGCGACAGAGTGAGACTCCATCTCAAAAAAAAAAATTCCTCTTGTTGTAGTTTATTGTTGTTGTAATTTTTGTTTGTTGTAATTTCTAGGGTAACGACTGAAAGAATAAAAACAAAGTATACAATTTTCAAACTAGTGAGGAAAAACACAGAATGGTAGAAAGTAAGTAATCAAAAAGAAGGCAAGAAGGAAAAGATAGTGTCAAATATGCAGTTAAAAAAATTTAAGCCGGGCGTGGCGGCTCACGCTTGTAATCCCAGCACTTTGGGAGGCCGAGGCGGGCGGATCACGAGGTCAGGAGATAGAGACCACGGTGAAACCCCGTCTCTACTAAAAATACAAAAAATTAGCCGGGCGTGGTGGCGGGCGCCTGTAGTCCCAGCTACTTGGAGAGGCTGAGGCAGGAGAATGGCGTGAACCCGGCAGGCGGAGCTTGCAGTGAGCCGAGACTGCGCCACTGCACTCCAGCCTGGGCGACAGAGCAAGACTCCGTCTCAAAAAAAAAAAAAAATTTTTTTTAAAAAAAAGGAAAGATGGAATTGTTGGAACCAATAACACAAACATAATAGATTAAACCCAAATATATCAGTGGTAATCTTTTAATAAACAAATATAATAAATATATTTGTTTATTAAATATAAAATGTACACAGTAAATATAAATGAACTAAATGTTTTAGTTAAAAGACAAACAGAATAAAAATTATGAAATAAAAATGTATACACTTGAAAGTATTTAAAATAAATCTAATTTTCATAATGAATTTTAAGCATTAAGGAGTTTTATAACTGAATAGTGGAACTCAGAAAGACATCCTATTCAGAAGGCTCTCTCATGTTAATAGTTCCTTCACTACTGTAGTATACTGTAGAATTTCAGGAAAAAAATTAAAGGCCAAAGCTGTCTTACATTACCATTTCTATTTCTGCAATCTTCAACAAACCAAAATTTTCTCTGTAATTGTGAAAAAAAGAACTCCTCCTTAAGCACAACTAAAATTTTGCCTTAACCTTATCAAACACCCAAAACTGTCGAAAGAGATAAAGCTGTTAAAAGAGACATGGATATCCCTTTTTATCAGGTCAAGAGGGTAAGTCTCTAATAGAGAGTTCTAGTAACTTTTCAACAGGTAACTAATGAAGGCCTTCCTTCTAAACCAGATAGGGGGAGAGAGAATGCTCTAAGAGTATTAAAGGCATCTCCTGCAAGTCACTGATACCTTTGTTGACAGAGCAGATGGAAGAAAATAGCAGTTACTGGTTACCTATAGCTGAAATTTGTTTCCACATAAAGAACCACTGGGTCCAGGCTCATGTAGTATGACTCCTGAGAGAAACTCCTGTTACTCTGATCACATTGTGTGTGTGTTTGTGTGTGTGCACGCGCATTAGAAATGCATATTCTTGGGCTCCCCTCAAGATTTATTGAATACACTCTCCAGGGTGGGATTATGTTGTCTTCACTGATAATGTTCTTAACTGAAAATTCTTAGTTATAAAATCATAAATTTCAGCCAGGCACGGTGGCCGAGGTGGGTGGATGACCTGAGGTCAGGAGTTGGAGACCAGCCTGATCAACAAGGTAAAACCCCATCTCTACTAAAAATACAAAAATGAGCTAGGCATGGCGGCAGAGGCCTGTAGTCCCAGCTACTCAGGAGGCTGAGACAGGAGAATTGCTTGAGCCCGGGAGGTGGAGGTTGCAGTGAGCCAAGATCACACCGCTGCACTCCAGCCTGGGCGATGGAGCAAGACTCCATCTCAAAAAAAAAAAAAAATCACAAATTTCATAGTGAAACTCAATCTGGAGTACTTGAAGTTTATATACATAAAATAGATATACCTTTGCTATGAAAGCCTGATTTACTCTTTTTTTTTTTTTTTTTTTTTGAGACGGAGTCTCGCTCTGTCACCCAGGCTGGAGTGCAGTGGAGCGATCTCGGCTCACTGCAAGCTCCGCCTCCCGGGTTCACGCCATTCTGTCTCAGCCTTCTGAGTAGCTGGGACTACAGGCGCCTGCCACCACACCCGGCTAATTTTTTGCATTTTTAGTAGAGACGGGGTTTCACTGTGTTAGCCAGAATGGTCTCGATCTCCGGACCCCGTGATCCGCCCGTCTCGGCCGAAAGCCTGATCTACTCTTAACTGGGTATAACCAGAAAAGAGTTCTGCCTATAATGATATATCTGCATTGAATCTAAAACACAGACTTCATCATACATTCTCACCTGAATTTCTCTAATGACCCAGAGTAAAGCAAAAGGTTTAGCACATGAGAGTGAAAGGATCTGAATCTCACTTTCTATCAAACTTTTAGAGCTCTGTTAACCATGGTTAGTATCAACTATGATTTTAGGCAACTTTGCTTATAGTAAAAATAACTCGTAATTGTTATGTATCTGGATTGGGATGCACTACAAATAATCTAATGGAGAGTTCAAGCTTTAGGCTTTCCTGAGTGTAGTGACTCTTGAAATTGACACATCCCTTGTGGATACCCTGGAAGCTGTGTTTATGGAATTGTTAAGAGATACTGGCTCTTTGATGCCTGTGGAGGATCTTATCTCCTTGCACCTAAATTGTACTAGTGGACTGCTACAAGGACTTCCACTGCTAATGAGGACTGATGCTGTGCTGGCAGGCTATTGTTTCTGTTTAATATCCTTTTGAGTAAGCGGGTACCAAGTATGGCCATGGCAGTCCTGTGAGTTTGAATGTTTAATGTGAAGTGACTTCTGTTGGTCATAGCCACAAATAATTTCAGATGTACTAACTTGATAAACACATTCCAGATGTTTGGTTAAACCTAAAAATACCTCTTTGGTGGATGTAGCAGTACATCATTTCATATGTATTAATTTCATAACTTTTTTTTTTTTGAGATGGAGTCTCACTCTAGGGTGGAGTGCAGTGGCACAATCTCGGCTCACTGCAACCTCCACCTCCTGGGTTCAAGCGATTCTCCTACCTCAGCCTCCCAAGTAGCTGGGACTACAGGTATGAACCACCATGCCCAGCTAATTATTTTTTGTATTTTTAGTAGTGACAGGGTTTCACCATGTTGGCCAGGCTGGTCTCGAACTCCTGACCTCAGGTGATCTGCCCACCTCAGCCTCCCAAAGTGTTGTGATTACAGGCGTGAGCCACAGCGCCCAGCCTAATTTCATAACTATTGATAAATTTTCATCTTACACTGAATTTATGTTTAGACTTAACTTTCTTCTTACACTAAATTAATGAATTAACATAAATCATAAAGATTCTGTATTCAACTATAAAAACATAAAATTATCACACCAATTTAATTATTATAAGTAGTTTATACATACTGCATAATGACTTTGAAAACAGTATAACTCAAAATAATAGAAAACAAAATTAATTGAATGAAGTACTACTGAATTTCAGGTATTTCTGTGACAACACAAATTTAAAATTTAATAAAACATTACCTTTTCTTAGCAAAAAGTTTCTTAAGTCAGATTATCCTTTCATGTTTTAAATGAAGCTTCTTCTAAAGAAGTCATTTTATTCACAGTTGCAAATTTCTTTTTAACACATACAATGCATACTACATGCTGGAATCAAACACCTGAAGAAGCTGGAATCTTATGAATACAGCCAGGGCAACAGTGTAGAGAATCATGAACAAAAACATCACAGTCCACACAGAAAACATTTTGGCACACAGCACAAACATAAACCTGTAGTGAAAAGAAGAAAAGTGATAGTTTCCAAAAGTTAATTACAGCACAGCTAGATGACATTCAAGGTGTGCTTTGCTCTTTCATATCTCTACCAATTTTTTCCCACTACCTACTTTATTACTTCCAATGTACTCTATATTCTCAAATCTAAGGCAATTAATTTTTTCCCCAAAACTGTCCCTTAGAAATGAAGGAATGATTTTGTTTTTGAGTCTTTAAAGTCTATTCTATTATAGTTCACTCTCAATTATTTCATTCTAAGATTTAGGAAAGACATATGAGCTTCAAACCAGCGCTACTTTTGAATGCTTAGCAAGACCACCTGATTGATTCAATTAAAAAGAGAAGCATAAAAATTTAACATAGATTTAGTTATTCTTAGGGAATGACCTCACAATTGCAAAAGTTATATTTCCCTTTCAAGTAAACCTTTATTTTTTATTTATTTATTTTTCTTTTTTTTTGAGACGGAGTCTTTCTCTGTTCCCTAGGCTGGAGTGCAGTGGCGCGATCTCGGCTCACTGCAAGCTCCGCCTCCCGGGTTCACGCCATTCTCCTGCCTCAGCCTCCCAAGTAGCTGGGACTACAGGCACCCGCCAACACGCCCGGCTAATTTTTTGTATTTTTAGTAGAGACGAGGTTTCACTGTGTTAGCCAGGATGGTCTCCATCTCCTGACCTCGTGATCCGCCCGCCTCGGCCTCCCAAAGTGCTGGGATTACAGGCTTGAGCCACCGCGCCCGGCCTCAAGTAAACCTTTAAAAAAATATGTCAAATGACACAGATAAGACAAACAGAAAGGAAAAAACTACATTTGTTTTTTCAGGATTACATATATGAGTACTTGCACCTTGGGATAAAATTTCCAGGGCAGCTTCATACACAAATTAAAAAATCACTAAATCTCAGAAGTATTTGGCTTTGGATAAAAAATAAAAAATAAAATGAATGAATAAATAAATCTCAAACAACACAGACAATGAACTATTCTTAAAAACTCAAATGAGGCCGGGTGTGGTGGCTCATGCCTGTAATCCCAGCACTTTGGGAGGCCAAGGCAGGCAGATTGCTTGAGCCCAGGAGTTCAAGACCAGCTGGTCAACATGGTGAAACCCAGTCTCTACTAAAAATACAAAAATTGGCTGGGCATGGTGGTGCACGCCTATAATCCCAGCTTCTTGGGAGGCTAGGCACGAGAATCACTTGAACTTGGGAGGCAGAGGTTGCAGTGAGCCAAGATCGCATCACGGCACTGCAACCTGGGTGACAGAGCAAGAGTCTGTCTCAGAAAATAAAACCAAAAAACTGTCAAATGATTCAAAAAGTGGTTCCAGTTAAGAGGAAGCTACTGATGTCAAAGAGGTATATAAAATTTAATAAAATTACTTTATAAATTGTGACTGTGGAATAGCAAAACTTCTAATTATTATTTTATATATAGTTTTAAATAAGAACATGTAACTAAATTAAAAATTAAAGCTAGACAGTGATCCATATTATTTACATCTATACCAGTTTATATATTAAAGTTGGCCCTCTTCAAAATTTAAAAAAATATTTTCTCATTGGCATAATGGAAGAATCACCTATTATCTGTGGCCACCTTAAACAACTCCAATGTGTTATCACACAGCTTAAAGTATAATATGAAGAAAATATTTTAAATACTTTAAGACTAAATGCAGTTTAGCTTGAAAGCTAAAGACAAATTACATGTTTTACAAGGGTGTACCAAAGTAGACAAAACAATCAAAGAATTTAAAAAAAGAAGAAAAAAATTTTTTAAAAAGATGAATTACAAAATATCTTTATAGCAAAACTTAGAATGCAGAATAACAAAACTACTATTTAAACTATTTTGTTCCCATTTTACCTTCATCTGTTGTCATTATCTTGACAAGAAATAAACTGATATGAGCCTGGTCTTTAACAACCTGTTGAAAACTTATAGTATCATTTATTTCAATATTTCTTGTACATTACTTAATATTAAGAAAGCCAAAGAACTTACATGTTGGTCTTTCAATTCCCCCTGACATCCATAACAAAATCTGAAAAAAAAGTTTAACAATCAGTTTTTTCTTAGAATTCACTCATTAAAATAGTTCAGCAAAATCTCAATAACTAGAATCCTTTAAATAATATGTACTTGTCTTCACACATGACTTTCAGGAAAAAGAGTTAAGAATACCAATAGGCCAGGCATGGTGACTCATGCCTGTAATCCCAGCACTTTGGGAGGCCGAGGCAGGTGGATCATCTGAGGTTGGGAGTTCGTGACCAGCCTGGCCAACATGGCGAAACCCCGTTTCTACTAAAAATACAAAAATCAGCTGGGCGTGATGGCAGGCGCCTGTAATCCCAGCTACTTGGGAGGCTGAGGCAGGAGAATTGCTTGAACCCAGGAGGCAGAGGTTGCAGTGAGCTGAGATGGTGTCATTGCACTCCACACTGAGCAACGGGAGCAAAACTCCGTTTCAAAAAAAAAAAAAAAAAAAAAAAAAGAATACCAATAATTAAAAAAAATTCCACAGTATATACAGGGTCATCTGACAGCCCAAAATTTAGTTTTTATTTTAATTAAGGTTAAATGTGAGCATGCTTTATTTTTCTTTTTTTTCGAGTCAGGGTCTTGCTTTGTCTCAAAGGCTGGAGTGCAGAGGTGCTATCACAGCTCACTATAGCCTCAACCTCCTGGGTTCAAGTGATCCTCCTGCCTCAGCCTCCTGAGTAGCTGGAACTACAGGCATACATCTCCATGCCTGGCTAGTTTTTTATTGAGGCAGGGTCTCGCTATATTGAGACCTTTTATTGAGGCTGGTCTCGAATGCCTGGGCTCAAGCAATCCTCCCATCTTGGCTCCCCAAAGTGTTAGGATTATAGGCATGAGCCATCATGCCCAGCCAGAAGCACTTTCAAGCTTTTGTTTGATAGTCACTTATTCTAATAAGTGCTACTTTGTGATTCTTCACAGTTATTGGCTATGAATTTCCAACTATGAAAGAAGAGAATTTAATTCTCTTTCAACCATCTTGAACCCAGTAATGCATAAATATGTAACTAGTGTCATTCTCAATTCTTTCTACATAGTTAAGTCTTCCTTTTGGATAGAACAATAATCAATGTTTAGTTTACCATGCCTATAAAAATATTCTCAGCTAAGCCATAAGTTTTCCCCTATTTAAAACATTTTTTTCCTGGAAATACTGTGTTGCTATTCCCAAGGTTAGTTTCCTATGTAATTGACACTAATTCAGGCCCAGTCTTCTCCGGAATAGTCTAACTGTCCTCTCAATATGTTCAAACACATCAGGAGTTCTGCAGTTTTCATCCCCTTAGTGATGTCTCTCCTGGAGCATTCTGACTGTCTCCAAACTGGACGGTTCTCCATATGTGACACACAGGTATCATTCTGGAATTTCTCCTTACCATCATCCTAGGCCGTTCTTCAGCCTGTTTTGAATTAGATACATATTACCAGATCCCATGTCATTCTCTTTCTCAGTTCCTTTGAATCACCTACCTCTTCCAGACCTTCCCCAGAAAAATCTCTTTTTGAGACGTTACAAGTCTGAAAATGTCTTTATTCTACCTACACTTAACTGATAGCTTGTTTGGGTATCTAACTTGGTAACAATTTTCACTATAAACTTTGAAGGTGACTGCTCCCTCTCTGCAACCAGTGTGGCTAATGAGAAGCCAAACAATTTTAATTCCAGATCCTTTGTGTGTGACCTAGTTTTTCCTCTCTGGAAATGTTTAGGGTTAATGATTTATTGTGTATTCTGAAATTTCACAATTATGGAGTCTGCCTTCCTTCAATACATTAGGCACTTGGCAGTCCCTTTCTTTTATCTTTATTGTAGAGATGAGGTCTTGCTGTGTGACCCAGGCTGGCCTGGAACTCCTGGTCTCAAGTGATCCCCCAGTCTCGGCCTCCCAAAGTGCAAGGATTAAAGCTATGAGCCACCCTTCCCAGCCAACAGGCCCTTTCAATCTAGAAAGTTCTGTCCTTCAATAGAAAATTTCTTTGAACTATGTCTTTGATGATTTTCTATCCTACTTTTTTTCTTTTTTTCTGATATCATTCTCATATTGGACCTTCTGGATAAATCCACCAGTATTCTTATCTTTACTGTCCTATTTGAACCTCTTTATTTTACTCCTTTTATTGTACTTTCTGGAATATTTCTTCACCTCTATCTTCTATAGTACTGGGTTTTTCATTTCTACTATATTTAACCTCAACCATAAGCAAATAAATACCAAGCTAAAACAATGAGACTTTTTTTTTCTTTTGCCTGTGAGTTTTGGCCAATATAAAAAGTTTCATAATACCTAATGTTGGCTAAATGTGGGAAAACAATAAATGAAACTTCTTTGAAGAATAACTTTACAATATCTATCAAAATTCATGAAACACGTAAAACTCTTGACTCAGTAATTTTACCTCTAGGAATTTACCATGAATTTATACTTGTACAAGTGTTCAAAAATATAGATATAAGCATTATTTGTTAATAGCAAAAAAAAAATCTTAAATATCCAACAGGAAGCAATTAGTTATATAAACCATAATTATGTGAAATATGCAACAATTTCAAAAACAACATTGATCTAGATATGGTGATACTAAATGACTTCCAAATGATTTAAGTGTGAAAAGCAAGATGGCTGGAGTGCAATGGTGTGATCTTGGCTCACTGCAACCTCCGCCTTCCAGGTGCAAGTGATTCTCCTGCCTCAGCCTACTGAGTAGCTGGGGATTACAGGCACCTCCCACCACACCCGGCTAATTTTTGTATTTTTAGTAGAGACAGTGTTTCACCATGTTGACCAGGCTGGTCTTGAACCGCTGACCTCAAGTGATCCACCTGCCTCAGTCTCCCAAAGTGCTGGGATTACAGGCGTGAGCCACCACGCCCAGCTGATCCTAGATGTTCTTAAAAGTAGTAAATCTTTATTTTCTGAAAACCATTCTATAAAAGATTGACTACCTCTATTTCAGACCTTATTTGTTGTATTTCACACAAATAGCATTCTTAAAAATACTTAAAGATTTTAGATAAATTATGTTATGCCAGGTTTTTTTTTTTTTTTGAGACGGAGTTTCGCTCGAGTTGCCCAGGCTGGAGTGCAATGGCACGATCTTGGCTCACTGCAACCTCTGCCTCTCGAGTTCAAGTGATTCTCCTGCCTTAGCCTCCCGAGTAGCTGGGATTACAGGTATGCGCCACCACACTGGGCTAATTTTGTATTTTTAGTAGAGATGGGGTTTCTCCATGTTGTTCACGCTGGTGTTGAACTCCTGACCTCAGGTGATCCGCCTGCCTTGGCCTCCAAAAGTGCTGGGATTACAGGCATGAGCCACTGTGCCTGGCTTTTTTTTTTCTTTTTTAAGGACGCTGTCTCACTATGTTGCCCAGGCTAGTCTTCAAATCCTGGCCTCAAGTGACCCTCCCACCTCAGCCTCCCAAAGTGCTGAATGAGCCTCTTATTTTCAGGAGTGTGCTATGACTGGATTGTACTGGCTCAAAAGGATATATTGTTAAATATGTATTCAAGAGAGCTGGTTGTTAATTGGTAGCTAAAAACTGGCCATGGTGGGAGTATTCAAACCATGGAAATCAGCAAATACTACCAATCAGGGCTTTTTTTCTTTTCCTTCTGGAAAACTGATTTAGTAGTACAATCATCACCCTTATTTATACATAGGTGGGTTTAGTGAAATTATTTGGCTTCTGGAGATTCAGGTCTATTTAGCAATGAGTCATTTCAATCATAACCATGGCATTCTTTGTCTCATTTTCCGTATTAGAAGTACTCTTGTCCAAGTTAATCGGATTATTTTTTAAGGTAGTAACAATCTATTCAAACATTAGCTTACCACTTATAACAGATATAAATTAGTCCAAACTGAAATACCTTTCTCCATTATGTTCTTCTAGGAGAATTTCTTGAAAAGCATCCAAAGGAAACAAATGATGGTAAGACCGTGCCAAGTGGGGAGCAGACACCAAAGTAAGACCTAACACATTAAGCAGAGAGACATGTTGAGTAGTCCAAACCTCATGAAGACAACAGCTGAAAAGCCAAAAGATGTAACTGCAGCAGAATATTTTCAGTTTCTTTTAGGATGGCAGTTATTAATTTTACCTGTGGCTATAACAGAAGATTGTAGGATGGAGTCTTAGTTCTGTCACTAAGTGTGTAACCAACCTGTCTTGGTCTATTTGCTTACTTATATTATAAATGAAATAAAATTCGACAATTCTATTAGTTTAATTCTTCATTCTTATATATATTTACTTTATAAAGGTAAGAGATGGAAAAATGTCTACTACATCTACTGCACTGCCTTTAAAGAATATACTTTTTTCAGAAAGAGGATCAGGAACTAGAATGCTACATTTATACCTGGAAGTGGATTACTGGGCACTCAATTTAAAAAGTAATCTATCTTTCTTTGCACAGATTAAATCCAGAAACATAGGAATAACTTAACATTTACATTAATTTTAGCAGCAATACAGATAAGAAGTCATTCAAGATTTACTGAATAATGAATAGTTGGTTTCTTACCACAGATTTTACATTCAACAGGTAGCTCACAGTACTTTGCCCGACACTGTGGGCAGAAATAGCCTCCTAATGTAAGCCCTGGCTCGGTATTGCCATCCAAATGCCTGTAGGGGGAAAAAGGTAATATATAATGATCTGAAAAGTTAGAGCAGGAAAGCACACTATCGTGACCTTAAAATCTTGACATTATTTAAAAATCTATTTAAAAGTCTGTATTTTTGGCCGGGCGCAGTGGCTCACACCTGTAATCCCAGCACTTTGGGAGGCCAAGGCGGGTGGATCACCTGAGGTCAGGAGTTCAAGAGCAGCCTGGTCAACATGGTGAAGCCCCGTCTCTACTGAAAAATACAAAAATTAGCCAGGCACCTGTAATCCCAGCTACCTCGGAGGCTGAAGCAGAATTGCTTGAACCCAGGAGGCTGAGGTTGCAATGAGATGAGATTGCACCACTGCACTCCAGCCTGGGTGACAAAAGTGAAATTCCATCTCAAAAAAAAAAACAAAAGAAGTCTATATTTAAAAAAAATTTATGGCCGGGCGCGGTGGCTCACGCTTGTAATCCCAGCACTTTGGGAGGCCGAGGCGGGCGGATCACGAGGTCAGGAGATCGAGACCACAGTGAAACCCTGTCTCTACTAAAAATACAAAAAAATTAGCTGGGCGTGGTGGCGGGCGCCTGTAGTCCCAGCTACTCGGAGAGGCTGAGGCAGGAGAATGGCGTGAACCCGGGAGGCGGAGCTTGCAGTGAGCCGAGAGTGCGCCACTGCACTCCAGCCTGGCAACAGAGCGAGACTCCGTCTCAAAAAAAAAAAAAATTATAACTTTTTGTAGAGATGGAGGTCTTACTATGTTGCTGGTCTTGAATTCCTTGCCTCAAGTGATCCACCTGCCTCAGCTTCCCAAACTGCTGGGATTATAGGTGTAAGCCACCGTGCCTGGCCTAAAAGTCTATTTTTAAATCTGTGAGTATGTCTTATAGCTCAATTATGCTACATTCATTTTCCCCCCTTCAGTTTTTTATTTTTTATTTTTTTTTGAGACAGAGTCTCACTCTATTGCCCAAGCTGGAGTGCAGTGGCGCAATCTCAACTCACTGCAACCTCCGCCTCCCAGGTTCAAGCAATTCTCGTGCCTTGGCTTCCTGAGTAGCTGGGATTACAGGCACGTGCTATCACGCCCAGCTAATTTCTGTATTTTTAGTAGAGATGGGGTTTCATCATGTTGGCCAGGCTGGTCTCAAACTCCTGGTCTCAAGTGATTCGCCTGCCTCGGCCTCCCAAAGTGCTGCAATTACAGATGTGAGCCACTACACCCGGCCCTTCTCTTCATTTTTAAAGTTTCTATTACTATCTTTGAATTCACTAATTGTTTCTTCTGCAGTGTCTAATCTGCTGTTAATCCCAGCCAATATATTTTTCATCTAAAACACTGTATTCTTCATCACTAGAAGTTTGATTTGGGTCTTTTTTATACCTTCCATATCTCTTCTTACCATTCTCATGTTCTCTAATATCCTGTACAGAGTACATTTATAATTGTTGTCCTAACATCTCTGTCTACTAACTTTTTTCTTTTCTTTTTTTTTTAGATAAGAATCTCGCTCTGTCACCCAGGCTGGAGTGCAATGGCACGATCTCAGCTCACTGCAACCTCTACCTCCTGGGTTCAAGTGATTCTTGTACCTCAGCCTCCCGAGTAGCTGGGATTACCGGCGTGCACCACCAGGCCTGGCTAATTTTTGTGTTTTTAGTAGAGATGGGTTTTGCCATGTTGGCTATGCTGATCTCGAACTCCTGGGCTCAAGTGATCCGCCCACCTGAGCCTCCCAAAGTGCTAGGATTACAGGCATGAGCTACCGCACCCAAGCCTTTGTCTATTAATTCTACCAACTGGGTTATTTCTGGGTATGTTTCCATTCTGTGATTTTTCTCTGTTTTATGGGTCATATTTTCCTTTGCATCCCTGGTAATTTCTGCCAGGGATTGTGAATTTTGCTTTGTTTTGGGTGCTGGATTTTTTCTTTTTTTTTTGTATTCCCTTAAATATTTAAGGGTTTGTTCTAGAATATACTTCATTAACTTGAAAATAGTTTAATCTCTTCAAAACTTGCTTTTAAGCTTTGTTAGGCTGGTCCAGAGCAGCTGTTAGTCTAGATTTTTCTTTTCTTTTTTTTTTTTTTTCCTCCTCTGGTTCCAGTTCTTGTGATAGAAGTAATTTGATCCCATTACTGTGGACTCTATTCAATGCCTGTCATGTTAAGAGGTATTTTCATACAGACTGGTGAGAACATGAATGTTCTCTGTGTAAGCTCTGGGAATTGTTCTGTCTGCTGCTTTCCAGTGATTCTTTCCCTGACTTCCAGTAGTCTCCTCACACAAAAGTGCTGATCAACACTCAACTGCTGACTCGTGAGCAAGTCTCTGCAGCTCCCCAGAGAGTTCTCTCTGTGCAGATTTTTCCTCTCCAGTACTCTGACCTGCAAAATTATCGCCATCTCAGCCTCCTTGAAGATGAACTTTGTTTCTTCAACTCAACAACATCTCTAGCCTCTGTCTGCAGCCTGGAAATTCCATCCGGGCAGTAAGCTGGAGTGCTCTTAGGGCCCATCTCATTTGTTTCCTTTCTTTCAGGGATCATTATCGGCAAGGCTTGCTGTCCAACGTCTAAAAACCACTGTTTTATATATTTTGTCTGCTTTTTTTGACAGGAGGGTAAATCTAGTCCCTGTTACACCTTTTTGGCTGGAGGCAGAAATCTTGCTTGTGATTTTTAAGAATTACTCTCTTAAATTTGTTTTATAATTATGTAAAATACAAAGCTCTGAAGTTAAAACAAGGTACAGTAATATTCCATATAACATTTTGGTCAATGATGGACCACATATATGACAGTGGTCCCATAAGATAATACCACATTTTAGTTGCACCTTTTCTGTGTTTAGTTACACAAACACTAAGTGTTACGTTACAATTGCCTACATTATTCAATACACAATATGCTGTACAGGTGTGCAGCCTAGGAGCAATAGGCTATACCATATAATTGCGATGTTAGTAGGCTACACTATCTAGGTTTGTGTAAGTGCACTCTGTGATGTTTGCACAATGACGGTATCACCTAATGACACATTTCTTAGAACGTATTCCTATCATTAAGTGATGCATTCAGAAAAGTCTAGGGTCTATCGCTTTACTTTTCCCTACACACTCACTGAGGTAAACATTAAAAAAAAAAAAAACTTACCCCTCTACCCCTTTTAAGTTTTTATTATTTCCATAGTATTGTTTTTATTATTAACATAAACAAGTATATATATCCACTTACATCTCTACTTAGGTGACTAGCAGCATACTACAAAATTCTCTCAAACTTACTATTTTACTTAGTAATACATCCTGAAGATCACTCCATACAAGTATATAGAGAGAGTCTTCATTGCCTATCTTTTGAATTTATAAATTATAAAAAGGAATTAAAAATGTAAAAACATTATCACTGATATTTTCAAGGTCTTTACTTACGCCATGCTGAAAGAGGGTTTTGCATCCTGGTCAGATAAAGAAGCAATGGTGTGCTGAGGAAATCCTTCATAGAAGAAAATGTATTACTTTCTTTTTCCAAGCAAACAGCAGAATTCTAGGACTAAGAACCTAAAAATGTTCTTATCAAAAAGCCAATGAAGTTGTACAAAATATCACTTTACCGCCTTTCAGATAAGCTTATGACAGCATGATGAAACTGACTAATTCCAAGCTACAAGAAAAAGTAGAGGAAACACCTGTCTATATATTACCTCAGATTCTGAAGTTCATATATATATATATATATATATTTTTTTTTTTTTTTGAGATGGAGTCTTGTTCTGTCACCCAGGCAGGGGTGCAGTGGCGTGATCTTGGCTCACTGCATCCTCCACTGCCTGGGTTCAAGCGATTCTCCCACCTCAGCTTCCCAAGTAGCTGGGATTACAGGCATCCGCCACCATGCCCAGCTATATATTTTCTAACTTAATAATGATTAACACTACTTTTTAAAGAGGTTGTAATTTTTACATCATTTCTGATACAACTGAAGATATCATAGTACACCTTCATTTTATCTAAGTTTAGACTTTTATGTTTAAAATTTTGAAATGCTCAAATCTTTCATGTAATTTGTTTTCCATATATAATTTTAAATTCTGAAAACATGTTCAGGAAAAACAGAAACCATTTTTAAAAAGATATATTACATAAAAAATTTAAATGTATCTACATATCAAAACAAATAAAAGTAAAGGCAAATAACCAACAAGAAAAATATTTGCATCAGGTGACTGAGAAGGGTTAACATTCATAAAGGACTCTAATAAATAAATTATAAATTTAAATAACTTTAAAACGAAATAAGAAAATATATCAGTAAATCAAAAAGATTAGCTAAACATAAGATCTAAAATGTATTGAATGTTTACATCAAGCATTATTCTAAATGCATCATCTGTATTAACTCAATCCTTGAAACACACAATAAGGTAGACAGTTACTGACATCATTAAACACATGAGAAGACCGTGGAAAAGAGAGGTCGACTAGTAATATAAAATGCCAAAAGTAGAAAAGCATTCTATTTCATTAACATTTAAAAATATATATATGAAATAAGGAGATTCTTTTTCTATTTAAAAGTTATACCTTTTTTCAATATAAATGTAATAAATTTTCATTGTAACATTTTTGTAAAATAGAAGAAAATAACATTTTAAAAAAGTGATCCAAGGCCGGGCACAGTGGCTCAAGCCTGTAATCCCAGCACTTTGGGAGGCTGAAGCAGGCGGATCACAAGGTCAGAAGTTCAAGACAAGCCTGGCCAACATGGTGAAACCCTGTCTCTACTAAAAATACAAAAATTAGCTGGGTGTGGTGGTGCCCGCCTGTAATCCCAGCTACTCGGGAGGCTGAGGCAGGAGAATTGCTTGAACCTGGGAAGCGGAGGTTGCAGTGAGCTGAGATCGTGCCATTGCACTCCAGCCTAGGCAATAGAGTGAGACTCCGTCTCAAAAAAAAAAAAGGAAAAAAAAAAAGTGATCCAAAACCAATAATTTCCCCTCCTTTGAGCAATTTGGTGTACTTCCCTGCAAGTTTTGTCTTTGCAGTTTGTATTACACAGCTTTGATCATACAGTACAGAGAATTTTGTAGCTTATTTTATTTTTATTTTATTTTATTTTTTGAGACAGAGTCTTGCTCTGTCACTCAGACTGGAGTGCAGTGGCGCAATCTCAGCTCATGGCAAACTGTTTCCCAAGTTCAGGCGATTCTCCTGCCTCAACCTCCTGAGTAGCTGGGATTACAGACATCTGCCACCATGCCCAGCCGTTTTTTTGTAATTTTTAGTAGAGACAGGGTTTTGCCATGTTGGCTAGGGTGGTCTCAAACTCCTGACCTCAGGTGATCCGCTAGCCTCGGCCTCCCAAAGTGCTGGGATTACAGGCATGAGCCACCACGCCCAGCCTTTGTAGCTTATTTTAAAAATTTCTTAATATAAGTATTTTTCTTTTTTTTC
The DNA here is from genome assembly GCF_028878055.3 of Symphalangus syndactylus. Classification (NCBI taxonomy): domain Eukaryota; kingdom Metazoa; phylum Chordata; class Mammalia; order Primates; family Hylobatidae; genus Symphalangus; species Symphalangus syndactylus. Next base: position 30,149,571 of record NC_072440.2, read on the forward strand.
TTTTTTGAGACAGAGTCTCGCCCTGTCACCCAGGCTAGAGTGCAGTGGCGCTATCTCGGCTCATTGCCAGCTCCGCCTCCTGGGTTCACGCCATTCTCCTGCCTCAGCCTCCCGAGGAGCTAGGATTACAGGCACCCACCACCACGCCCGGCTAATTTTTTGTATTTTTAGTAGAGATGGGGTTTCACTGTGTTAGCCAGGACGGTCTCAATCTCCTGACCTCAAGATCCGCCCACCTTGGCCTCCCAAAGTGCAGGGATTACAGGTGTGAGCCACTGAGCCCGGCTTAATATAAGTATTTTTCTATAAACACAGTTTGTACCTTTCTAGCCTTAAAAATAAAGAAAGCCAACAGTATTTTCTAGGTGACAGGACTACTGGTAGTTTTAATTATTTTTTTTCCACTTCCCTGTACTTTCCAAAATTGCTTCAACAAGCATATTTTTTCTTTAAAAATTCTTGAATATTAAAATAACTTGTACAAATGAAAATAGAGAGCCTAGATATGTATTTTTTAAAAACATAAAAACACTTACCCATACGAATAAGTGAGCATTCAGAACTTGAGCTAGCAGGAGGAGGACTAACATGATGTGTGAGCAACTCTTTGTAATGGCTTTCATCTAAAATAACATGGTATGTGCCTAACAAGATGAAAAGGGAAAAAAAACAGCTTCATAGACATAACCAACTATACGTTCCATGTAATTCTGTAAAACTTTTATCATCTGAAAATGTAAATTTTCAAAATAATGATTTTAGCTAAATTATCACTTTTAAAACCTTATTTAAATAATATATCGAAATCAACTTCTCTAGGAATAACTGTAATTACAATTGATTATTATTACTATTATTATTATTTTAACATATAAATAGAGACAGGTCTCACTATGTTAACCAGACTGATCTCAAACTTCTGGCCTCAAGTGATTCTCCTGCCTTGGCCTACCAAAATGTTGGGATTATAGGCATGAGCCATCATGCCTGGCCTGTAATTAGAATTTAATTGAAGAAAGTTATAAAATCTTTATAAAGAATTACATACAGCAAAATTTCCAGCTTTCCAAGAGTTATAATACTTCCTCTAAATACTGACATAAGTACTGAAAACTCTTTGCATTTTGAGATTATTTCTTATGGAATCAATGATATATTTAAGATGACTGCCCATATTTTAGACTACTTTAGTAGCTCAGAACAGATTAAAACATCCTAATTTAATTAATAAATTATTTCCTACACAGTAATTATGAACAAATATTAAATAAATTATATACATACCACCAGTTTCACGAGCAAGTACAGTGCAAACGCGAACTTCTGCAGACAATCCAATAACAGATACTCTAATTTTAGCTGCCTTTAGGGTCTTCATAAAATCCAAGTAGATAGATAGTTTTAGGAAAGAAGAAAAACATTTAAGATTTAATGTATTTGAAAAATAAAGAATGCTGTGAAAACTAGTAATAAATTCACTACATCTACCACAAAGATGAATCATACATACAAAAAAAATATATATATAAATAAATTTGCTACAGAATTCTCTTTACAGTTGTAACTTTGGTTTTGACTTTTTGGTCTACCTTGATTAGATCATAAATATTAGATGGATCGCAAGTTGTAAGGCTGCTAAAGATGATTAGTACTTCTCGACTTGTATGTCCGGGCATGTGTCTTAAAAGAAAGATAAAATACACTCCAATTAGGTACAACAAATTATACTACCAAAAAATTTACCCAGAAAGAATAGTAAACATAGGATTACACATTTAGGCTATAGAATACCTCATTTGTTTCAACAATGCAAGGAAAGGTTGTGAGTATATTTTAAACACTAATGTAAATTTTTCTAAAATGAGCTATGGACTTCAAAAAATTGTTAATTGATAATTGACAATTTTATACATTTTTTACATGTATATTTTTATATGTATATTATATATATTATATATTTATATTACATTTTATATATATTATATAAATGTACACATTATATTTATATAATGTATTTATACATACATTATATACATTATATATATTTTTATATAATTATATTTTATATGTATATAATATATATATTTTATATATGTATAAAATATACATATTTTATATGTATATAATATATATAAATTTTTTAAATGTATAAAAATTTATATTTTTATACAAATTTATACATTTAATAAATGTTTATTAAAATACATTTAATAAATGTTTATTAAAATACATTTAATAAATATTTACTGAGTACTCTCAAGTTCTGGGGATAGAGTGATAAACAAGACTGACAATGTTCCAGACATCATTAAGCTTACATTCTAGTAGGTTTGTTTCATACAAAGTCTAAAGTATACAATAAAAAATACAGCAATATATGGATAAACTTTAAACTAAAATGTGGCAATATCATATGGCTCAGCTTTAAAGTGTATAGATGTGGCTTCAAAATAGTAACACACACTTCTTTCTCAAAGACTATATAGTAGTCCCCTCTTATCTGCAGAGGATACATTCCAAGACCCCCAGTGGATACCTGAAATCAAGGATAGTACTGAACCCTATATATACAATTGTCTTTCGGTATCCTTGGGGGATTGATTTCAGGCCCTCCTATGGATACCAAAATCTGCAGATGTTCAAGTCCCAGATACAAAATGGCATAGTATTTGCATATAACCTATGCACATCCTCCCATATATTTTAAGTCATCTCTGGATTACTGATAATACCTAATACAATGTATACTACGTAAATAATCGTTATCCTCTATTATTTAGGGGATAATGACAAGAAAAAATGTCTATTTGTTCAGTACAGGTACAATTTTTTTCCAAATATTTTTGATGTGTGGTTGATCGAATTCACAGAAGCAGAACCCAGGATTCGGAGGGCTGATTATGCCATGTTTTTCCCTATACAGGCATACGTTGGAGATACTGCAGGGTTGGTTCCAGACCACAGCAATAAAGCAAATATCACAATAAATATTTGCAATAAAGCAAGTCACATGAACTTTCAGGTTTCCTAGTGTATATAAAAGTTCTGTTTACGGCCGGGGTTGGTGGCTCACGCCTGTATTCCCAGCACTTTGGGAGGCTGAAGCAGGCAGATCATGAGGTCAGGAGATCGAGACCATCCTGGCTAACATGGTGAAACCCCGTCTCTAATAAAAATACAAAAAAATTAGCCGGGCGTGGTGGCAGGCGCCTGTAGTCCCAGCTGCTCGGGAGGCTGAGGCGGGAGAATGGTGTGAACTCGGGAGGCGGAGCTTACAGTGAGCCGACATAGTGCCTCTGCACTCCAGCCTGGGTGACAGAGCAAGACTCCGTCTCAAAAATAAATAAATAAATAAATAAAAAGTTGTGTTTGCACTATACTATAGTCTAATAAGTGTGCAACAGCATTATATCTAAAAAAAAGTACATACCTTTATGAAAAATACTGTATTGCTAAAAATCAACTGAGCTGTCAGTTAATAATATCTTTTTGTTGATGGAGAGTCTTGCCTTGATATTGATGGCTGCTGACTGATCAGTGTGGTGCTTTCTTAAGGGTGAGGTGGCTATGGCAATTTCTTAAAATAAGACAAAGTAGTTTGCTACATGGGTCAACTCTTCCTTTCATGAAAGGAATGCAAATGCTGTTTGGTAGCATTTTATTCATAGTAGTACCTCTTTCAAAATGCGAGTCATTCCTTTGAAACCCCACTGATGCTTTATCAACTAAGTTTATGGGATATTCTTTTTTTTTTTTTTTTTGAGACTGATTCTTTCTCTGCCACCCAGGCTGGCGTGCAGTGGCACGATCTCGGCTCACTGCAACCTCCGCCTCCTGGGTTCAAGCAATTCTCCTGCCTTAGCCTCCCCAGTAGCTGGGATTACAGGTGTGCGCAACCATGTCCAGATAATTTTTGTATTTTTAGTGAGGACAGGGTTTCACCATGTTGGCCAGACTAGTCTTGGACTCCTGACCTCAAGTGATCCACCCACCTCGGCCTCCCAATGTGCTGGGATTACAGGCATGAGCCACCATGCCCAGCCAGTGTAGATATTTTGACCTCCTTCTATGAATGGCATTTAGAATGGTGAATTCTTTCCAGAAGGTTTTCAATGTACTTTGCTCAGATCCATCTATGGCAGTCACAGCCTTATGATATGTATTTCTTTTTTTTTTTTTTTTTTTTGAGACGGAGTCTTGCTCTTTCGCCCAGGCTGGAGTGCAGTGGCGCAATCTCGGCTCACTGCAAGCTCCGCGTCCCGGGTTCACGCCATTCTCCTGCCTCAGCCTCTCCGAGTAGCTGGGGCTACAGGCGCCCGCCACCACGCCCGGCTAATTTTTTTGTATTTTTTAGTAGAGACGGGGTTTCACCGTGGTCTCGATCTCCTGACCTTGTGATCCGCCCGCCTCGGCCTCCCAAAGTGCTGGGATTACAAGCGTGAGCCACCGCGCCCGGCATGATATGTATTTCTTAAATAATCAAGATGTGAAAGTTCAAAGTATTCCTTTATCCAAGGGTTGCAGAATGAGTGCTATGTTCGTAGACATGAAAATAACATTAATCTCCTTGTACATCTCAATTAGAGCTCTTGGGTGACTGGGTGCATTGTTAATGAGCAATAGTATTTTGAAATAAGTCTTTTTTCTGAGATATATCTCAACAATGGGCTTAAAATATTCAGTAAGCCCATGCTGTAAACAGATGTGCTGTTATTTGGGCTTTGTTATTCCATTTGCAGAGCACAGACTGAATAGATTTAGCATAATTCATAAGCACTCTAGGATTTTCAGAATGGTAACAAACATTGGTGCCAACATCAAGTCACCAGCTATATTAGCCCCTAACGAGAGGAAGCCTAGCCCATGAAGCTCTGAAACCAGGCATTCACTTCCTCTAGCTATGAAAATCCTAGATGGCATCTTCTTCCAACAGAGGGCTGTTTCATCTACATTGAAAATATGAGGCCAGGTGCAGTGGCTCACGCTTGTAATCCCAGCACTTTGGGAGGCAGGAGGACTGCTTGAGCCCAGGAGTTCAAGACCAGCTGAGTAATGTGGTGAAACCCTACCTCTACAACAACAACAACAAAAATCAGCTGGGTGTGGTGGCACATGCCTGTAGTCCCTGCTACTTGGGGGGCTGGGAGAATAGCTTGAGCCTGGGAGTTTGAAGCTGCAGTGATCCATGATTGCACCACTGCACTCTAACGTGGGTGACAGAGCGAGACCCTGTCTCAAAAACAAAAAAGAAAAAGAAAATTTGGTATTTAGTGTAGTCACCTTCATCAATTATTTTAGCTAGATCTTCTGGATAACTTGCTGCAGCTTCTACATTAGCACTTGCTGCTTCCTCTTGCACTTTTTTATTCTTTATTTTTTTTTGAGATGGAGTCTCACAGTGTTGCCTGGGCTAAAGTGCAATGGCGCAATCTCGGCTCACTGCAACATCCGCCTCCTGGGTTCATGCGATTCTCCTGCCTCAGCCTCCCGAGTAGCTGGGATTATAGGTGCACACTACCACACCTGGCTAATTTTTTGTATTTTTAGTACAGACAGGGTTTCACTATGTTAGCCAGACTGGTCTTGAACTCCTGACCTCATGATCTACCCACCTCAGCCTCCCAAAGTGCTGGGATTACAGGCGTGAGCCACCGCGCCCAGCCCCTCTTGCACTTTTATGTTTTGGAGATGGCTTCTTTCATTAACCTCATGAGCTCAGCTCTGTTAGCTTCAAACTTTTCTTCTGCAGCTTCCTCACTGCTCTCAGCCTTCATAGAATTGAAGAAAATTAGAGCCTTGCTTTGGATTAGGATTTGACTTAATGGACTGTTGTGGCTACTTTAATCTTCCATCTAGACCATTAAAACTTTCTCCGTATCAGCAATAAAGCTGTTTCACTTTCTTATCATTCATGTGTCCACTGAAGCAGCACTTTGAATTTCCATTATTTTTTTCTTTTTTTGAGACAGGATGTTGCTCTATCATACAAGCTGGAGTACAGTAGCACAATCATAGCTCACTGCAGCCTCAAACTACTGGGCTCAATCCTCCTGCCTCAGCCTCCTGAGAAGTTAGGGACCATAGGTGCTTGCCACTGTGCCTGGCTAATTTTTTTTTTTTTTTTTGGTAGAGATGGGGGTCTTGCTATGTTACCAGGGCTGGTCTCAAACTCATGGCCTCAGGTGATCCTCCCATCTCAGCCTCCCAAAGTGTTGCAGTCAGCTAAGAGCCATCACACCCAGCCCAGCAGTTTTAATTTCCTTCAAGAACTTTACTTTTGCATTCACAATTTGACTAAGTGTTTAGCACAAGAGACCCAGCCTTCAGCCAGTCTTGCATTTTGACATGCCTTCCTCACTAAGCTCAATCATTTCTAGCTTTTGATTTAAAGTGAGACTTGCAACTCTTCCTTTCTCTTGAACACTCAGAGGCCACTGGAGGGTTATTATTGGTGTAATTAGAATATTTTTGTGTCTTACGAGATGGGGGTGCCGAACAGAGGGAGAGAGACTGGAAAACAGCCAGTTGGTGGAGCAGTCAGAACACACACAACACTTATCAATTAAGTCTGTTGTCTTATATGGGCCCAGTTTGTGGTGCCCTAAAATAATTACAATAGTAACATCAAAGATCACTGAGCACAGATCACCATAACAGATATAACAATAATTTACAAAGCTTGAAATATTGCAAGAACTACCAAAGTGTGATATAGAAGCATGAAGTGAGCACATGCTGTTAAAAAAATGGCACCAAGAGACTTGCTCAACACAGTTGCCATAAACTGTCAGTTTGTAAAAAAAAAGTTATCTGAAAAGTGCAATAAAAGTGCAACAAAATGAGGTGTGCCTTACATACACACCATGATCAATACTGTATAAATTAGGCACAATAAGAGATTAACAACAATAACTAATAATAGAACAATTATAACAATGTGCCGGCATCACTACTCCTGCACTTTGGGGTCATTATTAAGTAAAATAACACAAACACTGCAATAGTTTTGACAGTCAATAACAACAGTTAATCTAATGACTTAGGCCATTACATGCGTGGGCAGCATATACTGTGAGGATCTACAGGACCAAGGGATGATTCACGTCCTGGGCAGGACAGAGAGGGAAGGTGTAGGATTTCATCACGCTATCCAGAATGGCACACAACTTAAATCTTATGAATTCTTTATTACTGAAGTTTTCAATTTTATATTTTTCAGACCAAGAGTAACTAAAACTGGAAAGTGAAACTGCAGATAAGGGGGGATTACTGTAATTTAACCTCATAGTAATTCAGAGTCGTAATAATCATGAACATTAATCTTGTATACCATTTAATTAAAATGATAGCTTGTAGAGTTTTAAGTTGTGGTGACCAGTTTTCACCTATACTAAATAGACGTTTTTATGCTTTCTGCAGCAATTTTATCAGTTAGTTATAGCTTTTCTGCTTATATTTTCATTGTTATCTTCTCAGCTCTCACTGGTAGACCCTGCTACTGTACTTACCTCTATTACATGTGTTGCCTCCTTCTCATCCACTTCAAAACTAGAAAAATATCTATTATGTAAAGGTATAAGTCTGAGGCAGGTCAGATTATCCAGAGATAAAATATATAAGCTTTAGGGAGGCTGAGGTGGGCAGATCGCTTGAGGCCAGGAGTTCAAGACCAGCCTGGCTAACATGGTGAAACCCCATCTGTACCAAAAATACAAAAATTGGCTGGGCATGGTGGCACACACCTGTAATCCCAGCTACTAGGGAGGCTGAAGCACAAGAATCGCTTGAACCCAGAAGGTGGAGGTTGTAGTGAGCTGAGATCACGCCACTGCACTCCAGCCTGGGTGACAGAGCAAGACTCTGTCTCAACAAAAAAAAAAATTTAAAAAAAAAAAAAAAAAAATATATATATATATATAAGCTTTAACTATACCAAGTATTTCCTTTGGGGTCTTAGCTCTATTCCATATAGCTGAACTTGATATATCTATTAATTTACAGATATATGAGGTTGGTGCAAAAGGAATTGTGGTTTTGGCCATTACTTTCAAAATAAATTAATAAATGTTAATAAAGGTACAACCAACTTATAATTATTATACTACATTAAATCTCATTTTAATAAAATATTTTTTCATCAACATATTTTTGTACTATTGACACTGCCAACAGTTTTAAATTATATTTTTATAAAACTTTAACAATATCTTACTAAAATATAAAATAAAAATTACTAACCAATACCACACTAAACATCATAAATGACATTACATAATTTTCGTACTTAACGATTTTGTTATAGCTGGGTTTATGGGCCCCATATTAACACATCACTTCAACTTAACTCGTTTAAAAAACTTCTAATTCAATTATACATAATATATAATACTAACTTTAGAGTTTGCATAGCCATGCTTAGGGAATTATAAAGAGATGGCTCTCCATGGCAGGTCATATCCACAGCTTTCTTCAAAGACGTTATATGCTTTCTTGGGTTTCCTAAAATAGAAATAAGATCTTTAAATAAAATCCTATATATAAAAAAGTTTATGTTTCTCTCAAAATTTACATATCTATGATGTTAAAGAACAGAATCCTTTCAATTTATATTTCTGTTGGAATTTTATCTGCAATATTTTGTAAACAGTCTCACTTCATACTGAAAAACAGAATACAAATAATCTCCTTATAGACTAGCATACATATTTTAAAATAATGCTAACTTAGAGTGCATTTTTTTACTCTTAGTATTTCCATATTTCATCATTTTTAAGACCAATACATTTTCACATTTTAACATCTCTGAAATCAGCATGTGTTTAATAATCACTGGTAGCCAGCAGCACTTGTAACATAGTCTTTGCCTGCTCATGTGAACCTACAAATAGGTCTTCATATATTGTTGCTTCAGTTACATTATGTACATTGTCCTCTTCATGGTGAGTTTAACTGCCATTTAAAATGTTTTTAAGGCCAGGTGCGGTGGCTCACGCCTGTAATCCCAGCACTCTGGGAGGCCACAGCGGGCAGACAACCTGAGGTCAGGAGTTCAAGACGTACCTGGCCAACATGGTATAAATCCCATCTGTACTAAAAATGCAAAAATTAGCTGGGTATGGTGGCACACACCTGTAATCCCAGCCACCAGGGAGGCTGAGGCACAAGAATCACTTGAACCCGGAAGGTGGAGGTTGCAGTAAGCTGAGATTGCACCACTGCACTCCAGCCTGGGCAACAACAGCGAAACTCCATCTCAAAAAACAAACAATAAAATGTTTTTAGAAATGTTGTTAATACAAAAGGCTATATTTTTATGTAGAAAGGTGTGGAACACAGCAGTGAGGCATACATTTATTATAATGAATCAAATATTGATGGAAGAATGCATGCAATTCCGTATTTTTCTTGAGGGAAGAAATCAAGAACTTTACAAGACCTAAGAAAGGAATATTCCCACAAATAGACAAAGCTGTTACCTTCTCTTACCAAATAGCATCTGAAAAGATTGTCTATCTTATGCCAACCAATTCAAATGAAGGGGGGAGAAGCTGCCAAATCCTTTTTTTTCTTTTTAATATAAAATTTTTTTATATTATTTATATTTAGATTTTATATATATATTATATATATATTATATATAATATATATATATTATATATATATTATATATAATATATATATTATATATATATTATATATATTATATATAATATATATATTATATATATATTATATATATATATATATAATATATATATACACATCTGTTGCCAGGCTGGAGTGCAATGGGGCAATCTCGGCTCAATGCAACCTCCACCTCCCAGGCTCAAAACCATCCTCCCACCTCAACCTCCCAAGTAGCTGGGACTACAAGTGCCCAGCACCACACTTGGCTAAACTTTTTTGTATATTTTTAGTAGAGACAGGGTTTCGCCAAGTTGTCCAGGCTAGTCCTGAACTCCTGGATTCAAGCAATCCTCCCGTCTCAGCCTCTCAAAGTGCTGGGAGTACAGGTGTAAGCCACCACACCCGGCCCCCAAAGTGACAGACATATCAAATTACCAAGAAGCTAGTATAGCCAACTCATATATCATTTGATACTGTGTCAAAGTTTAACTACTAGGACTTTTCCTTATTAATGGCTTAAGAAATATCTTGTAATTGATGGAATCTGAGTTTCAATGAAATATAGTATTCCATAAACATTTTCCATTTCAGCACTGTCTTCATATCAATCAATAACCTAAGTATCATTAAATTGATTTTGTCATAAAATATAATCCATCAAAGTATACTATTAAACATTTAATGTTTAATCTGTCACTATTATACATAATGTTACAAAAAGTATCTTTGTAGAGTGATCATTCTCCTTCCATAACATTCCCTAAATATAATTTCAGGAACAATTTTTATGCTTTTCTAAAAAATACTGAACTAATTTGTAAGACTATCAGCACTATAAATAACAGTTTCTCTGTGGTTCCACAAGCAACATATTGCTTTTGAAACTTAATTTTGCTCATTTTAAATATATTAAAAAATAAAAGCCGGGCGCGGTGGCTCACGCCTGTAATCCCAGCACTTTGGGAGGCTGAGGCGGGTGGATCACGAGGTCAGGAGATCGAGACCACGGTGAAACCCCGTCTCTACTAAAAATACAAAAAAATTAGCCGGGCGTGGTGGTGGGCGCCTGTAGTCCCAGCTACTCGGAGAGGCTGAGGCAGGAGAATGGCGTGAACCCGGGAGGCAGAGCTTGCAGTGAGCCGAGATTGCGCCACTGCACTCCAGCCTGGGTGACAGAGCAAGACTCCGTCTCAAAAAAAAAAAAAAATAAAAATAAAAAAAAAAATAAATAAATAAATAAAATAAAATGTTATGGAATTGGGTGGAGTTTTTTTTGATTACTTGTTTCCCTTATTTAATTTCTGGGTTTTTTTTTTCCTGTGTGAATCATGTCTTCTTTGTCTATTCATCAACTTGGAGCTCCCTTGAGTTTTTACTCATCTGAGTAAGTTTTAAAATATTAACCATTTGTAATATTTAATATTTACTGCAATTATTTTAGATTAATAAATTTTAGAGATGAAAAGTACCTTGCTAAGCAGGCCAAATCCCTCACTTCATAAGTGAGAAAATTAATCTAAACAAGTGAAATGACTTGCCCAAAGACATATGCCTACTTAACTGCAGGACCAGCAGCACCCAAACCTAGATCTCCCGGCTCTCTATCCACTTCTCTTCCTACCCTACAAAATTATTTTTAATCTCCCACTGTGTTATGGGTATAGGAAAAAAGCATACCACAATAGTGTCAGTGTGGTTTACAGCAGTGGTCTGATTGGAGGAAAAAAAAGGCGGCTTCAAGAGGCCTGTCAGAATCTCTAGAGTATTTTTCATCTTTATATATGACTTCACTAACATCCATAGAAAACTGCTGGGGCCGGGCATGGTGGCTGACGCCTGTAATCGCAGCACTTTGGGAGGCTGAGGTGGGTGGATCACCTGAGGTCAGGAGTTCGAGATCAGCCTGGCCAGCATGATCAAATCCTGTCTCTACTAAAAAAAAAAAAAAAAAGAAGAAGAACTAGAAAACTGCTGGTAATTCGGGTTGGGTACAGTGAGAGGAAAATATTGACCTTATATCCCTACCTTGGAGGAACCATCCTTCTTCCACTATATAATAATCCTGCTTAGTTCATATGGTGCTGACCCTACTTCTATCCTGCTCTGGGCATCGGCAGGCAATCGAAGCATACAAACAAAATACTTCATTCCCTGGCCACTTTGTTCATGGATGGGTAGATCGTAAGTCAGGCCAATCAGAGTTCTCCCTAGAGGTGTGCTGAAGCTATAGGCTACGGGGTACAATGTAGACTGGGACAATTAAGAGACATCTTTTCAACTTCCAGAAAATCTATCAGAGAATGAAGCCAGACAAAGCCAGGACCCCAACATACGCAGCAACTATATATGGAATTGGCCCACCTTTGAACATAGCCAAAAATTTTCCTTCTGCACTTAAGCTAATGTGACATTCTTTTGGTTACTCACAACTGAGTTTCTTGGATCACTCCAGGGCAATGTACATTTCACTCCTCACTGCATTTAATGAAAAACTACTAATGAAGAAACTATGTCATTTCCCTTATGTGTGTTGGCAAGGATAAAAGGTTGAAAACCAGATTTAAGGGGGAGTGTATTTCACAGAAAATAAAATAGAATCAGTGATGCAAATTTGTAACAGCATATATACCAAAGCAAATAAAAAATGCCATTACTACGTTTTAAAACTAAAATTCAGTTAGGTATGTCACGGGAGCAGAAAAATTGATTCATTAGCAATAGCTACAGTTTAATTTTTATACTTTTTCCCTTTTAAATTAGATACTTAACTTTTCAAGAATTTAATTTTAAGATTAACTGGATTTTATAAATGATTACAATAACTGTATTTTAATATTTTCAGGATAAGGCCGGGTGTGGTGGCTCAAGCCTGTAATCCCAGCACTTTGAGAGGCTGAGGTGGGCTGATCACAAAGTCAAGAGATCGAGACCACACTGGCCAACGTGGTGAAACCCCATATCTACTAAAATACAAAAAATTAGCAGGGTGTGGTGGTGGGCACCTGTAGTTCCAGCTACTCAGGAGGCTGAGGCAGGGAATCACTTGAACCCGTGAGGCGGACTTTGCAATGAGCCGAAATCGTGCCACTGCACTCCAGCCTGGTGACAGAGCAAGACTCCGTCTCCAAAAAAAAAAAAAAAAAACAAAAAAAAAGGAAAGAAAAAAAATTTTTCAGGATAAGCACATATAGATTTTAAATAAAAACATTTATATTTGATGTAGTATTATTTACCACTATGCAGAACTCAATTTAGAATACCTTGTACCCTAAGAATATAATGGTGGGGGAGATGTTATTAAATTGTTTCACCTAGAGAAGACAGAGGAACCACCCTTCACGTTACTTATTAAGCAACCATATAAACAGGGCTACGAGGTTGGGTAAATAAAGCAAAGTCCTTGAGTCATGTAAAGGTAATTTTATGCATACCTGAGAGTTCAGTCAATTTTTCAGCTCTTTTACTCTTGGTTACAATTATTCCAATCTTGAAATAAAAACAAAAATTATTATTAATATAACAAGTTATTTCCTCCCATTAAGAATATATATAACTATTCCTATAGATGATATTGGGGCAGAAAAAAAATAATTTATATAGCTAAAATAAACTAGTAATTACAAAAGAAAGAAGCAACAGGTGAGAAACTTTTTCTCATGGTGTTTTTGGCAAATAAATTTAGCTAAGAGTTCACTGTACATTGTTTAACTTTTAGAGTTATTACGCTTTTCATTTTTAAGTATACTGGAAACTGGTTAAACAATTTGGGTAATTCACAAAATACATGTCCAATTTTTAAAAATAAATTACACTTAGAAGCAAAATAGGAATCTAATTCTGAATTCTATCACTTATATACGTACCTGACTAATAGGATTTTGATCAAAATATTCCTCTACAAAGTATTCCAACAACTGTTTAAACAAAAAAAGACATACTAGATAAAGGCAAAATAACAATCATAAAGAACATGTCCAACTGATGTTTGTGAAACCTGTTTATCAAGCGTCACTTCTCATGACTGTTAAACTTACAGATTTTCAAAAAATGTTAAGTAATAAAAATATTAAACAGTAAAAACCTTAATATGAAATGGTGGATGATGAGATAGGTTTGAGCTAGGTTTTAAAAGATGGAACCATTTGGATGTATCAGAAAAAATTTCAACGAGGAAAAGATCCAATGAAGAGAGATGGGAGAACGAGCAGAATTAAGAATAGGTTTTGATAAATTAGTAATATGAACATATTTGTAATCTGAGGAGACAGATTTAAGTAAGGCAAAGGAGAATGAAGATTCAATAAAGAAAAGGGATAACTGACAAACCAAGATCCTGATGTGGGGTGGGAGGATAGAAATTAAAAACACAAATAATTAGGTTATGTTGGTTTAAAATTTCCCTAAATGACCTGGCAGTACTTCTACTTAGCTGACATTAGCATTAACTAAAAATACAAGGCAAAAAATAAAAAATATTGCATTCTTTAAAAATATCCTTTAGAATCCAGTGTTCTTCCCCACTTTTTTAGTAAAAGTTTAAGTGATTTTGGTACAAATTTAAATGATTTAGTATAAATTTAAATTTTACCTTTAAAGTACACGTCAATCTATTAGGCTTTAAATCTTGGTCTTCCATTGTTCTTGATCCATCTACTACCACATAAAGGTGGCGCATCTACCAGAAAAAACAAAGAGCCAATTTCAAGTACTTGTTTTGTTTTATAGAAATTGGGTCTCGTTCTGTTGCCCAGGCTGGTCTCAAATTCCTGGGCTCAAGCAATCCTCCCGCCTTGGCCTCCCAAAGTGCTGGGATTATAGACACGAGCCACTGTGCCCAGCCTCAAGTGCCATTTTGACTAGTAAAAATGGCATTTAATAATTACATATTCTATACACATATTTTTAACGTATTCTTTTAAAAACTTTGTTGTTTTGCTATTGTTTTTTCTAGCAAGACAGAATATTTCTCTAACCTAAACTAGTTCTGTACTAGTAAAAGAAAAAATAATGACATACCATTCCAAGTCGAACTTGTCCATGGTGCTCAAATACTCTGTTAAAATTATACAAACATTTTAATGGAATTCCATATACTATTCCCCCCCACAAAAAAAATACAACTTTCCAATTGACCTGCTTTGTTTTTCTTTTTTTCTAATTCTGACTAAGAATATCATAACATGCATTTTTAGTGGAGTAAATAATTAACTTATGGAATACAATACACATAATTATAGGTATTGTAGATAGTCTCTAAAGACCATTTCCTGCTGAGGCAAGGGTAGGTGGCTAGTTCTTTCCCCATAGTCAGAAGGCAATAGCTCAGTTTGCCTGAAACACAGCTAAAATGAAGTACTGAGGATTGTTTATAGATATAAAGGCTTAAAATGAATATATTTTACCTTTTTAACATACGTAGGAAGGTTACATACCTTTTTCTCTTTGCCTTGAATAGAATGTCTTCTATTGTAGCTTTAAGTGATCCAGATTCATCTTCTTTAAGAATCTCCCTGTAAGTCATTATTTGTTTGAAAAGACAAGCTAAAATGATTACTAGCCCAAATGAAATGAAAATATATATCCACACAAAGATTTGCATGTAAGTGTTCATGGCTGCATTTTCCTAACAGCCAAAAACTGCAAAGAACCTAAATATCCATAGATCGGTGAATGGATAAACAATAATGTGGCATAACCATAGATGGGAATACTATTCAGCAATAAAAAAGAATGAAGTATTAATACACACTGCAACATGGATGAGGCTTGAAAATAAGTGAAAGCCAGACACAACAGACCAACTATTACAGTCATGCATCACTTACTGACAGAGATACATTCTGAGAAATGCATTGTTAGGCAATTTCATTACTGTGTGAATATCACAGGGTATACTTACACAAACCTAGATGGTATAGCCTACCCCACGCCTAGGTTACAAACCTGTACAGCATGTTACTATACTGAATATCTTAGACAACTGTAACACAATGGTCAGTATTTGTATATCTAAACATACACAGAAAAGGTACAGCAAAAATACAGTATTATAATATTATGGGACCACTGTCATGTAGGCAGTCTGTCTTTGACCAAAACATTATTATGTGGCACATGATTGTATATGATCACATTTTTGTGAAATGTCCAGAAAAGGTTAAAATTTGGAGACAAAAAGTAGACAAATGATTGCCTACAGGTGGAATTAAATTAAGAATTAAATTAATTGTAAATGAATGTGAAGGATCTTACTGGAGTGGTTACAATGTTCTAAAACTGGTTTATGATAATGGTTGCACAGCTCAGTAAATTATTAATAAAACATCACTGAATTGTACATTGGAAATGGGTGAATTTTAACATATGTAAAATATACTTTAATAAAGTTGTAAAGAAAAAAAAGACATTGTCTAAAAGAAAAGGGCAATAATGCTCTCCTTACCATGTTCTTTCATAGCCTCCTTCCCATCGCTTAGTTCTTTCAGGTTCTTCATCCATTTTTTCAAAACTGTATTTATTATTCAATAATCTGTAAAAACCATTAGAATGTAAGTTATCTAAAGATGTTTGTTATAAAATTCATCCAATTAAATTTGAAAATTAGACACATATATAAAGTAAAAAAAATCGAATGCCAGGTCATCTTATTCTTTGTATTTTACTCAATAATCGTCTTAAAAATCTTCATAGAACTCCGTTTCTCATTTCCAAGAAATAATATGAACATTTATATACAAACTTGGTACCAATAAAAAATAAGCATCTTTTTACAATTTGTAAAAGAACAAAAATGCTTTACAGATGTGTCACATGACAAACTGTAGAACTGTGAGGAGTCAGTATGGGTGTAGTTGAACTATTATAGCTGAGTGACATATGATTCATTGTACTATCTCTCTTTGTGTATGTCTCAATTTTCTCATAATCAAAAATTTTTAAATCACATTTATTATTTACAAATGGGTAAATGCTATAGCTCATAATTCAAAAAAAAGGACACAAAATTAAACATAGTTCTTTGAGACATCTCCAAACTGCTTTCTATAGTGGCTGAACTAATTTACATTCCTACCAAAAGTGGATAAGCATTCCCTTTTCTCCACAACCTTGCCAACATCTGTTTTTTTTTGACTTTTTAATAATATCCATTCTAACTGGTGGTGAGATGGTTTTGTGGTTTTGATTTACATTGTGGTTTTGGTTTGCATTTCTCTAATGATCAGTGCTGTTGAACATTTTTTCATATATTTATTGGACACATGTATGTCAATCCAACAATCCCAATACTGGGTATATACCCAAAGGAAAATAAAATCATTCTACCAAAAGTACACGTGCACTCATGTTAATCACAGCACTATCCAAAATAGCAAAGACATCGAATCAACTTAGATGCTCATAAATGGTGGCCTGGATAATGTGGTATGTAATATATCATGGAATACTAGCAGCCAAAAAAACAACAAAAAAAACCCACAATGAAATCCTGTCTTTTGCAGCAACATGGATACAGCTGGAGGCCATTATGCTCATCGAATTAACAGGAACAGAGGCCCAACACATTGGCTCACACCTGTAATCCTAGCACTTGGGAGGCCAAGGCAAGTGGATCACCTGAGGTCAGGAGTTCCAAACCAGCCTGGCCAACATGGTGAAACCCCCTCTCTACTAAAAATAGAAAAATTAGCCAGGTGTGGTGGCGAGCGCCTGTAATCCCATCTACTCAGGAGGCTGAGGCAGGAGAATCGCTTGAACCTGGAAGGCAGAGAGATTGCAGTGAGCCGAGATCGTGCCACTGCACTCCGGCCAAAAAAAAAAAAAACAGCAACAGAAAACCAAATACGGGCCGGGCGCGGTGGCTCAGCTTGTAATCCCAGCACTTTGGGAGGCCGAGGTGGGCAGATCACGAGGTCAGGAGATCGAGACCACGGTGAAACCCTGTCTCTACTAAAAATACAAAAAATTAGCCGGGCGTGGTGGCAGGCGCCTGTAGTCCCAGCTACTCGGAGAGGCTGAGGCAGGAGAACCCGGGAGGCGGAGCTTGCAGTGAGCCGAGATCGTGCCACTGCACTCCAGCCTGGGTGACAGAGCGAGACTCTGTCTCCAAAAAAAAGAAAGAAAGAAAACCAAATACGGCATGTTCTCATTTACGAGTGGGAACTAAACACTGAGTACACGTGGACATAACGATGAGAACAACAGACATTGGAGACTACTAGAGGGGGAAGGATGGGAGAGAGTGAGGGCTGAAAAACTGCCTATCAGGTACTATGTTTACTACCAGGGTGACAGGATCATTTGTATACCAAACCTCAACAACAAGCAATTTCAAACAATTTATCCATGTAACGAATATGCACACGTACTCCCTGAAAATAAAAGTTGAAAACAAAACAAAACAAACAAACACAGGCCAGGGCCAGGTGTGGTGGCTCCATCCCTGTAATCTCCGCACTTTGAGAGGACAAGGTGCGGATCACCTGAGGTCAGGAGTTCGAGACCAGCCAGGCCAACACAGCAACACCTGTCTCTACTAAAAATACATAAATTAGTTGGGCATGGTGGCAGGTGCCTGTAATCCCAGCTACTAGGGAGGCTGAGGCAGGAGAACTGCTTGAACCTGGAGGTCAGAAGTTGCAGTGAGCCAAGGTTGTGCCACTTCACTCCAGCCTGGGTGACAGAGCAAGACTCTGTCTCAAAAAAAAAAAAAAGCCAGGCTGGGTATGACGGCTCACACCTGTAATTCCAGCACTTTGGGAGACTAAGGCAGGTGATCACTTGAGGTCAGGAGTTTGAAAATTAGCTAGGAGGTTGGTGGGGGCGGGCGCCTGTAATCACAGCTACTGGGGAGGCTGAGACAGGAGGATTGCTTGAACCCAGGAGGCATGGAGGCTGCAGTGAGCCGAGATCATGTCACTGCACTTCAGCCTGGGCAACAGAATGAGACCCTGCCTCAAAAAAGAAAGAAAAGAAAGGAAAGAAAGAGAGAGAGAGAGAGAGAGAGAGAAACGGGCACGGTGGCTCATGCCCAGCATTTTGGGAGGCCGAGGCCAGCAGATCATTTCAGGTCAGGAGTTCAACACCAGGCTGGCCAACATAGTGAAACCCCATCTCTACTGGAAATACAAAAATTAGCAGGACGTGGTGGTGCACACCTGTAATCCCAGCTACTTGGGAGGCTGAGGCAGAAGAATCGCTTAAACCTGTGAGGTAGACACTGCAGTGAGCCAAGGTCGTGCCACTGCACTCCAGCCTGGGTGAGAGAGCGAGACTCTGTCATTCATTCATAAATAAATGTCCTCATCACACCTCCATCCTCCCCAATGCAATCTCCCTCCCAACTCCACTACCTTGTGGCTACTGCAACCTCCACCTCCTGGGTTCAAGTGATTCTCCTGTTTCAGCCTCCAGAGGAGCTGGGACTGCAGGCGCGTGCCACCACACACAGCTAATTTTTGTATTTTTAGTACAGTCAGGGTTTCGCCATGTTTTGTATTTTTGTAGAGCCAGGGTTTTGCCTGACTTGCCAGGCTGATCTCGAACTCCTGACCTCAAGTGATCTGCCTGTAAACGGAACATTTTTGTTTCTTTGTTTTTTGTTTTAAGACGGAGTTTCACTTACCACCCAGGCTGGAGTGCAATGGCACAACCTCGGCTCACTGCAACCTCCGCCTCCGAGTTCAAGTGATCCTCCTGCCTCAGCCTCCCGAGTAGCTGAGATTACAAGAGCCCACCACCACACCTGGCTCATTTTTGTGTTTTTGGTAGAAATGGGGTTTTGCCATGGTGGCCAGGCTGGTCTCGAACTCCTGACCTCGGGTGATCCACTCACCTCAGCCTCCCAAAGTGCTGGGATTACAGGCATGAGTCACCGCACCCAGCCTAAACTGAACATTTTGCTCCTCCCTGTTTTCTGTTACGTATTGTGAACTTCAAAAATGAAAAACTCACATAACGTTCTCAACATTTTTTAAACTCAAATTGTTGGCAGGGCACAGTGGCTCAAACCTGTAAGCCCAGCACTTTGGGAGGCCAAAGCAAAAGGATCGCTTGCGTTCAGGAGCTCAGATCAGCCTGGGCAATAACCTTGTCTCTACAAAACATCAAAAAATTAGCTGGGCGAGGTGGCAAGTACTTGAGTCCCAGCTACTTGGGAAGCAAAAGTGGGAGGATGGCTTGAGCCCAGGAGAGTCAAGGCTACAGTGAGTCATGTTCACTACTGCACCCCAGACTGGGTGACAGAGTGAGACCCTATCTCAAAATAAATAAAATAATTATAAATATATAATAAATATTATAAATATAAAAATAAATAGCAACTGAGAGACTTCTGGATGATCATATCAAAGGAATTCTTTTTTTTCCTTTTTTTTTGAGACAAGAGTCTTGCTCTGTCGCCCAAGCTTGGAGTGCAGTGACACAATCTCAGCTCACTGCAACCTCTGCCTCCAGGGTTCAAGCGATTCTACTGCCTCTTCTGTCTCCCGAATAGCTGAGATTAAGGCGCACGCCACCACAGCTAACTTTTTTATTTTTAGTAGAGACGGGATTTCACCAGCCTGTTGACCAGGCCTGGTCTCGAATTCCTGACCACAGCTGGTCCGCCCACCTCGGCCCTCCAAAGTGTTGGGATTACAGGCCATGAGTCACCATGCCCGGCTAAAAGGACTTCTTAATTAGAGCTGCCTGCAATGGGAAATCAGAGACTGGACAGGAGGTATTAAGGTCCCTAAAACTGCAGACGTTCAATGGGAAGTCTGATTGTAAACATGCATGCTGTTTAAAGGATTCATGCATCCTGAAGATGGACTTTGTAAAGATCTCCAATGGCCTAACACTTCCCAACAGTCCATTTTCTTCTTAAAAATATCTGTGAGGCCTGGCGGGTGGCTCACACCTGTAATCCCAGCACTGTGGGAGGCCGAGGCAGGAGGATCACGAGGTCAAGAAATCAAGACCATCCTGGCCAACATGGTGAAACCCCGTCTCTACTGAAAATACAAAAATTAGCTGGGCGTGGTGGCACGTGCCTGTAGTTCCAGCTACTCGGGAGGCTGAGGAAGGAGAATCGCTTGAACCCGGGAGGCGGAAGTTGCAGTGAGCCGAGATCGCGCCGCTGCACTCCAGCCTGGCGATAGGGCGAGACTTCGTCTCGAAGAAAAAAAAAAAAATGTAAGTGATCTGTTTCCTGGAATCCAACCCCAAACAATCCACATTCCTCAGCATAAGCCTACTGGTGTGATTCCCGTTACATGAGCTCGGAATGCTATCTGAGCTCATGTAACAAATGAGAGCACCAAACATCCCAATTTAAGAAGCTTTTCTTTGGCCGGGCGCGGTGGCTCACGCTTGTAATCCCAGCACTTTGGGAGGCCGAGGCGGGCGGATCGCGAGGTCAGGAGATCGAGACCACGGTGAAACCCCATCTCTACTAAAAATACAAAAAATTAGCCGGCCGTGGTGGTGGGCGCCTGTAGCCCCAGCTACTCGGAGAGGCTGAGGCAGGAGAATGGCGTGAACCCGGGAGGCCGAGCTTGCAGTGAGCCGAGATCGCGCCACTGCACTCCAGCCTGGGTGACAGAGCGAGACTCCGTCTCAAAAAAAGAAAAAAAGAAGCTTTTCTTCACACCTTACCCTACCAAGCTATGTGAAACTGGCAAGGGTGATTACTGTCCTTGTTTTTCAGGTATGGGATTCAGGCTCAAGAGGTTGGTCACTTTCTCAAGCGGGTCACAAACTCGAACCCTGAACCATCATTTCTAAAAGTCGAGCTTTTACTTAGGGAGGGACGGCCTGCAGCTTCCCTCCCTACTCTGCGGCTCCCCAGACGAAAGTTACCTTCCTCTGCCTTCACATCCTCCTTCCCTATGAGCCCAGGCAGGACAATTCAGCCTCCGTTCCCCGCCACGAAAACCCTCCCAGCCGCCTAGCTAGCCAGACGGCCTGCCCCACCTCTGCACCTCACAGACTTCCACACGCGGACTCACCGGCCCCGCTAGAAAGACTCTCAGCCGGAAACTCCGCCCGACACTCCTCCCCGCCGCTTCAGGGGCGCCCCGGAAGTCATTCCGCCGCGTCCTGCGGCCACGCCGAAACGTTCCGGATGCTGCAGGCTGCAGCTGCCGGAGCGGGGCGCTCGGGTGCAGGGCATGCCCGCCGCTGAGTTGGGGCGCGGAAAGGGACGGTCTTCCAGCTGGAATTCGCAGAAAACCGGAAAAAGTGATCGCCATTCGCTTTCGGAAGGTCGAAGGCTCTGCAGCCATCGACCTGGGTTATGAGGAGCTCGATCTTGTTTTTCTACTTCTAAAAGGTTGGGGTGAAGGACTCTGGCCACAGAAGTAAGGCCAGAGTTATCCTTGCTTCTTGCTGTGTATTTCAGGATTCCTCCGTTGCTCTTGCTGTTCATTCAGCAAGCATTGAGCATCTACTTTGAACCTGATGCATGTCTAAGCACTGAGGAAATAGCAATGAAAAACCGGCAAAAATCCTTGCCCTCGTGGAGTTGTCCTTCTCCAAGGGGAGTACTATATGAAATGGTGATAGTGCTGTGGAGAAAAACTAAGCATTGAAGGGGAAAAGTTTGCAGTTTAAAACAGGGTGGCCAGGCCGGGTGCGATGGTTCACGCCTGTAATCCCCGGCATGGTGATTTGGGAAGCCGAGCGGGGGTGGATCACCGGAGGGCAGGAGTTCGAGACCAGCCTGGCCAACATAGTGAATTCCGTCTCTACTAAAAATACAAGAACATTAGCTGGGTGTGCTGGCAAGCGCCTGTAATCCCAGCTACTCGGGAGGCCGAGGTAGGAGAATCGCTTGAATCCAGGAGGCAGAGGTTGCAGTGAGCCAAGGTTGCACCTTGCACTCCAGCCTAGGTGACAGAGACTCCATCTCAAAAAATAAAATAGGGTGGTCAGAGGAGTCCTCGCTGGGAAGACAGTTAAGCCATGACCTGAATGAGGAAGGGTGTTAACCCTGCTGATACCTAGGTGAAAAACTCTTCAGACAAAGAGAGCTGCAAGTGCAAAGGCCCTGAGGTAGAAGTGCATTGGGGTCTTTGACGACTGCAGGAGTGAGCAGGGGATGAGTGGTGGCAGCTTCAATCAGAAGGGTAAGGTGGGGAGGAGAGGCTGTGAGCACTGTTAAGAATTTTGGGGGGATTGTGATGGCTTGGACCAGCAGCTGGTGAGAAGTGACTGAATTCTAAATCTTACCGATACACTGGATGTGTGTTATGAAAAAAGAATCAGGGATACCTCCATAGTCTTTAGCTGAGCAACTGAAAGGGTGGGGTTGCAATTATTGAAATGTTGGCGGGGTGGGTAAGATCAGTTCAGTTTTGGACAAGTTGTCTGACTGCCAATTAACACAAGTGGAATTACTGGCATTTCCCATACTTGAGAAATGGAGAGGCAGTGCACCCCCAGATGAGAAAAGGATTAGGAATAACAGAAAGGAACCGCAGAAGCTGGGGCCTCTTTCCTTCCCCAACAGCATATTCATCCCCTCCATTGCCTTTATTGTTAAAAATTCTTCCCATCTCTGTTGTCTCCCTCAAAAATATAAACAGAAGGTATCTTGCATAGCAGTGGAAACAACAGCCCTGGATTTAAAATCAGGCTCTGACACACTGGCTGGGTGACCTCAAGCAAGTCACAACCCAAGTCTATGAACTAATGTGTAAAATGGGGTTGTCTCCACCAACCCTACAGGACTTAGTGGGAACTCCGTAAACAGTCTCATTTCCTCCCAGAAGACAAGATTTTAAAAGGGAGAGGAGGGGAAATTAGTATCGCAGTGCCAGGAAGCTTCCATGCTTGCCTCCCTCCCACCTTTGACCTCATTAGAGGACTCACACACAAATTCCACACTTTTCCTTTTGTGCCCTTCCTTCCTATCCACACTTTTGCTTCCTTCCATCTTAATTGACCATCCTATTTGCAAGATGGGATGCATTCCTCTAGGACAAACAGCCTAGAGGAATCCCAAGCCCCAAGTTTCTTATGTTTGTTATCCATCACCCTGGGAAGACTTTAAGGAAAACCAGGAAAAGGATAGAGGACTCCCCAATAAATACAAAGCATATTTGCGAAGAGAGGAGACTGAAAGTTTTCCCAACTGTAATATTTGCTCTGTATAGATTTTAGACATGGATGTTAAGATTCAACTAGGAATGGTACTAAAGCAAAAAATATGCATAAATCCATAATCTCGGCGTGATTATGACTGACATATTCTAATCATGTACAAAGTGGTAGAATAAATTATCTAACCTACTCAGATGTTTTTTCAACTTGTAAAACTAAAAGACAACTATAAAGAATGGAATAATCTGTTCTTTGCCCATGAGTGGCCAGACACAGTCAACAGGGTTAGGACATTCACAATCAGCTCAGCCAGCGCAATCAAACAGATATAAAAAGCATGCAACTTGAAAGACTGGGAGAGGTGAACCTGTCTATTCCAATAGACAGCTCCCTTACAGGGAGACTAAATCATTCCAGAAAGCCTCATCTAAAACCTCTGTAATTGACAACAGTATCTAACAATCGTGATCTTGATATGTAAACTATTTGCTCTAACCTAAAGAAGCATTTATCATGTACAAATATTTAGAATGCCAATCCTGCATTCTCTGCCTAGAATTCAAAAGAATTTACATTCTAAGGCTGTACCCAGCACAGATCAATCATATGGGATTGGATGATACATGCACTTTAAAAAACACAATTTGCTTTTAGAAAACTTGTTAAAGTTTCACCTTCTGGCTTTGGAAGATAGGGGTAGCTAGGCATATTTACTTTTAGACAAGGACTGAGTCACACATTAACTACCTT
Organism: Symphalangus syndactylus; assembly: GCF_028878055.3. NCBI lineage: Eukaryota > Metazoa > Chordata > Mammalia > Primates > Hylobatidae > Symphalangus > Symphalangus syndactylus. The sequence continues at coordinate 30,174,030 of NC_072440.2, forward strand.
CTTAACTATGAGATTATTACAAATATATTTTACAGATACAAAAAACTGAAGTACAGAGAGGCTAAGTTAATTTCTCCAAGGTCCCACAGCAAGTAACTGCAGAAGGGCAAAGCAAAAATAGGACAACACATGTAGGCAATACCAAGCAGGTCTTGTGGTAGCAACTGGAAACCTTTTGGAGACACCGTTCTGCATTTCGTTGTAGTCATACACAAAACCCTAGTTATGTATTCATGCTTTCTCATAATGCCCAAGTGACACTATTCTAATTTACTAACACAAGGTTTTCTAAAAACTACCCAAATTATTGAGGTGTTTTTGCTCACTTCTTCCCATTAGAATAAATGTAGACAATAAGAAACGCATGAGGGATGACGTAGTCCTCCATCAAATTTGTCCTTTCACACAAGAGATGGCATGGTGTAGTGTAGCAGAATCATGAGCTGCCAGGAAATTATGAATTCTGATTCCTCCAGCTGAGTCTTTGAAAAAGTCCAGATGGGAACCACTTCCATCCTGATGCTGAAGCTAGGAGAATGTCCTTGTGTGAGGAATTCTCACAACACTAACTGAAGCTAAGGTCCCTGGAGCCATGATAAAAGCACTTTTCTGCCCTGATTCTTCTTTACACACATGTACCCATTCAGGTCTTTACAGATATTTCACAGGAAGCATTTATGTTACAATGCACTCAAAATTAATATAGGATACTTTATTTACATCAGAGTGATCTCACATTATCCAATCCATTAACAAAGTCAACACAGGATGCAAGTATAGACTCTAACAGTTCAAGAGACCAAGATCCTAATCCCTTGTTTTGCCACTTGCTAGTGTGACAATGGCCAGTTAATCTATCATATTATTAGTTCCTTGTCTATAAAAGAATAAGAAGAAATGGTCACATGTCAAAAGATCGTTGTGAGGATTAAATATCATATATGTACTTATGTGTATATAACTTATTTACTATAAATACTACTTGACTTCACTTTATTTCAAAAAATATAAAGCACATATGACAAAACATTAACACATGTTATTTCTGGGTGGATGGTACTTATATTTTATACTTTTCTGTATTTAAATTTTTCAAAATAAAATAATGATCCTATATACTTTTAATACAAAGTCACATATGTAGGGCATCACTTTATACGCAGGGAATCTTTACAAAATGAACTATGTGCTATCACAATAAACTCCTTAGAACAATAGTGTATAACAAGGCAGAATTCCAGACAAGAACTACAGGTCAGAAATGGAGGGGATGTTGGAAATCTAATCTAAACCTCTGACTTTCTAGACTAGGAAACTGCTTGAGTAGCTTTTCAAATTTACATCCAGCTAGTTAATGCCAACACCAACAGAAACATTCTGATCCTGGTTTCCTAAAATGGTATTTAGTATAAACACATGTGAAAATTTTTCTTATTTTTGAAATTTCAAAGTCCAATTTTATAACACAATTTTACAATGCAAATTCTTGCTGTTTCACTTTCTGGATTCAGCTGAATAGTTTTGTTTTGTGAAAATACTGACAAACTTATCTTCATGAACTGACTTCCAAGAACAAATTGTTAAAAATTTAACACAGAAAAATCAGTTAAAGGTGCTCATCAACAGAGTCCTTTTCATTTGGTATAAATCCAAAAGCTATGAAAATACCTTTTGTATTATGTGCAGCATGCAGAAAATTAAGAATTTATTCAATTTGCAGAAATAAATCAGTGATATAATGGAAACATTCAAAATTTTAACTCCAGAAAATAATTCAAAATCATCTATCAAAAATTATAGGCCAGGCGCAGTGGCTCACGCCTCTAATCCCAGCACTTTGGGAGGCCGAGGTGGGCAGATCACCTGAGGGAGGTCAGGAGTTCGAGACCAGCCTGACCAACATGGAGAAACCCCGTCTCTACTAAAAATACAAAAAAAATTAGCCAGGCGTGGTGGCACATGCCTGTAATCCCAGCTACTCGGGAGGCCGAGGCAGGAGAACTGCTTGAACCTGGGAGGCGGAGGTTGCGGTGAGCTGAGATCATGCCATTGCACTCCAGCCTGTTCAACAAGAGCAAAACTCCATCTCAAAAAAAAAAAAAAATATATATATATATATATATACACACAACACACACACACACACATACACACTTAGGCCAGGCGTGGTGGCTCACGCCTGTAATCCCAGCACTTTGGGAGGCCGAGGCAGGCGGACCACAAGGTCAGGAGTTCAAGACCAGCCTGGCCAATATGGTAAAACCCCGTCTCTATTAAAAACACAAAAATTAGCCGGGCATGGTGATGGGCACCTGTAGTCCCAGCTACTCGGGAGGCTGAGGCAGGAGAATCGCTTGAACCCGGGAGGTGGAGGTTGCAATGAGCCAAGACAGCACCACTGCATTCCAGCCTGGGTGAGAGTGAGACTCTTGTCTCAAAAAAAAAAAAAAAGAAAAAGTATATACCTAAATATCTGAAATGCATACTAAAGGTCAGTTTATAGATTATTCTAAAAAAAAGGTTTTTAGAAAAGTCTAAGCTGGGATGATCACAATCAACTTGGTCAGCATAGTGCTATCAACTAATTTTACTAGTAACAATCTGAATTTTTAAAAAAGTGATACAATTTAAGGGCACCATTTGAAATTATTTGGTATTTCGTGGTATAGCATTCTATTTCCAGACATATCAGCATTCTTACAGCCAAAGGAATGGGAAACGACTAACCAGCACAGCACCCAAAAGAGTATAAACAACAACAGATACAACTCCTGAGTGTGGTTTTCCACAGCTGTATGTTAACAGCACTAACAACATCAAACAGGTTATTATGGAAAGAAAACACCAGGTTTAATACCTTATAAAATATTTATAGAAATGAACATTCCTGTAAGATACAGTTCAAGTCACAATTGAATTATAAATGTAATCAGATATTCTGATATAATGAAAAGGTCTAGTTGGTTTTTAAAAAAATGCATGTAAACCATAAAAGATAAAAAGTATTTAAAAATACACAAAATTCTAACCACTGGGTTTAAACTTTGATCTTAAAAAAGTAAATATATATTTACAATCTTTAAATTTCACACATTTGTTACTTTTACATGATCTTTATTATTTAAGAAAAACCTCTTTTAACCATTTATATAACAGAAAAAAAATAGGGAGGCTGGTAGATCATCACATATATAGTAGCTAAAATATGAAAGGCCAGGGAATTTACTATTAATGGAGTCATAAAACAGACTTAACCAAAAGTGTGTGCTAGGAAACAGGCAGTTTCACTTCAGAGACTTCACTGCAGGAACCCAGTTTCCTTACGTGGAAAAAAGTGATTATAAACAACAGTTATCTGAAAGGTGGTTGAGAGGATTAAATGAGATCACCTATGCAAACAAATACATGTAGGTATTAAGACATCGTCTGGGGTGTGAAAGTTTAGTTCACACCAGAACCTTCCTTTAAGGCTTAAAAACCTCAAACAGTATTTCATTCTTAATACAAGAACCAATGTTTAAAGCATAAAATCCTTAATTGGAGTGTTCAGCCCAGTTGATTATCAAAAGCTATTTATAAAATGCTTCAATACCGATGACATTAAAGCAACCAAAACTTTGTGATGCTCACAGAGGTTTGGCTTCCTGGGTTATGGTCCAAAGTCATTTGCCTTCTAAGAAGATTGCAGAGATGTCAGATACTTAACTTCTCAAACAACTTGGCATCAGCCTTCTATGTTTTCTGTCTATCATAGTCTCCAACCATCTTCTTGATGTGTGACAATTTGCTCTTTAACTGCTTGCAATGATTCTTCTTACTTTTGTAATCTGCAGACTAAAAAGGGAGAAAATGAATCACATAAATTCAACAAAATGAAAACAGGTCTGCTGGGAAGGCAGAGGTGAACAAAAAAATGGAATATTTAGTCAGAGAATTGTTGGGAGTGTTAATTGAAGTAAAATACTCAAGGTGCCTGGCAGTATCACTAACCACACAGGCAGCTGATTCTATTTGCTCAGTTCTGTCTTCTAAGCTGGGTTTTTCCAAAGGATACCCTCATTTCTAAAAATCTGTAAAATGACCAAGAAAACTTACCGGCCTTTTTGCTAACACGTCATCTAAAACTGTAAGTAGAACAAGAGACTGGTGATCTCAGTTGACTGGGGAAAGGGAAGCTGAATAGGGGATAAGAGAGATGGGAAATTTTACTGTATACCCTTTAAACTCTATTGCAAATCATGATGCCTGTAATTTGGAATTTTTTTTTTTTTTAGAAAGGGTCTCATCCTATTGCCCAGGCTGGAGTGCAGTGGTACAATTATAGCTCCCTGCAGCTTTGAACTCCTGGGTTCAAGGGATCCTTCTGCCTCAGTCTCGCTAGTAGCTAGGACTACAGGCACGTAACCACAGCACCTGGATAAGTAATTTACAAAAATTTTAATATAATTTTTTTAATGTTTTAAGTCAATAATGACTGTCCATGCCAAGTGTTAGCAAGGATATAGGGCAACAGGAGTCTATAGTGGTTGGTGGGAATGTAAACTGGTACAACTATTTTGGAAGGCCATTTGACAGTATCTACTAAGGCTGGATAGACAAATGCCCATCACTTCTACATTCAAACATTTACAAATATGTATGAAGCTGCAATATTTTTAAATGCCAAAAATTGGGAACAACCCAAATGTTCATTAACAATAGAATGGATGAATAAATTTGCGTTTTATATACAATACTACAAAGCAATAAAAATTAATCAACCGGCCAGCCGTGGTGGCTCACGCCTGTAATCCCAGCACTTTAGGAGGCTGAGGCAGGTGGATCACTTGAGGCCAGGAATTTGAGACCTGCCTGGCCAACATGGTAAAACCCCATCTCTACTAAAAATAGGAAAATTAGCCAGGTGTGGTGGTGCTTGCCTGTAATCCCAGCGGCTCGGGAGGCTGAGGCAGGAGAATTGCTTGAACCCAGGAGGCAGAGGTTGCAGTGAGCCGAGATTGTGCCACTGCACTCCAGCCTGGGTGACAGAATGAGACACTGTCTCAGAAAAAAAAAAAAAAATTAATGAACCATGGCTGGGCATGGTGGCTCATGCATGTAATCCCAGCATGGGGATTACATGCATTACAGGCATGTGGCACCACACCTGACTAATTTGTGAGGCCAAGGCAGGGGGATCACCTGAGGTTGGGAGTTCAAGACCAGCCTGGCCAACATGGTGAAACCATGTCTCTACTAAAAATACAAAAATTAGCCAGGCATGGTGGTGCGTGCCTGCAATCCCAGCTAGGCTGAAGCAGGAGAACTGCTTGAACCTGAGAGGGGGAGGCTGCAGTAAGCCAAGACTGCGCCACTGCACTCCATCCCGGGCAACAGAGCAAGATTCCATCTAAAAAAAATAATAGTAATGAACCACAAATGCACCCTTACGAACACCATACTGAGCAAAAGAAATCACACACAAAATACGTATTGTATGGTTCCATTTATGTAATGTGCAAGATAGACAAAACTCCATGATGTTAGAAGTGAGCACGATGGACCCCTCTGGAGAGAGTGTAAACACTGGAAAGGAGTACAAGTGAGGGTGGGGGTGCCGGGGATGGGGAGGTACTCGGAAATATATTTCTTGATCTGCATACACAGGTATGTGGTTACATTGTGAAAATTCACCATGTTATACACTTTGATTTATAGGCTTTTCTGTATGTATACTTCAACTTTTAAAAAATACATAAAATAAAAAATGAAAAACATGTAATAGAAAAGCTCTTCCTCCAGATGAGTAGGTATGGGAATTAAAAAAAAAAAGAAGAAAGTTCTTCCTAAAAGAACAATCTCGGATACTTACTCCCTTCACTTGCTTCAGTCTATTGTATTCATCAGCAGCAGCCTATTAATGACAGACACAAAAGAGTATGTTTACTGGGGCATTTTCTCTTTTAAAAGTAACATTCCTGATGTTATACTTTGGAGCTAAAAATGACAGCTTATGACAAAAATATAAGCAATTAAAAGAACGAAGTCTTAAAGCTCTTAAAACTCATGATCAGCAGGAAGGTCTGAAGGAATTCAGTGAAGAGACATTTATGATACTGTATCTTTCACATTCCACTCACATAGGCAGGTAACTATCTGTTCTGCTACTTCTTATCTCTCCTCATGCCAGTCCCCATGCTACACTGACACCAGGAAGATCTTTTATAACACAGAGCGCTGATCAGGTAATATCCCACTACACAACTGGTCTGAGCTTCCCGTTAACTTCTCCCCTCATCCAGTTTCCTACCTTTCCAGTCTCAGCACCCATCATCAGCAACTCCTTTAAAAACTGAGACATGTTAAATGCTTCAGGATTTCAATCATGTTTTCCGTATGGCTGTAATCATGCACCTCCCCGCACCCTTCTGTCTGGAAAACTCTTAATGATTCCCTCACTGTGAAGCCTCCAAAGACTTTATTTCTTCTATGGGCAGTTAGTTATAGTGCTTTCTACACATGATGCAAATACAGCATTAATCATATTGTCTAAATTGTTTAGATGTCAGTTTTTTTTCTTAAAATAGGAGCTCTTTTAGGGTGGGAACAAGATTTTATGTCTCTAGCCCCAGCATTTCCACATCATCAAAGAAAAATAAGTGATCAATAAATGTTCACTAAATTAAGAAAGATCTGTAACACCCTATAGAAACCAAAGAAGAAATACATAAATCTAACTATATAAAGATGTGAATACATCAAAACTAAAAAGTAGATTTTAGTTTTTTTTATACTGTGAATTATAATCCAAGCCTGCTTTATTTTGTAGCTCTAATTGTTCTCACTTTGACCGTTGGGAACTTTCAGTTGCATCCTGTGTCCCTTTGACATACTCTTATTGTGGGGTTTTATCTTTAAAAACAAACAAACAAAAAAACTTTCTTGCCCTGCTTATTTCTGGATTTTCTTACTCAACAGCAAGTTTTTTTTATATTAATGATAAAGACCTGCTTAGTTTTAAGTTTTTTATGTATCCGCCACCACGCTGGGCTAATTTTTTGTATTTTTTTTTTTTTTTTTTTAGTAGAGACGGGGTTTCACTGTGTTAGCCAGGATGGGCTCGATCTCCTGACCTCATGATCCACCTGCCTCGGCCTCCCAAAGTGCTGGGATTACAGGCGTGAGCCACCATGGCCGGCCGCTTAAGTTCTTTTCTACAGAAAGAATGAATGGCTTTATAAATAGGAAAGATAATAGGGCTATATTATTATTATTATTATTATTATTATTATTATTATTAATTTTTGAGATGGAGTCTCACTCTGGTGCCCAGGCTGGAGTGCAATGGCACAATCTTGGCTCACTGCAACCTCCCCCATCCCAGGTTCAAGCAATTCTCCTGTCTCAGCCTCCTGAGTAGCTGGGATTACAGGTGTCTGCCACCATACCCTGCTATTTTTTCTATTTTTAGTAGAGACAGGGTTTCACCATGTTGGGCACACTATTCTCAAACTCCTGACCTCAGGTGATCCACCCGCCTTGGCCTCCCAAAGTGTGGGGATTATAGCCATGAGCCACCATGCCCAGCCTGGCTATTTTATTTTAAATAGGAAAGGACAGATGTACATAGAATAGCGCTTTGTAGGGGCTGGGCGCGGTGGCTCACGCCTGTAATCCCAGCACTTTGGGAGGCCAAGATGGGCAGATCACGAGGTCAGGAGATCGAGACCATCCTGGCTAACATGGTGAAACCCCATCTCTACTAAAAAAAAAAAAAAAAATACAAAAAATTAGCCGGGCGTGGTGGCAGGCGCCTGTAATCCCAGCTACTTGGGAGGCTGAGGCAGGAGAATGGCGTGAACCCAGGAGGCAAAGGTTGCAGTGAGCTGAGATCACGCCACTGCACTCCAGCCTGGGCGACAGAGCGAGACTCCACCTCAAAAAAAAAAAAAAAAACAAAAAAAAAAAAACACAGAATAGTGCTTTGTAATTATTAACTATTACACATTAGTACAGTCTTCTATTAGAAAAGAATTTCATCCAAAACCCAATCTCAACTATTCTTCAATGAAACTGCAGTTTGATAATTACTAGCACATTTTTATCAATATTAATATAAAGGATGCTGTACCTCCACAGATTAGATTCAAATTCTGTTTAATATACAAATATCAGGTTGAATTTACCATGTACTCTTCACTTTCTTCTCTATAGTCATCCAATTCTTTATCCAAACGGGAGAGTTCTTTATTGATCTCATCAAGTTCTGATTGTAAGCTCTTGTATTCCTGTAGGCCAGTGTCAAAATTTCTCTTGTACAGTTGTCTTTGTTGATCTGAAGTGATGGGTGGATATTCCCTAAAAGGTGAGAGAGAAAATGACTACATATGTATCCTTAGCAGACATAAAATTCAATGCTCCTTCCTCAAAGATAGTAAAGCTGGTTGGGTATGGAGAATGACATTTTCTTGTTTCCTTTTTGTTTCTTATGGGGAAAGAGATAGAATACAAATAAGTTCTATTAAGAGTGACTATATATTACTGCTCATTTTAAAAAAAATAAAAACTATGCCTACATAATTTGCATAAATAATTTTGAAAATCATTTATAAAATTGAAGGTACAAGTCATAGGAACTCATTTATTTTCCATACACAATATCAATAATGGACTACTATGTTTATAAAGTTTTTCTTTTTTTTGAGACAAAGCCCACTCTGTCATCCAGGCTAGAGTGCAGTGGCACAATCTCGGCTCACTGCAACCTCCACCTCCCGGGTTCAAGCAATTTTCGTGCCTCAGTCTCCACAGTAGCTGGGATTACAGGTGCCTGCCACCACGCCCGGCTAATTTTTTTATTTTAGTAGAGACAGGGTTTCACCACGTTGGCCAGGCTAGTCGCAAACTCCTGACCTCAGGTGATCCAACTGCCTCAGCCTCCCAAAGTGCTGAGATTACAAGAGTGAGCCACCATGCCTGCCCTGTTTTAAGTCTTAAAACTGGAATTCTGGAACACAAAGTCCGCTTTGATCACCACAGTGGCAGCACAGCTGACTGGAAGTGGCTGTTTCCTGCTACCACCCATAGTTTTCAGACTGGTTTATTTATTTTTTGCTCTTGTTTTTCCGAAGTGGAAATAGCTTATCTACTTCTTTCACAATAAAAATAGACATTAAAAATGTACATGTATAAAAACATGTGCTCAATGTTAAAATAATCTGGCAATTCATTAAAGTATAAAGAAGAAAAACTGAAATTTTGTATCATATCTATTTCTCAATATACCAGCTATTCCTTACATAGGAAGATGATGCCATTAACCCATAATCCATAGAGAAAATACTCTGAATCCTTTCACAGGACTGGAGTTTCACAATGATGTGGAATTTCAAACTTTAGATCTAACAATCTAACATCTTCATTTTACAGAGGGGAGAAATTTAAATGATTTGATCAAAAGGGAAACAAGAATTTTGGATTTTGAAAATTTTCAGGCTGGGCATGGTAGCTCACCCCTGTAATCCCAGCACTTTGGGAGGCCGAGGTGGGTGGATCACCTGAGGTCAGGAGTTTGAGACCAGCCCAGCCAACATGGTGAAACCCTGTCTCTATTAAAACAACAAAAATTAGCTGGATGTGGTGGCACATGCCTGTAATCCCAGCTCTTCGGGAGGCTGAGGCAGGAGGATTGCTTGAACCTGGGAGGCAGAGGTTGCAGTGAGCCGAGATCATGCCACTGCACTCCAGCCTGGGCAACAGAGTGAGACTCTATCTCAAAAAAAAAAAAAAAAAAAGTTTTCAGTTAAATCTTCCATGATACAAGTTAGGTGAATATTTTACAGATAGATGGCTAAGCCAGGCCAAAAACTCTTGAGGGGAGAGGGGAAGATAAAAGTATCAGAATCATCAGTGAAAAGGGGATCTCAAGCTATCCATGCCCCACCTATCCTTCCTCACTCTCTGAGAAGCAATGTTTTGATTACCATTCACATTGCAAATGTTTCTGATGTGCGTCTTAGTCCCCAGAATACTTGGGCACAGGAAGGCTACACATCATACACAAATACATTTGGTGATGGTGAATGGATTGTAACAAAACCACCAAAACACAAAGAAACTTAACCACAACTGTGGCTGAACACTAAATTGTTACCTCAATTGTTTACGAAACTCTTTGGATTAAACTTTAAAAGAAACTATGGTCTTATCATTTTAAGCTTAATTTAAAAAATAATTGCCGGCCAGGCGCGGTGGCTCACTCCTGTAATCCCAGCACTTTGGGAGGCCGAGGCGGGCAGATCACCTGAGGTCAGGATTTTCAAGATCAGCCTGACCAACATGGTGAAACCCGTCTCTACTGAAAATACAATAATTAGCCAGGCATGGTGGTGGGCGCCTGTAATCCCAGCTACTTGGTAGGCTGAGGCAGGAATCGCCTGCACCCGGAAGGAAGAGGTTGCACTGAGCCGAGATCGTGCCATTGCACTCCAGCCTGGGCAACAGAGCAAGACTCCGTCTCAAGAAAAAAAAAAGTAATGCCAAAGGAAAACCATAGCCCTGGTCTGGGAATTTTATAATCAGTAAAACAAAGTTCCTCTATACCTGGATTTTATTTATTTGAAAGGCCTTTCTTTGGTTGTTTTTTGAGACAGAGTCTAGCTCTATCGCCCAGCCTGGGGTGCAATGATGCAATTATAGCTCACTACAGCCTTGAACTCCTGGGCTCAAGCAATCCTCCTGCCTCAGCCTCAGCCTCCAGAGTAGCTGGAACTACAGGCCCACACCACTATGCCTGGCTGGTCTTGAACTCTTAGCCTCAGCCTCCCAAAGTGCTAGGAGACCTTTCTTCCGTGACTATTGGTATAAGAAAGAGCACTGGTGAAGTTCACCAGCCACACTGTGGAAAGTTCAAAGTGGTTACTGCCAAAGTTCAAAGACATGGTTACTGCCAAACATTCTCTCCACTTCAAACTTTATCACAAAAGGGTGCTAAGGAAAAAACCAACCAACACCACACAAAAACACTGTCTCCAGTCCTGGTTGGCAAAGAATGAAATTACACCAGTGACCTCAATTTGGGAGGCAGTAACTCCAACACCTGGTTGGTCTCCTTTAATTATCAGAAGGTGCACGTGGCCCCGGAAAAGGAGAGCTGTGTCGGTACCTGATCCAGTCCTCCTCCAGCTCATCACACGACTCGCCGCCAGTTGTGTAGTCTGTTTCATAGTGATCTTGCTCTGTTCTCTTTGACTTTCCTGCTCTTCCCTTTGCAGGTGCTCTTTTTGAAGGTGTCTCAAAGTTACCACTGCTGCTGTAACGAGGCTGCCTGAAGTCATCCACAGGCGAAGTCAATGGAAGCTCCTGAACCACTTCAGGAACCCTAATAAAAACAAGCATCATTGTTCAGTACACTACAACCCTTTGCCAGTGCACTGTAATCACAGAGCACAGCCATAATAAACACTAGGAGACATCTGCACGCAGGTGCACTCACGCGAGGACTTCAGATGCTCAACACTGAGCAGATGCCTCATTTTCTGCATTCAATTTGACAGCAGTTCAGAGTCCTCTAATACACACAAGTAGTAGGTTCCAATTTAAAGGGGAGTAACCATTTTTATACCTCCTAAGTACAACGGATCTCAGCTTTCATTTTTAAAAGTTCAGGCTGATCTATAAGAGGTGTTTACTTGACCTGTGCCAGGGACTTACTCTACAAAGGCTGTCAGGAAAATAGTGATCATTCTTTTCTACAGGCTCTTCTAGTTCCCTGGAATGCTGCGTGGGGAAGAATGCACACATGCTCTTTGTAATATTAATCTTATACTACCATATATCAATTATCATATTAAGATAAAATCTTGCAAAATAAACTAAATATCTAAACTAAAAAATTAAAAAGCTTTACATTGCAATAAATTAAAGAGTTCCTTTAGGATTCTTTTTAAAATTGCTGTTAATCCTGAAGCCATGTAGAATGACTAGAAGGGTTACCATTACACACTTATTATTTGTTTCTAATACAATTATTTAAAGTTGCATCACAACTGCATAATGTTTCGGACACAAACATGAAAATAACCCTAACTGAGGAATAAAATACCAAAGTTGAAAGTGGGAACTGCTTCTGAGTAAAAGAAGTTTCATTTTCTTGTAGAAAAGGACAAGAACAGAAATGAAAACACCAAAGAATGGGCCTAAGACTTTCCAAGCATCAGCCTTGCCATTCCAATCAACTATTTAAAACATCTGAAGCGTTTCTTTTTGCTGCCAATTTACATAAACTATCTTACTGAGCTTTATCTTCCAGGTTTGGTCCCTTTTCTAGGTGATCCACATGTGCTTTGCTTTAACTGTTATCAGAGTCCTAGATTTCTAAGCACACAATTTCTTGCAGACTCTAAACTTTGGGGTATGTGTGTGTAGATGCAGGTGGGGGTAGTATTTATTTCTTCTTTCAAGATTTATGGCCGGGGGCGGTGGCTCACACCTGTAATCTCAGCACTTTGAGAGGCTGAGGTGGGCGAATCACTTGAGGCCAGGAGTTCAAGATCAGCCTGGCCAGCATGGTGAAACCCCATCTCTACAAAAAATACAAAAATTAGTGCATAGTGGCAGGCGTCTGTAATCCCAGCTACTTGGGAGGCTGAGGCAGAAGAATTGCTTGAACCCAGGAGGCAGAGAATGCAGTGAGCTGAGATCGCACCACTGCACTCCACAGAACGAGATTCTGTCTCAAAAAAAAAAAAAAAAATTTATTCAGGTAATATGGCTTTGTGTGCTATACTAATGTTACTTCTAATGGAGGGAAAATGTGACTTTCTCCATGAGTCAATGATTAACAAGTTCCTAGACACTCTGCCAAAACTGCCAGGTACTATGCTTCTTCTTTGAGGTAGAAAAACAAAACCTTTAGAATGCAGTGGATTTATTTTAGGGGTGGGGCCAAAGAGGGAGGAAACTAAAGGGCAAAAGAAATTAGAAAAAAAAACAAACATAAAAACAAAAAGTAAAACATCAAAGTAGGCCTCCTGCCAGAATTTTTATGATATTAGATATTGATATATCTTTACCTTTGAAGTTTTTCTCCCCTCCTTCTACAGCCCTTTAAAATATTAACATACTTGATCTAGCATGAAAGCTAAAAGCAAAATGTTTCACAAGAAAAGTATTGACTACAGGTGTGAGCAACACCACACTGGGCTAATTTTTAATTTTTTTGTAGAGACAGGGTCTCACTCTGTTGACTAGGCTGGGCCTTCCACATTTCCCAAGCTGCAGTGATCTTCCCAGCCCAGCATGAAGTTTTCTTTCCCAAAGCTTACATAGCAAAAAGATTCTGATTGGCCCTTTTCGGGTCACTGTCATCCTTGAAGCCAGGAGAATGTTCTCTGATTAGCAAGACTTAGATATGCCTCCCAATAATGGTGGCAGCTCTAAAATACAGCATGTATAACAAATGTCATTCTAATAGTCATGGCATTGTTGATCATGGGTTGTTTCTCTGCCTTCACTGATTCTGTGTGTAATCAGAAAAGAAGGATTCTTATGCATGTGTTTTCAATTCAGTAATTGTCCTGAACACCTGACATGCATAGAGTACTGAGCCAGGTGACCCTGGGAAGACCAGGTCCATGTTCTCACGGAGGCTGCAAAACAGGGGTGGAGGAAAGTGCACAACAATTCTGCTGACAGTCAGGGCGAGGTAGGAGCAATAAAGGCAGCGTGAAGGAGTGTGAGAGAGAATAAAACAAACGACTGAAGAATAAAAAGAACAAGCCGGCCGGGTGCAGTAACTCACACCTGTATAATCCCAGCACTTTGGGAGGCCGAGGCAGGGGGATCACTTGAGGTTAGGAATTTGAGACCAGTCATGGTGAAACCCGTCTCTACTAAAAATACAAAAATTAGCTGGGCATGGTGGTGCAAGCCTGTGATCCCAGCTACTCAGGAGGCTGAGGTGGGAGGATCGCTTGAACCTGGGAGGTGGAGGTTGCAATGAGCCAAGATTGCACCAACACATTCCAGCCTGGGTGACAGAGCAAGACTCCATTTCAAAAAAACCAAAAACAACAACAAAAAACCCAGGCATGGTTGTATGCATCTGTAGTACTAGCTACTCAGGAGGCTGAGGCAGAAGGATCACTTGAGTGCAGGAATTTGAGGATTCAGTGAGCTATGATCACACCACTGGACTCCAGCCTGTGTGAAACAGTGAGAACCTATCTCTAAAAAAGTAAAAATAAATAAATAAATAAATGTAGATGGTTATCCTGTCACAACAGAAGCTGAACTGAGAATAAAGCCAACATACCGACAGATAAAAGAGAGCACATAAGAGCCCTGCTATCTTCTGAATCCTTCGATTATGCCATGACTGAAGCTAGAGACATCCTTGGGCCTCATGTGACTCAGATAATTCCTCCTTTTACTTAAGCTATTTTTTTCATGATTTTTTTTTTTTTTTTTTTAATTGAGACAGGGTCTCCCTATGTTGCCCAGGCTGGTCTCAAACTCCTGGCCTCAAGCAATCTTCCCACCTCATTGGCCTCTCAAAGTGCTGGGATTATCAGCCTGAACCACCATGCCCCATCTTAAACCAGTTTAAACTGGGCTTCTATAATTCCTCTAACTTGCATAAAAGTCCTAACATCATCCTACCAGCCTATTGCTACCAAACAATGGTCTCATTTGGCAATGCAAGGAGTCAGCTTTCTTTGAAAGTTTTGCATTGCAGTAACTTCCTTGATTTATGAAGGGTAATTCAACCTGGGTATGGACAGGATAGTGGAGAGTGTACCTAATAGGGCTCTCCCAAGTTCGTTTAGTAAGTTTGGAGAGGCAACCATCTTCAGCTAAATTCTGGTGTCCCCTGATGCAAGATTAATTCTCATAGCCGACTGCCTTAAAATTCTAAGGTATAGGACCATTATAAGCAAAAGGAACCAGATATGAGAGTAAACTGCATGATTCCATTTTATATAAAGTCCAATAATAACACATTCACTAACAGATGGTGGCAGACATCAAAATAGCAGTTACCTTGGGCTGGGTATTGATAGAGAAAGGGCACATGGGGACCTTATGTAGGGCTCAAAATGTATCTTGGTGGTGGGAATTAAGTGGTCATATATGGGAAAACTCACCAAGCTGTATACTCAAGATTAGTGCTCTTTTTATGGAATGTACATTATGCGTTGGGAGAAAAAAACATCTTAATACTGAGTTACCTCATCCTTGGCATGGATGGGTGGATGGACACAATGTTCTCCATCTAATTCCTTCTCTATCCACTAGAGTGGTGAGGAAGAGAGGTGCTCATGGGTTACTAAGCACTTGCGAGAATGCCTTAGGAAAGACAGGCTATGACTTATGTGTTCTTATTCCCATTCAAGTGGATGTCCTCTGAATCCTCTATAGCACTCAGTACTCTACCATGAACAACACTTCACAATTTCTATTGCCCCCCAGAGGCTGTAAAATCCTTCCATCATTACCATGCTCTGGGGGAGACATTGTGCATTCGTATCTCTTAGTACCACTCCCATTCACCCATTCATCTGGGCTCTAAAATGAAGCATCATGTTTGCATTTTCCAGACCTTCAAAAAAAATTGTGGGGCGTAAGTTCAAAGTAGAAACTAGTACAACCCTTATGAAATAAAACTTTTACTACATCTATCAAAATGAAAAAATGCACACTTATTTTAGCTCAGCAATTCTGCTATAGTATTTATCCTCCAGATACATTCACGTATGTATAAATTGATAAATGTATAAGGTTATTCCTTATACATTTGTGGTTTGTAATAACAAAACATTAGGGGAAAGTGTGCATCATATAGGATTAATACATTAAGTATACCAGCCGGGTGCGGTGGCTCACGCCAGTAATCCCAACACTTTGGGAGGCAGAAGCAGGCAGAACACTTGAGGTCAGGAGTTCGAGACCAGCCTGGCCAACATGACAAAACCCCACCTCTACTGAAAATTAGCCAGGCGTGGTGGTGGGTGCCTGTAATCCCAGCTACTCGAGAGGCTAAGGCAGGAGAATCAGTTGAACCTGGGAGACAGAGGTTGCAGTGAGCTGAGATTGCACCACTGCACTCCAGCCTGGGCAACAGAGCGAGACTCTGCCTCAAAAAATCATAATAAAATAAATAAATGAAGTATACCTATTTGATAGAATATTATACAGCTATAAAACAGAATAGTGCTTCTTCTTGGTTATAATTTAAAAAATAAAACAGAATCAGTCAACTCATTGCATAGTGATATGGACAATATCTAAGATAAAATATATTGCTAATGATACATTTGGTATGCTAATATTTTCTTTTTCTTTTTTTTGAAACAGGGTCTCGCTCTGTCACCCAGACTGAAGTGGAGTGGCATGGTCTTGGCTCACTGCAGGCTTGACCTCCTGGGCTCAATCAATCCTCCCACCTCAGCCTCCCAAGTAGCTAGGACTAGAGGCATGTGCCACCATACCTGGCAAATCTTTATATTTTTTGTAGAGAGAGGGTTTAGCAATAATGCCCAGGGTGTTCTCGAACTCCTAGGCTCAAGCAACCCACCCACTTCAGCCTCCCAAAGTGCTGGAATTACAGGCATGAGCCACTGTGCCCAGCTCTGGTATGCCAGTATTTCAAGGGGGGGTGGGGGAATCAATGTACTTTGGCCAGTATCTTTATGTTTTAAAATCTCTGAAGAAATATAAAAGAAAATGATGACATTAGTTGCCTCTGGGGAGAGGAACTAGGTAGCTGGTACCTTTTGTCCCTTTTAAATTTTCCACTACATAAAGTACTCAAAAATAAGAAAGATTAATACTTAAGGAATAAGATTTTCAAATTAATTTCAAATGAATTTGTGAAACTATCTTGGTTTTTGTGAAAAGGGACAACACCTGGGAATGCTGTGTAACCATGCAGGCCTTACAATTTAGAGGCACAGCTGGTGCCAAGATGCAGTATAGATATACATTTTGTATGTATGAAAGTTCTGCAAATCGGTCCTGTTATAGTTCTTGAGCATGATGATTGGGTGTTCACACGCATGTGTGAAATGTGCCACCCTCAAATCTTGTTACAATATTGGCACATTACCCATCTGACATGAAAAAGAACAGAGAAAAAAAAAAGTTCTGCAAATCATAGCTTAAAAATTTTAGAGGTTGAGGCAGGAGGATCACTTAAGGCCAGGAGTTCAAGACTATCCTGGGCAACAAAGCAAGACCCCTTCTTTACAAAAATAAAAATAAAAAATTAGCCAGGCATAGTGGCACACACCTGTGGTCCTGGCTAAAGTGAGCTATGAGGCAAGAGGACTGCTTGAGCCCAGGAGTTCAAGGTCACAGTGAGCTATGATCACACCACTGCACTATAGGTCTGGGTGACACAGTAAAACAGTGTCTCAAACAAATGACGAAAAAAAAAAAAACTTACAAGGATTGCATCTCTCTTGTGTACCCTTGTCTGTCCTAACAGTCTCAAGTGCTTTAGTTTTTGTCAAAATCCAAAGAGAAGAAAGAACAGAGAAAATGTGCTTTCTCCAAATCATTCACAATTGAAACCAACAGCAAGATCAAGTCTGAACACCAAATAACTATGCACACAGAGTAAATCTCATATATCATGGCCCACTAATCAGGAGTTGGGTGTTGGGGATAAAACTTCGAAGTAGGCCAGGCGTGGTGGCTCATGCCTGTAATGCCCGCACTTTGGGAGGCCAAGACAGGCAGATCACCTAAGGTCAGGAGTTCGAGTCCAACCTGGCCAACATCGTGAAACCCTGTCTCTACTAAACATACAAAAATTAGCCAGGCATGGTGGTGTGTGCCTGTAATCCCAGCTACTAGGAGGAGGCTGAGGCAAGAGAATCCACTGAACCCAGGAGGCAGAGGTTGCAGTGAACTGAGATCGCACCACTGCACTCCCGCCTGGGCAACGGGGTGAGACTCCTTCTAAAAAAAAAAAAAAAGACTTCAAAGTAATAAAAAAGTTATTTCCAGTAGATAACACCTTTAACGTAGACATTCGAACTAGCTGAAAGGAAGTTTTTTGGGCTTTTTCAGTCTCCAAAGGAACTTGGAGTTCTAGAATTACAGTCACAAAGTCATAAGGACATTTCACTCAATGAGGGACTAATAAAAGTATATGGCAAATGCAATTACGTACAGTATATAATACTTGACAATAAACGACTATGCTACTGGTTTATGTATTTACACCATATTTTTTATTATTAGATTCCTTCAACTTATTAAAAAAAAAAGTTGAAAGAGAAAAAAAGCTAAAAGAGCCTCAGGCAGGTGCTTCAGGAGGTATTCCAGAGGGCACTGTTACCATGGAAGATGACAGCTCTGGGTGTGTTATTGGCCCTGATAACCTTCCAGTGCAACAAGATGTGGAAATGGAAGACAGTGATATTGATGTAGGCCTAGGCAAATGTGTATATTTGTATCTTAGTTTTGGGTTTGTGTGTGTGTGTTTTTTTTTTTTTTTTGAGATAGTGTCTCTGTTGCCCAGGCTGGAGGGCAGTGGTGCAATCACAGCTCACTACAGCCTTCCAAAATGGTGAGATTACAGGCATGAGCCACTGCACCCAGTCTGTATCTTAGTTTTTAACAAAAAAGTGTAGAATCTAAAATAGAATTTACATGGTAAACATAGAAAACAGCACTTTGGGAGGCCAAAGTGGGAGGATCACTTGAGGTCAGGAGTCTAAGAACAGCCTGGTGGCAGGGCATGGTGGCTCATGCCTATAATCCCAGCACTTTGGGATGCCAAGGTAGGCAGATCGCTTGAGCCCAGGAGTTTGAGACCAGCCTAGGCAACATAGCGAGACCCTGTCTCTACAAAAAAAATTAGCTGGGCATGGTGGAGCACATGTGTAGTCCCAGCTACTGAGGTGACTAGTCCCAGCTACTTAGGTGACTAAAGTGGGAGGATCGCTTGAGCCTGGGAGGTCAAGGCTACAGTGAGCTGTGATCACAATACTGCACCCCAGCCTGGGTGACAGATTGAGACCATGTCTCTACCAAAAAAAAAAAAAAAAAGCTTATAGAATAAGGAAAATATTTCTCTATATCTATACAACGTAGGTATGGGTTTTTTGGCTTTTTTTTTTTCCTGCCTCACTATATTACCCAGGCTGGATTTGAGCTCCTGGGCTCCAGTATGATCCCTCCCACCTCAGCCTCTCGATTAGCTAGGACTGCTGGTGTGCACCACTGTGCCAGGCTTTGTGATTGTGTTTTTTGTTGTTCTTTTTTTTGGTTTTTTTTGAGACAGTTTCACTCTGTCACACAGGCTGGAGTGCACTGGTGCGATCTCAGCTCACTGCAACCTCCGTCTCCCAGGTTCAAGTGATTCTCCTGCCTCAGCCTCCCGAGTAGCTGGGATTACAGGTACGCACCACCATGCCTGGCTAATTTTTGTATTTTTAGTAGAGACGGGGTTTCACCATTTTGGCAAGGCTGGTCTCCAACTCCTGACCTCAGGTGATCCGTCTGCCTGGGCCTCCCAAAGTGTGGGGATTACGGGCGTGAGCCAGTGCACCCAGCCATGTGATTGTGTTTTAAGTGTTATTACAAAAGAGTCAAAAAAATTAAAATTATAGAAAGCTAAGATTTATTATAGACGAAAAACGTTTAGTAAATTTAGTGTAGCCTAAGTATAATGTTTATAAAGTGTACAGTAATGTCCTAGGCCTTCACATTCACTCACCGCTTACTCCCTGACTCACCCAGAGCAACTTCCAGTCCTGTAAGCTCCATTCATGGTAAGTGCCTTACAAAGATGTACCATTTATTTATTTATTTATTTTAGATGGAGCTTCGCTCTTGTTGCCCAGGCTGGAGTGCAATGGCACGATCTCCACTTACCACAACCTCCGCCTCCTGGGTTCAAGCGATTCTCCTGCCTCAGCCTCCCAAGTAGCTGGGATTACAGGCAAGCACCACCACGCCTGGCTAATTTTGTATTTTTAGTAGAGATGGGGTTTCTCCATGTTGGTCAGGCTGGTCTTGAACTCCTGACCTCAGGTGATCCGCCTGCCTCAGCTTCCCAAAGTGCTGGGATTATAGGCGTGAGCCACCGCCCCGGCCAAGATGTACCATTTTTTATCTTTTATATTTACTGTACCTTTTTTGTGTTTAGATATACAAATACCACTGTATTACCGCTGCCTAGAGTATTTGGTATATTAACATGCTGTCTGCATTTGTAGCATAAAAGCAAGAAGCTATACCACATAGCCTAGGCTCGTAGCAGGCTATCCATCTAGGTTTGTGTTAAGTACACTGTGATGTTCACTCAAGAATGAAACTGCCTAAAGACACACTTCTCAGTATTCCCATCGTTAAACAATGCATGACTACATATGTAAAAATACCGACTTTATCATCCTTACGCAAAAATTACATCCCCATCCATACCAATTATCTCCAATATTCTTTTCTCACTAGTCATTAGGTGGAATTAGAACTGAGCTTTAGGGTAAGTGTTTCCACCACAGAGATACCATTTCAATAATCATATGGCACCTACTCTAGGCCAGACGTTCACTGAGGTTTCACATCTCCCAGCAATACTGAGGACCTAGCACAGCAAAAGAAATACCACAATTCCTGGATTCAAATGAAGTCTTCTAGTTTGACAGAAATGTATATGGGCAGGGTTGATTAATGTGAAATGTCCTCCCTTCTGTTTATGAGATCCAACAATTACAGGCAAAAGGAGAGGCTGAGAACAGCACTGACCTCTGCTCAGTAACTTCCTCTCACCCTCACCTAAACTTCAAAACCAGAAATAACAGAACCACATTCCTAGAGTGAAAGAACCCAATGCAGCCTTTCAATTAAACAAGCAAGTGAAAAGAAGCATTTTCAACTTAGAAGGGAAAGAGAACTCCACCCTCCTCATCCTGGTCTTCCAAGTAGCCGTAGGCGTCTCTACCAACAAAGCAAAGATTGTTGTAATACCAAGATCCAGATCCAGCTTTTGTGTGCACTGCTGGATACTTTTTTAAGCAGAAAGGCACAAAAACAACAAAAACCAATTATGTGCAAATACTCATTTTTACACTCAGTCTATCAAACCAAGAGAGATGCTACTTACGGCGTGGATTTATACGAAGACTCTGGATAAAACCGCTTGTCATTCACTTTGCCATTGGAAGAGTATGCCATGGGACTGTCAACTCTTTCCACATAGTCAGATGGGGGTGAAGGCACGTCCTGTGTGCCTGCAGACACATTTTTAACCTTAAAAAACCCCAAGAGATAGTTATTATCTATCTTGTAATGAAAAGGGGGAAGACACTGAAGAAAATTATCTTATATACATTAGCTAATATTTATGTGGCCCATGAAATGCTATTAACACTAATAATAAAAAGGCAATCATTACAGGTTAATAGTTAAATCCACTTTTTAATAGACATATAAACAGTGCTACTGCTAGTTTAAACAAGTATATTACCAAGAAGAAAAATCTGATCACCTAGTTCTCATCCTAATGTGATTAGGTTTAATAATTATCTATGGCAATTTTCCACCTCCATATTAGGAAGACTGGTCTCATTATCTCATGCCCACATTAGAAAGACCATTCTCATTTAACCTAAGCTAGGTCTTGGTTAGGAGAATTTTCATTTCTAACAAGCTCGCAGGTAATGCTATGTTGCTGTCTGTGCACCACACTTGGAAAAGCACTAATCTAGAACAAAGCACACTGGTAGTTCTTAATCCATTCACCTCTCAACGTGGAATGTTAAAACCACAGAAGAAATTAAGAAGTTCAAGCTGACTTCTACTCTTTTAATAAGAGATTCGTTTATTCTCCCTTAATGTACGTTCTCAATGGCTCTATTACTAATAACCTACACAATATATCACACAACATCAGTGCCTTCCCTTTTCACTTTCCTTATTTCATTCTGATGTGTAAATGAATTCATCCTACACAAGTAACATGCATTAGAAATTATGCCTTAATAGGCTGGGCGCGGTGGCTCACGCCTGTAATCCCAGCACTTTGGGAGGCTGAGGCGGGTGGATCACGAGGTCAGGAGATCGAGACCATCCTGGCTAACATAGCAAAACCCCGTTTCTACTAAAAATACACACACGCAAAAAATTAGCCGGGCGTGGTGGCATGCACCTGTAGTCCCAGCTACTCGGGAGGCTGAGGCAGGAGAATCACTTGAACCAGAGAGGTGGAGGTTGCAGTGAGCAGAGATAGTGCCACTGCACTCTAGCCTGGCAGACAGTGAGACTGTCTCAAAAAAAAAAAAAAAAAAAAAAAAAAAAAGAAATTATGCCTTAATGTGAAATACATATATAGGTTCTTCTTATCTGAGGAATGTAAGCCCCTTCTTAAAACTTATCAGGCCTGGAGAGGCATTAAAATCAAACAGCAATCAAGTCCTACTTCCCCCTTGAGCTATGTAGTTATCTCCAGAAACTGCATAACCTAACAATGCTACACACTGGGCACCATAACCCTGCTATAGCTCGAGGATGTAACAACGTTATTTCTGTAAACCAGTGAGAATTCCTGATGAACAACTTTGTTTCTGCCCACTCCTTGTGCCCCTTTTTTGCCTTTAAGAACTTGCTTATAAAAAAGGCTGAATGGAGCACTCCCCAAGGCAGCTTGGAAGCATGTCCCAGGCAGCTGTTCTCAACCTTGGCCCAAATAAATTCTCTATATTAATTTTGCCTCAGCTTCTTCCCTTAGGTCAACATTAACATGGAAGGCTTACCACAGAACCTTTGGGATAAAAAATGTAAACATAAAAAGCACAGCCAATTAGACTCCCAACACTGTTTTACATATATATATATACATATATATATTTTTTTTTTTTTGAGACGGAGTCTCACCCTGTCACCCAGGCTGGAGTGCAGTGGTGTGATCTCGGATCACTGCAACCTCCACCTCCTGGGTTCAAGCGATTCTCCTGCCTCAGCCTCCCGAGTAGCTGGGATTACAGGTACCCACCACCATGCCCGGCTAATTTTTGTAGTTTTAGTAGAGATGGGGTCTAACCGTGTTGGCCAAGCTGGTCTCGAACTCCTGACCTTAAATGATCCACCCACCTCGGCCTCTCAAAATGCTGGGATTACAGGTGTGAGCCACCACGCCCGGCCACTGTTAGATTTTATGTTTTATGTAACAGCTCCAACACTCTTGACATCTCACCTAATAGTCTTTAAATTATTACATATCACTCTGAAATTGAGAAAAAAATTGGAAAAAAAATCAAAGACCTCAAACAAGTGCTAACCCTAGATGAATCATTTAGTTGTTTTAAGGCAAAGGAATAGAATTAAAGTGTGGAAAAAAATCAAAATAAATCTACAGATCATTTCTGTGAAAAAGAGCTGCTATTCAAAAGGGTAGAACCACTTTAGCTTTGTGATAGGATCAATGGCATTTTAGGGTTTGGTACGTGTGCCTGCAGTGCCAGCTACTCGGGAGGCTGAGATGGGAAGACCTCTTGAGACTGAGAGGTGGAGGCTGCAGTGAGCTCTGATTGTGCCACTGCACTCCAGCCTGGGTGACAGAATGAGACCCTGTCTCAAATACGTATACACACAACCGATGGCATCAGATTATCTTATCTGGGCTCATCACTCCAGGTCTGCCAACCACAAATTCTATAAAAGCCTCAGTTTTCATCTGGAAAAAAAAAAAAAAAAAAAAAAAAGGAGAAAACTACCTAGTACATAAAGTTATTTTGATGATTAAATGAGGTGACAAGCTATCACATTTACCACAGTGCCTTTAAACACAGTGAAAATTCAAAAGATGCTGGATTTTGGAATTAAGGCCACTGGATCTGATCAAATAATTTTTACAAGAATTTGGAGGTGGAAGAAGACCTTTATTTGGATTATTTTGCTACTATAAAGCCTTACAATTAGGTTCAGCTTCAGTGCAGTGTATCTTCCTACAATACATATTCCTTACATCTTAAGTTTCCCATTCTTAGTAGCACTAAAACATGAGATGCACTCTCCTGACTTATCCAGGCAGTATCACAAACAGAAAGATATTTACCTACCCCTCAAAGTACACAGGGGTATTCTTGATTGTTTAACATTCAGAGTCAGAAAGGAATAGAATCATTTCCCTCTGAAAGTGGAATTTGGCAGCAACTGCGAAACCAGTGGGTGACCTGCCACGGAGTGTGCTCAGATCCCACCGCAGGAGGGAAGGGAGGGAAGCACTCTTGGTTCCCACAGAATTCCTTACAACAAAAGTTTACAACAGGCCGGGCGCGGTGGCTCACGCCTGTAATCCCAGCACTTTGGGAGGCCGAGGCGGGCGGATCACGAGGTCAGGAGATCGAGACCATCCTGGCTAACACGGTGAAACCCCGTCTCTACTAAAAATACAAAAAAAATTAGCTGGGCGCGGTGGCGGGTGCCTGTAGTCCCAGCTACTCGGGAGGCTGAGGCAGGAGAATGGCGTGAACCCGGGAGGCGGAGCTTGCAGTGAGCCGAGATCGCGCCACTGCACTCCAGCCTGGGCGACAGAGCCAGACTCCATCTCAAAAAAAAAAAAAAAAAAAAAAAAAAAAAGTTTACAACAGAAGTTGCCAAGCTTCACAGGTAAACGCCTCACCAAACCAAAGCCTATTCTTAATCCGATACCTCATCAGAATTTAAAAATCCTTTATTTGCTTAAAAACCCATTTTATACTTCTCTAGGTCCCACCTCCTCCTCACAGCGTGAGCTTTAGCAGAGTCTGGGTATCTTTTCAGAGATTTCTTACTGGCTAGAATGCCCTTCCCCTTTTGCCAGCTATTCCTTAATGGGGTTTCAATTCCTGGCTCACGTGCCACCACCTACTCCTCATACAAGCCCCTCCTGGATGAGGCACCAACCTGTGCTATCTCCCTACACCTGTGCATACAAACCTCCCACCAAATAGCTTATGCACTGCCGAACAATGGCTTACTCACAGTACAATGGCTTGCTCACCTATCTCACTTCAGTAGGCAGTGGACTGGGCTTAAGCCACCACTATCTGACTGCTTACAATGAGCCAAATATTGAAGTGACAGATCATTTTGTAGGCATGGCTTTACAGGCAAATATCGTTCCTTTTTCAGAAATGAGGAAGCTGTGGCTCAGGCAGTTAGACAACTTTCCCAAGAACCTAGACGTAGAAAACAGAAGGGCAGGCAGTCTCCTGCTTTCCTCTTGGAGTTTCCAAAGGACCACACAGAGTCTGGCACAAATCGGGAGCCCCAAGTTTGCTGCATAAAGGTTACCTCATTGATAACTGTTCTATTCCTACATTGTATACCCAAGTATCTTATCAATGAGGCACGCTGAGCTGACCTTTCTCTCTTAGCATCAGCACAACTGGACTAGCTTGACCGCTGACTCCACCCTCCAGCAAAGATCTCTGATTAAACATTTTCTATACATGTGCATAATAAATTCCAAGGCAGTGCTCCCTTTGGCAGCACATATATGAAGTTGAACAATACAGGAAGGATTAGCATGGCCCTTGGGCAAGAACGGCACCCAAACTCATGAAAAATTCCATTTATTTTTTTTAAATCCTGAGCCAGCTGTGATGCCAGACTCCAGGAGTCCAGAGGCAAAGGCAAAATATATTTGAAAAACAAGGAGTACGATCATTTTTTTTCCTCTTTACACTGCAATTTTCCGGAAAAAAGGCTAAAATATTTTTTCCTCTAACCCACTTAATGGTACCAATGCAAAGTAAGTATAAACCCAGTATCTGCAGCTTTTGAAGGACAGTAGGAAAGTAGAAGGGGGTTGGAGGGGGCAATACAAAGTGAACAGGTGCTCATTTCTACAAGGAGTCCCCAACCTGTATTTCCTATTATGAGAGAAAGGACTTCTGAATTTCACTATTATTACTGATAGGATCCCCCAGTCAGCTCATAAAACTCAATGATGTAGTTAAAGTTCTCTTAAAAAAGAAAAGAAAAAGATTTTAATTTTCACAGTAAGATTGTTTTTTCTTAAGAGATGAGGCCTTGCTATGTTGCCCAGGCTGGACTTGAACTCCTGGACTCATGCAATCCTCCTATCCTAGACTGCCGAGTAGCTGGGACTACAGGCTCACACCACTACATCTCGCTTTTAAAGAATGAGAACTTGAGAAAACCAGCTAGGCATAATTCCAAACAGCAAAGTGTCTTTGTAACAATTTTCCCTTAAGTAACTTGAGGATATCTCTAAGAAATTAGGGACAGCAGAAAGCAGGATGAAAACACAAATTAAAGATTTCTCTAGGCCGGGCGTGGTAGCTCATGCCTGTAATCCTGGCACTTCGGGAGGCTGAGGCAGGAGGGATCACCTGAAGTCAGGAGTTCGAGACCAGCCTGGCCAACATGGTGAAATCCCATCTCTACTAAAAATACAAAAATTAGCCAGGCATGGTGATGCACGCCTGTAATCCCAGCTACTTGGTAGCAGAGGCAGGAGAATCACTTGAACCCGGGAGATGGAGGTTGCAGTGTGCCGAGACTGCACCACTGCACTCCAGCCTGGGTGAGATGCCATTTCAAAAAAAAAAGTAACTCAGATTTACTCTTGAAATTACATTCAAAAAGGACAAGTACTCACACTGAACATGCTTAAGGAGTATGAATTATTAATTTAGGGGATATGCTGGGAAATTTTATTAAGATTCTTATTCCAATCAAGAAAGAATTTATTTCGGAAATAGCAAAATGAAATATCATTTTAAAAGATCTTCACAAGAGGTAATTATGAGGATAAATTTTTATTCAAAGTTTAATTGTACTCATTAGAAGTGTTCTGATTATGTCACTTGTGAAAAAATTCTTTGTGACAAATAACACCTAACACTCCTTGAGGAGTTAATGAAAACATCCTAAACCCCTGTGGGATGCCAACAGGAAAACAAAGAGGGCAGCTCTCCTTTAGAGCAGCTCAGATGCTCTTCTCCAAATACCTACTGTGATTCTTCCTCACCTGAGAGTAAGATGGGTCCCACCTTCCCCACCCTGACTCCCTGAAGTCAGAGAAGGAATAAAAAGGTCAAGAAGGAATGTTCTAGGTCACTTTGAAAGAAAATCTTCTCTGCTCCAAAACAAAGATTGGGGAAAACACTTATTCCCACTTAAATCAATTTCATATTTCATTTGGAGTTAGTAAAAGCAAAATATATGCAAATTATATGCAATTATAGCTAATCCTCATTTTTCTCCTCACCCTAATTTCATCCGTAGTTCACACATGGGAGACAGGCTAGACCTGCATCCATGTGGTCTAGCAATGTGCAAAAGCCATCTACCTCTAAGAAGGAAAGGGAAGTTCACCTGTTGAGTATCCAGCATGTGCCAGGCAAACCTGACTTTGTTTATTCTCACCGCCACCCAGGGAGATACAGTTATCTCTATTTTCAGATGGGGAAATTGAGCTTCTACGGTTAAATTAACTTGCTCAAAGTCACAGGGAAGGTAAAGCAGCAGAGGGGAGATTTGAACCCTGGTCCATCTAGCTCCAAAGCCAGCTCTTTCTGGCATAACAAACTGCCACCTCAAGAATTCAAACATGGCTTGAAGTACCCATCTTGGCTGGGTATTTTGACTATCTTTGCAACAAAGGAGACCATTCTCATTGTCTTAAACTCTTCACCATTTTGAAGAGTTTTATTTGCCTATTAGTTTAACTTTGTAAGAGCAGCTATTGATGCCAAATTATTATGAGTATGTTTCAGTCACCATGTGCCTTTGTTTAGGTCAGTGTTTAGAACACCTCTCTCAAAAAGGAAAGAGTAGGATTTTCCCAGCTTGGTGATTAAAGTGGAGAAATACCTCAGGCATCAGAGGGAGGAGCATCTTAATCTCAAGGATCATCTCCAGGTTTACAACCTGCCCATTCCACCCTCCTCAGCCCTATGCCCTTGTACTACAGGTTCTCAACAGTAAGTGGTCTAACTCGCTTTTCCTGTTTTCTGATATTTTACACCCTCAGATACTCCGCCCAATAAAAGCTTCAAAATCGACTGAGAAGTTCTCTTAGACTTTTCTCCACCTTTGGTCACTTGAAGGCAGACGGTCCCACATCTACTAATCCCACAAATAATGAGATCGTGGACCAGGTTTGAACATGTCTGGTTATTTTACCTTGCTCAGATGGCACTCAGGATTTAGGAAACAAATTGCCTCTACCCAACTGCACGCTGTCCAAAGAAATAGTAATAATACAGACCAATGAGAACTATAAATAAAATCCTAAGCCCCCAACCAAGAAGACTCCCTTTTGGCCAAGAGTACCCCACAGAAATCTTAACTTGAGTTCCTGGCCATGACAGAACGGGAGGTCAGACACAACTCATTTACTCCCTCCCTTCTGCGGTTCAGACACAACTGACCAGCATTCATGTTAACATAGAGATCATCAAGATTGATTGAAATAGACTCTTTGTGGCAATAAAACACCAAATTATAAACAAGACCTAAGGCCATGCCAGACACCCCTACATTTGTCCTAACCATACACTATGTTCTAACTGCCATAAGGTTGCTCTTTTTTTCCAGCAGCCAAACAAGCACTGGCCTCAAGGAAGATTAAAGCAATTGCATAAGCCTACTATGTACCCACAAAAATTAAAAATAAAAACTTACAAAAAGAAAACAACTGCAGCTCATCCATCAACAGATATTGACTGACCCCTGTTCCACAAGCTATACAGCTTTGACTGGACAAGAAACTGATTTCAGTAACTTTCTCCTGATCAGAGACTAGCAGCCGTGGAATGGTTCTGGCCAGCTTGCAGAGGCTACCCATGAGTGCCTTGTGTTCCTGCTTCACCTTTTTTTTTTTTTTTTTTTTTTTGAGACGAAGTCTCACTCTGTTGCCCAGGCTGGAGTGCAGTGGCACTGTGTCGGCTCACCGCAACCGCCGTCTCCTGGGTTCAAGCAATTCCCCTGCCTCAGCCTCCTGAGTAGCTGGGATTACAGGCACCGACCACCGCACCCAACTAATTTTTATATTTTTAGAAGAGAAGGAGTTTTACCATGTTGGCCAGCTGGTCTGGAACTCCTGACCTCAGGTGATCCGCCCACCTCGGCCTCCCAAAGTGCTGAGATTACAGGCGTGAGCCACCGCGCCTGGCCCCTGCTTCACCTTTTGATGTACAGGGCCTAATTGTAATACATTTAAATGTTAAGTCTCCACCCCAAAGTGAACATGGGATGCATGTAACATGAATGTTTGTTCATTACGCATGCATCAGGACCCCATTCATGGATATTCATAGCTCCTCCTATAACCTGTTGAATAGGGACATATGGCCAATCTGTTCAGCATTAAGCTCTTGTCCCAACTCCATCTCCTTCTAAGTGCCTTTCAGTGTCTGCCAGAAGCTACGCTTCTAAGACTGTCAAGGATGGCCGCCTTGCAGGTTGTAACCCTTTATAATAAATAGGCTCCTTTCTACTTTTTTCTTTCACAGCTGGAGATCCTTTCTAAATTTATAATTGTGTTATCTTTAGGTTGACACCAGCAAAGGTAAATTCTGAAATTCCCTGAGAGTCAACGAGTTATTAGAGCTCTGGAAGGGGATGAGGTAGAAAAACCTTGTACTCAGTGAGGCTTATCAATGATCTCATTCAAGGGCCCTTAAACGAAAATCCCTGTGAAGACTGTTAAATATACCTGTACCTCATGCCAGAGTTTTTCAACAGGTGCGCCAGGATGTCTTTGGTCGCCCAGCCTGTGAGCCAAACATCTACAGTTCCAGATCTCCCTCAGTTTACTCCAGTATTTTGTATAAGTTACCACTTTCCAAGTATGCCATGATGTAATGATAACTTACTTACAGTTTAATGGTTGCAGCTTGAATCTATAAAATAGTGGTTCTCAAAATATGGTCCCCAGACCAGCTACATTAATATTACCGACCTAGGCCCCACCCAGGCCTAGCACATGCATCATAAACTCCAGGGTGGGAGTGAGTGGGCTGTTTCAATGAGCCCTCCAGGTGATTCTGTTGCCTGCAAAAGTTTGAGAACTACTGATGTAGAAACAATTCTCTTCTATGTTGCAGACCACTGTACCTCGTAAAGACCTACAAGTGAAAGGTCTCTTTTGCCTGCAGTGATGCACAAACCTGACAGTGCCTGGTTTTCTGGCCAGGTGTCATAAAATAACCTAGAGCAACAGTGAGAAGGTTCACTTGGCATAAGAACAGCTGAGGGTACCTACTTTTATCACAATGGAAACATTAGTTGATTCTCAGCCCTGAGAAGGACCTCTATCATACCATCAACACAATGGAAAAGGGAAGGAACACATCTTTCCCTAAAGGAAAGAAGGCATTTTGGCTTGTCATATCTATAAAGGGTTAGTCATTTGTGAAAAGGACACTAATGATCACGCAATAGACTACTTCCTCAGGACTATGCGACATAAAAAGTTGACCTTTACTCCATCAAAACTCTTACAAAAATCAAGAGTATCAGAGAAACTGGTTGAGTTTTGCCACCTCAGCAATTGCCAAAAGGTAAAAAGTAGAAGAGAAAACACATTAGGCCAATAAACATGACATGTTCAGAAGAAATATAAACCAACAGTGATACACTTTTACACGTTTGACTAGAAAATATTATAAAGTCTAACACCACCAACAGTTGCTGGTTTAGGTTATATATGAAAAATACTTTGGCATTCTCTTATAGAAATGTACACTCACAGGCCGGGCACGGTGGCTCACGTCTGTAATCCCAGCATTTTGGGAGACCGAGGCAGGCGGATCACAAGGTCAGGAGATCGAGACCATCCTGGCTAACACGGTGAAACCCCGTCTCTACTAAAAATACAAAAAATTAGCCGGGCATGGTGGTGGGCACCTGTAGTCCCAGTTACTCGGGAGGCTGAGGCAGGAGAATGGCGTGAACCCGGGGGACGGAGCTTGCAGTGAGCCGAGATCGCACCACTGCACTCCAGCCTGGGTAACACAGCGAGACCCCGTCTCAAAAAAAAAAAAAAGAAAAGAAAAGAAATGTACACTCACAAATGCTGCATCCCAGAAGTTCCACTCTTAGGTACATAGCCAAGAGAAATGTTCACAAGTATAGGTGATTTAAAAATGTTCATGGGGCCAGGCGGGATTCATGGGATTACACTCATACCTGTAATCCCAGCATTTTGGGAGGCCAAGGCAGGTGGATCATTTGAGGTCAGGAGTTCGAGACCAGCCTGGCCAACATGGTAAAACCCTGTCTCTACTAAAAATTAGCCAGGTGTGGTGGCATACGCCTATAATCCCAGCTACTTGGGAGGCTGAAGTGGGACAACTGCTTGAACCCGGGAGGCAGAGGTTACAGTGAGCCAAGATCATGCCACTACACTCCAGCCCAGGCAACAGAGTGAGACACTATCTTAAAAATAAAAAAAAAATAAAAATGTTCATGGCATTTGTAATGGTCTTAATAATCCAAAACCCCATTAAAAGGAAACTGGATAAACTGCCATGAAATGTGATAAAATAGAGGACCAGACAATGGCAACATCAGATGGAATTCAGTTCCATCAACATGTATTAATCTATAACCTAACTGAGTAAAAAGGCAAATGCCAAGACACGACGTGCAGGTACACCTTCTACAACGTTAAAAAAACACCCAAAACAAAATCATGTTGCTAATTTATACATGTATGTAGGTAAAAACTTCTTAAAAAGCAAATTATAATAAACTCAAAATTCTAGATAGGCTACCTCGGGGCAGGTAAAAGCAAGTAGATGAGAGAGTAAAAAATGTATAATGTAACTTAGTAATGTAATTATTAGGTGGGATGGTAGAGCTACAAGTGTTCATTATGAAACAATAGATGTACCACGAATGCTATGCATGGACTAAAGGTGATAATGTCATAAACTAAGAATTGAATTAATCTATTTCTGTGCACCTGAAGTCCAGTTTTTGTTTTTAGAGACGGAGTCTCACTTTGTCACCCAGCCTGAAGTGCAGTGGCACATCTCGGCTTACTGCAACCTCCATCTCCCAGGTTCGGGTGATTTCCCACCTCAGCCTCCAGAGTAGCTGGGACTACAGGCATGCGCCACCAGGCCCAGCTAATTTTTGTATTTTCAGTAGAGATGGGGTTTCACCATGTTGGCCAGGATGATCTCAAACTCCTGACCTCAAGTGATCCACGCACCTTGGCCTCCCAAAGTGCTGGGATTACAAGTGTCAGCCACTGTGCTCAGCCTTAAAGTCCAGTTTTTAAAAAGGTAATCATTGGCCGGGCACGGTGGCTTACACCCGTAACCCCAGCACTTTGGGAGGCTGAGGCGGGTGGATCACCTGAGGTCAGGAGTTTGAGACCAGCCTGGCCAACGTGGCGAAACCCCATGTCTACTAAAAATACAAAAATTAGCTGGGTGTGGTGGCGCATGCCTGTAATCCCAGCTACTTGGGAGGCTGAGGCAGGAGAATCGCTTGAACCCGGGAGGTGGAGGCTGCAGTGAGCCGAGATCACACCACTGCACCCTAGCCTGTGCGACAGAGAAAGACTCCATCTCAAAACATAATTTAAAAAAAAAAAAAGGTAATCATTAAGGTTTTTCCTAAGAATCTATTGGCATGGAAATGCTGAATTAGGGTTCTAATCCTGGCTTTGTCACCCATATGTGACCCCAGGCATGTGGATGAAAATGCTTTCTGTTAATATAAAGCCAAATTTAACTTCAACATCAATTTTGTCTATTCTCTAAAAATATTATCATACACTGTTAGAAAATGGCTTAATAGCCCCCTTTTACACAATTATGCTGGCCAAAATGTATTCAAAAAAAGAAGAATAATCAAAAGACTCAACTTTCACCAAAAATTGTAAAATTTCAGAAAACACAATTTCAGTATTATTCAAGTTGACCATTTGGGAACAAAATTAAATTAGTGTTTATCTCATACTATAATAAAAAAACAAGCATCTCAATCTGAATAAAGTTATGACATTTGGTTAATAGTAAATATCAATATTGGTACATTAGTGGTGACAAATGCACCATACTAATGTAGGATGTTAACAATAGGGACAACTAGCTGCACTGTGGGTGGTGGCTCACACCTGTAATCCCAGCACTTTGGGAGGCCAAGGCAGGAGAACTGCATGAGTTCGGGAGTTTGAGACTAGCCTGGGCAACATAGCGAACTCTGTCTCTACTTAAAAAAAAAAAAAAAAAGTCAGCCAGGCATAGCAGCACGTGTCTGTAGTCCCAGCTACTTGGGAGGCTGAGGTGGGAGGACTGCTTGAGCCCAGCAGTCAAGGCTGTAGTGAGCTATGACTGTGCCATTGCACTCCAGCCTGGGCAACAGAGTGAGACCTTGTCTCAAGAAAAAAATAATAAAAGGGAAAACTGAGTGCCATGGTATACAGAAATCCATCGTACTATAATTGCAACTTTTCTGTAAATCTATTAATAAAACTATTCTAAAATGAAACATTTATCTTAAAAAAACAAGGGGGTGGTCCAGTGTATATCCTGGATGTTAAAAAAAAAAAAAAAAAAAAACACACAAAAACTGGATTGGGTGCACGACACTTCTAAGTTTGCTAAAAATCACTGTGTTAATGGGTGATTACAATTTATGGTATATGAATTGTACCTCAATAAAGCTGTTTAAAAAAACATGTTTCTGGTAGTCTAAAGCTTCTGGTGATCTTAAAGGTCTAGGCTGGGCAAAAATAAAAACAAGAAACATGAGAGAGGAACATTACACCAATCAAGGATGTTAAAATGTACCAAGGACTGACATATGTTTAACTCAACCCTCTGCACACATTTAGTACACACGGGGTAAAAAAAATAAAACTTTAAAATACCAAAGAAACTATAGGAGAGTATTACTTAAACCTTGAAGGGGGTGTAAAACTCTCTAGGAACAAAGATATGTAGAAGCCATAAAGAAACAGACAGGAAATGTAAGTACATAAAAAAATAAGAAGTCTGGGCATAGTGGCAAATGCCTGCAATCCCAACACTTTGGGAGGCCAAGGCACAAGGATCACTTGAGGCCAGGAGTTCAAAACAAGCCTGGGTAACATAGTGAGACCCTTTCTCTTTAAACAAACAAAAAAACACTGTAGACAAAGGTGAAAGACCACAATAATGTGGGAGAAATTATCATCAGTAAGACAAAATATTAATATCCATAATATAAAAAACTCTAGTCAAGAAAGAATGAACAATCACGGAAAACTAAGCCATACTATGAAGATATCAAGTGATGAAGAATAGGAAATAAGCATATGCTTAATCATCAAATTTTGAAAATGAAACTTTATTTTTACTTACTGGATTAACAAAAATTAATGACAGATAATAACTAGAGCAGAAAAAAATGTTGGGAACTGAGCAATTTCATATAGCATCAGGGTCAGTAGAACCTGCAGAGCTTTTAAAAACAATACAACTTGGTAATCCCTCGTAAAATGCTTTTTTTCAAGAGATAGGGTCTTGCTCTATTGCCTAAGCTGGAGTACAGTGACACAACCATAGCTCACTGCAGCCTCAAACTCGAGCTCAAGAGATCCTCCTATCTCATCCTCCCGAGTAGCTGGGACTAGAGTCAAGCCACCATGCCCAGCTAACCTAGTAAAATTTTAAGTGTGCACCCTCAATGACTAGTTCTAGAAATTTATCTTACACAAACACTAGCAAGAGTGCATATAAAGACATGTGAGAGAATGTTCACTGCAGCGTTATCTGTAATAGTAAACAACTGAACACAATTAAAATGTCCATAAATAGGAGAATGAATCATCATATACTCATACTATGAAATACCACCCAGCTGCCAAGAGCAATTAGGTCTGTGTGCTGACAGACGTGGAAAGATGTTCACAAAACAAAGTTTTTAAAAAAGCAAACTGCATACAATGTGTACATTATGATCCTATTTTTGGTTTTAAAATAACACCAAATTGGCTAGGCACGCTGGCTCATGCCTGTAATGCCAGCACTTTGGGAGGCCGACGCGGGTGGATCGCCTGAGGTCAGGAGTTCGACCAACGTGGTGAAACCCCATCTCTACTAAAAGTACAAAAATTAGCTAGACGTGGTGGCATGCGCCTGTAATCCCAGCTACTCAGGAGGCTGAGGCAGGAGAATCACTTGAATCCAGGAGGTAGAGATTGTAGTGAGCTGAGATTGCACCACTGCACTCCAGCCTGGGTGACAGAGCGAGACTCCATCTCAAAACAAAAAAAAACAAAAAACCCACCAAATTATTAAAAGTAACAACATTACATTATTTACCATGTGCAAGGTATTATACTAAGTATTTTACAAATATTAACCAGTTTGAGGCTGCTATGACTGTACCACTGCACTCCAACACGGGTGACAGAGCTACACCCTGTCTCTAAATAAACAATAACAAAAGTAAAAAAAAATTTAAGGGAGTATGAGCATACTTCCAATTTAGAATAAGAAGTAGGAAAGGAAAAAGATGATTAAAGAAAGTACTCCAGGCTGGGCATGGTGGCTCACGCCTGTAACCCCAGCACTTTGGGAAGCGGAGGATCACGCGGTCAGAAGTTCGAGGCCAGCCTGGCCAAGACAGTGAAACCCCGTCTCTACTAAAAATACAAAAATTAGCCGGGCATGGTGGCAGGCGCCTGTAATCCCAGCTACTTGGGAGGCTAAGGCAGAAGAATCATTTGAACCCGGGAGACAGAGGTTGCAGTGAGCTGAGATAGTGCCACTGCGCTCTAGCCTGGGTGACAGAGCAAGACTCCATCTCAAAAAAAAAAAAAAGTACCCCAAAGTGGTAACTGAAGTTGACATAATTTTCTTTATACAGGCCAGGCATGGTGGCTCACGCCTATAATCCTAGCACTTTGGGAGGCCAAGGAAGGCAGATCACCTGAGGTCAGAAGTTTGAGATCAAACTGGCCAACATGACGAAACCCCATCTCTACTACATATACGAAAAGTAGCTGCACATGGTGGCAGGCACCTGTAATCCCAGATACTCAGGAGGCTGAGGCAGGAGAATCACTTGAACCTGGGAGCGGGAGGCTGCAATGAGCTGAGATCGTGCCATTGCACTCCAGCCTGGCAACAGAGCGAGACTGTCTCAAAAACAAACAAACAAACAAAAATTACTTTATACAGTTGGCCCTTGAACACAGGTTTGAACTGCATGGGTCCACATATATGTGGATTTCTTTCAACTAAACATAGATGGAAAACAGTATTGGCGGGATGCAAAACACAGATATCCAGAGGGCCAATTTTTCATACACATGGGTTCCACCGACTACAGGACTTGAATATGCATGGATTTGGGTATACATGGGGGTCCTGGAACCAACCACCTGCGTATACCAAGGAATGACTGCACTTCACTGTATTTTCCAAATCATCCATACTTAACCAAAGAAAGTATTTAATTAAAAAAATCAGATCTGAAATTTGAGGGCAGAACAAAACAAAGACCTGCAAAGTTTAATTAAACAAATCTTAAAACATTTAAAATACAAACTGGTTTCCATCTGAGTAACTATAAAAGACCAGGTTAAAAACCAAGCAGTGTGCAAACATGAGCTGTTTATTTTACAAGGAACAAGATATCCAGAAAAAGGAAGAGGAAAAAAAAGCCCTAAGGAGGGCAGAGAAACCACTGTGTTGAGCCAACAGGGACAGGGAATTATAAAACTCTTAAGTTTTCTCACAGATTATACAAAAGGGATAAAACCTGTTTTAAACACTGAAGGCACAGCTTTTGACTACCCTCTGCTCTGAGATGTGGGAGGGCAGGAGGCGTGTTATAATCCTAAAGATGCTAAAAATCCAAGAAGGAAGTCAGTAAGATTTAGTAACATAATAAAATTCTAGACCGACCCCAATCTGTAGGGAGGGATTAAACTAATATTGAGTAGCTAATTGTTACTGTAGTAATTTTGTGTTTTGCTTTTTTGAGAGAGGGTCTCACTCTGTCACCCAGGCTGGAGTGCAGTGGCGAGATCATGCCTCACTGCAGCCTTGACCTCCCAGGCTCCAGCAATCCTCCCACCTCAGCTCCCCAAGTAGCTGGGACTACAGGCACCTGTACCCACGTCTGGCTAATTTTTTAAATTTTTTGTAGAGATAGGGTCTTGCCATGTTGCCCCAGATGGTCTTAAACTCATGGACTCAAGCGATCCTCCTTGGCCTCGCAAGTACTGGGATTACAGACATGAGTTTTTCTTTTTCCCCCCAATCAGCCATTATTAGCTATATGGGGAGTAACCTGTCTCAGCTCTTTGCAATCAATAAAACCCAAATTTTAATTATCCTTTAGTGCAAGCAGTTAATTCTAGATTCTCATCCATTATTTTAAGTAGAGATTGTTTTGATATTAATTTCTCATGACCAAAAGGAAGAAAACTCCCTAATCTACTCTGCTGTGAACAGTTTAGATGCAGAATGACACAATTCCACAGCGATAGCCACATTATCAGGGTGAAACTAATTCAGGCAGAAATGAGAGTAACAGGCTACATCTGCCTGTTGCCATCAATTAAGGAAAGAATGACAACGTGGTACTGAATTCCAAGACATGAACTTGGGCGGGTGAGAGGAGAATAGAAAGAAAGGCAAAATACCTGTGGTTAAACCACCTCCAAATAATTTATTTTAAATAGGATTTCTGAGGCATTTCAGTTCAGAAAACTGAAGGGGAAAGGAAAAGAAATGAAGAATTCGCCTCTGGTTAAGTATCACATAAAACATTAGTTTGGGCAAAATCATGTATCTGCTATTCAACAAATAATTTTTACATACAACGAAAATACTTGTTACTAGAGAGAAACAATGAAGTCCATGTGCAACAACCCACAGGCTATCAAATTTCCAGAGGTTCAAGGAGGAATTTTATTAAAATAATACCTTTTTAAAAGCTAAGTAGTTCTTTCACCTTAATCATCATCACCTCCATAAGTTACAACAGCTATCTTTTGCCAAATTATCAAAAGCAACTAGAACTGATTAAATCTTCATGACAGTAAAATCAGATGAGAGGCCAAAGTTCACTGGGACTCTAATATTACTGGCACTGGTCTCCCTTGAGTCGGGTTTGTTGTTTTTAAGCCTCTTGAAACCTTAAGTAAACAAACCTAACTGCCAATGAAAACTAACACACCCAGAAACTCTCAGCGAAACATTTACTTCATAGCTCATAATATAGACCTGTCCTATTCCAGCTACAAGTGGCCTTGCCTGGAGGTAAAGGTCGAAAGAAAACACTTCCTAACACCGTCACACTTTAAAGTGAGGGAAAAAAACAGGGCTTCGAGTCAAGGGCAGGGACATAAGAACGATCGTCTCAGTGGTGAATACATACCACAGTCTTCCTGGCTTTCCTAAGACTGCTTCATTTTTGCTCCTTAATTAACCAGAAAAAAATTTCATCTATCTTCCTAGATTTCCTTAAAAATCAGACTTACAGAATGTTAAAGCTAAGCCTTCAAGATATTAATGTCTTGCCTATAATCCCAGCACTTTGGGAAGCCAAGGCAGGCAGATCACTTGAGGTCAGGAGTTCGAGACCAGCCTGGCCAACGTGGTGAAACTCCATCTCTCCTAAAAATACAAAAAAATTAGTCAGGCACGGTGGTATGCACCTATAGTCCTAGCTACTCGGGAGGCTGAGGCAGGAGAATCGCTTGAACCCGGGAGGCGGAGGTTGCAGTGAGCCAATATTGCACCACTGTACTCTAGCCTGAGCGACAGAGCCAGACTCCGTCTCAAAAAAAAAAAAAAATTAATGTCTTTACCCCAGACCTGACCAGCAGCAGCCAGCATCCATCTTTAGCCAGCCCACTCCCCACACCACTCCCCACCCTACTCCCAGTGGCCAAAATAAACCTCTCTGGGAACCAGTGGCCATACCTTCATGACAATAAATCAATCTGCTCAAAGAACCCTGTGATGTCAGTTTCTGAGGTAGCTTTTAACAGGACCCTAACAGGATTTCTTAGAAAAAGTTTCACTCCAAACATCTTTTCATTTTTATTTTTTTCCGAGAGAGGGTCTCACTCTGCCATCCAGGCAAGAGTGCCAGTGGCAGAATCACAGCTCACTGCAGCTTCAACCTCTCATGGTCCAGTGATTCTCCCACCTCAGCCTCCTGAGTAGCTGGGACTACAGGCATACACCATCATGCCCAGCTAATTTTTTTTTATTTTTTATAGAGACAAGGTCCCATTATGTTGCCCAGGTTGTTCTCAAACTCCTGGACTCAAGTGATCCTCCCACCTTGGCCTCCCTAAGTGATGAGATTCCAAGTGTGAGCCACCACACCTGGCCTCTAAACATCTCTAAAGACAGTTTATTAACACCCATTTGGGAGGCATTTTTAAAGAGAGGAACTTTCCAGGCTTTTCAGCAGATCACATCATACAGGAAGCTTGGTAAGATTAATAGTATAAATTTTTAAAAGGAAATTTTTCTAATCTGTCTTTGCCTCACTGAAGTATTTCATAATGTTAACTCAGAATTAGTCACTGTGGTTTGTCATGCTGTTATCTATGTCAAAAGTTTAAAAGGCCTGCCACCTGCTATTCCAAAAACACCTTTGCCAATCTTGACCCAAGAGAGCACCCTTGGCAATGGTTTCTGTTTATCTCCAAAATTATAAGCAGAAAAATAAAAGGGAGTAGAGGGAAGAAGTAGTTTTTGTTTTGCAAAGGCCAAGTTCTTTCTGCATGATTTTTTTAGAAGCCATTTCTTCAAAACCTAGATCCACTTCTTGAAAATGGAAATCTGATTTCCACCTTTTAGTAAAACCATTTCTACTCAGGCCACCCTCTTAAAATTCTGAGTAAAAACCAATGCAACAATTTTTGCAACATATACAAACATTAATTATAAGAATAAAGTTTAACAAAGCACTAAACATTCAAACACAAATTTGGGGCTTTAATAAAAGATGTAAAGTTATTTTTTAACACTTACCCACTCCTCAACATTGGGGGGCTGCTCATCATAAATGTGTTCCTTGTCCCACAAAATATTGGACTTGTCATACCTGTCCATCTTTCTTCGAGTTTTCACAGCAAAGAAAATTATTAAAGCAAAAGCCACAATAATCATGAACCCCAGTACAATGGCAATGGCCTAAAAAGGAGTGAAAAATATTGGCATAATTAGATTTTAATTGCTTAATCACAATTCACCCTCTATATATTATTAAAACTCTTATCTACCTAAGGCCCTACTAAATCCATGTGGTTTAACTGATAGAAAACTGAAGCAAATAGTTACATTTCAGACATATCATAAAACCTAACCCACACTAACTGGGCTAAGGCCAGCAAATGTACACACACGTACATACTACTTGATTCAATCCTCAGAAAATGCCTAATGTTAGAAACTATCAATCATCACCCTCATTTCAGAGCTGTAAAAAACTAGTTCCAACGCTTGTGCACCTACAGGCCAAGCTTTGTGCACCTACGAGAATGGCCAGTAAAGTAACTAAATCATTGGTATACTTCTAAAGGGCCTGACAAATGCTATTCTCAAAAGTATTAACAGCTTTGAAATAGCCAATCATGCTTGTAATCTTGTTCAAAACACATGCTTGGCAAGCCTTTTTACACTGAATGTAAATTTCAGTCCATAGATCTCTCTTACCAAAAATGATGAAGACATGGACCTAATCAAGCTATAAATAGCAAATTGACTAATGATTGATTTTGTCTGGCACGTTTCTCTGTTTTAGGAGTCTTGCATACTTACTAGAAAGGGCCCTATAACAAAGAAACTTCCTACTCTTAGTTCTCCCAGTGGTGATAGGATATTAAATGGTATATTGGTCTGGGAGGCACTTGAAGTTGAGGGAAGTACCAGGCCTCTGCCCTGGATGTCTGTTAATGGGAACAAGAGGCTCTCCTTCCAGCTGTCTTGACAGTGACATCATTTTTCAAAGAGTAAGTAGTAAGAGAACTAAGAGGGATAGGGGTGTGGTAGGATAGGAGTACCAACCCTCAGTCCCTATCTACCATGGACATGTCTAAATGGCAACAACGAGCATTGTGAAAACCTACATCTGCAGGGAAAACCTTCAGTCTTCTAAATAATGGTAGACAGATACTAGAGGTCTAACTCCAAAGGTGTGACTCATTCAGGAATGGGAATTCCTGAGTTAGTGTAAGAAAAAAGGAAAAACAAGGGAAAAAAAGATTAGTAACTCAGAAACGTTTCAGATATTAATATAATCAGGATGACTCATGGTTACTAAGGTAGGTTTCTCAACCCCAACCTGCACATTTGGATCACTTGCTTAGCTTTTAAACATACTAAGTTACACTCTGAAAACTATAAAACACTATTAAAAGAAGTTTAACAAAACCTACATAAATTGAAAGAATCTTACTTTCATGAATCAGAAGACTTGTAATTGTAAAGATGACAATACACCCAAAATTGACCTACAGATTCAACATAACCCTTCAAAATCCTAGCTGGCATTTTTTTCCAAAATTGACATGCTGATCTTAAAATCCATATGGAAATGCAAGGAATCCAGAATCTAGCCAAAACAGTCTTGAAGAACAAAGTTGGAGAACTCCCACTCCACAATTTCAAAACTTACTACAAAGCTACAGTAATCAAGACAGTACGGTACTGGCATAAAGACATATGATTAATGTAACTGAATTGAGAGCCCAGAAATAAATGTCCACATTTATGATCAATTCATTTTTGACAAAGGCATGAAGAAAACTTAGCGGAGCAATAGTCCTTTTAACAAGTAACACTAAGACAACTGCATATAAACATGTGAAAGCTTTCAGAACCCTGGCTTCCA
This sequence comes from Symphalangus syndactylus, assembly GCF_028878055.3. Classification (NCBI taxonomy): domain Eukaryota; kingdom Metazoa; phylum Chordata; class Mammalia; order Primates; family Hylobatidae; genus Symphalangus; species Symphalangus syndactylus. The sequence goes on from NC_072440.2 coordinate 30,215,847, forward strand.
TCACGCCCAAAATTAACACAACATGAATCACAGACCTAATTGTAAGAGCTAGAATTATGAAACTATAGAAAAGTTAAAAAATAGAAAACACAGGAGTAAATCTTTGTGACCCTGAATTAGGCAAAGCATTAGCTATGACACCAAAAATACAAGCAACAGAATAAAAATTAAATAAACTGGACATCATCAAAACTAAAAACTTTTTTTTTCTTTTTGAGACAGAGTTTTGCTCTTGTTGTTTAGGCTGGAGTGCAGTGGCACAATTTCAGCTCACTGCAACCTCCACCTCCTGGGTTCAAGTGATTCTCCTGCCTCAGCCTCCTGAGTAGCTAGGATTACAGGCGCGCACCACCATGTCCAGCTAATTTTTCTATTTTTAGTAGAGACAGGGTTTTCACCATGTTGGCCAGGCTGGTCTCAAACTCCTGACCTCAGGTGATCCACCCACCTTGGCCTTCCAAAGTGCTCGGATTACAGGTGTCAGCTACCATGCCCGGCCCAAAACTAAAAGCATTTATGCAAAGGACACCATCAAGAAAGTGAAAAGATGCCTGTAATCCCAGCGGTTTGGAAGGCCAAGGCAGGATCGCTTGAGTCCAGGAGTTCCAGACCAGACTGGGCAACAAAATGAGACCCTGTCTCTACAAAAAATTAAAAAAAAAAATTATCCGGGTGTGGTGGCATGCCCCCTAGCTACTCAGGAGACTGAGGTAGGACGGTCACTTGAGCCCAGGAGGTCAAGGCTGCAGTGAGCTGTGACTGCACCACTGCACCCCAGCCTGGGTGACAAGAGTGAGACTCTGTCTCAAAAACAAAACAACAACAAAAATAGCCCAATTAAAAAATGGGCAAGTCTAGCCGGGCGTGGTGGCTCACGCTTGTAATCCCAGCACTTTGGGAGGCCGAGGCGGGCGGATCACAAGGTCAGCAGATCGAGACCACGGTGAAACCCCGTCTCTACTAAAAATACAAAAAAAATTAGCCGGCGTGGTGGCGGGCGCCTGTAGTCCCAGCTACTCGGAGAGGCTGAGGCAGGAGAATGGCCGGAACCCAGGAGGCGGAGCTTGCAGTGAGCTGAGCTCGCACCACTGCACTCCAGCCTGGGCGACGGAGCAAGACTCCATCTCAAAAAAAAAAAAAAAAAAAAAAAAAAAGGGCAAGTCTAGGCTGGGCGCAGTGGCTCACGCCTGTAATCCCAGCACTTTGGAGGCCGAGGCAGGCAGACCACAAGGTCAGAAGATCAAGACCATCCTGGCTAACATGGTGAAACCCCATCTCTACTAAAAATACAAAAAAAAAAAAAAAATTAGCTGGACGTGGTGGTGAGCGCCTGTAGTCCCAGCTACTCAGGAGGCTGAGGCAGGAGAATGGTGTGAACCCGGGAGGCGGAGCTTGCAGTGAGCAAAGATCACAACACTGCACTCCAGCCTGGGCGACAGAGCAAGACTCCCATCTCAAAAAGAAATTAAAAAAAAATGGACAAGTCTAAATAGCCATTTCTCCAAAGATGAGAGAGAAATGGCCAGTTAAATACATGACTTTATAGCTAATAACATTAGCTATAAAGAAAATACGAATCAAAATCACAATAAAGTACCACTTCACTTCTCACCCATCAGCATGGCTAAAATCAAACAGACAATAACAAGTGTTGGTGAGGATGTGGAGAAATTGGAACTTTCATACATTTCTGGTGTGAACGTAAACTGATGCAAACTCTTTGGAAAAACTCTGGTAGCTCCTCAAAAGATTAAAGAGTCACCATATGACCCAGCAATTCCACGCCTAAGTACAACCCAACTCAAGAAATCATTAAAACATAGGTTCACACAAAAATGTATACAAGAATGTCTATAGCGTGATTTTTTTTTTTTTGAGATGGAGTCTTGCTCTGTCACTCAGGCTGGAGTGCAGTGGCGCAATCTCGGCTCACTGCAAGCTCCACCTCCTGGGTTCATGCCATTTCTCCTGCCTGAGCCTCCCGAGTAGCTGGGACTACGGGTGCCTGCCACTATGCCTGGCTAATTTTTTGTATTTTTAGTAGAGACGGGGTTTCACCTTATTAGCAAGGATGGTCTCGATCTCCTGACCTCATGATCTGCCCGCTTTGGCCTCCCAAAGTGCTGGGATTACAAGCATGAGCCACCATGCCCAGCCTAGCATGATTCTTAATAGCCAATGTAGACACAGCCCAAATGTCTATCAACTGATAAATAAAATGTGGTTTATCCACACACTGGAATATTAGCAATAAAAAGTAATGAGGGAATGGCACAAGCTATGACATGGGTAAACCTTAAAAACATTATGCTACGTAAAAGAAGCCCATCACAAAGACCACATTGTGTGATTCCATTTATACGAAATACCTAGAGAATAGACAAATTTATAGACGTAGGATTAGTGGTTGCCTAGGGCTAAGAACGGTTAGGAAAACAAGGAGTGACCGCTAATGGGTACAAGTTTCTTTTTAGGATAGTGAAAATGTTCTAAAATTGACTGTGGTGATGGTGGCACAATTCTGTGAATATATTAAAAACCACTGAACTGTTATTTAAGTAACCAAATTACATGGTATGTTGATTATATCTTAATGACACTCAGCCCCTCCCCCAGATTTAACTAGAAGTGGAGCCTTGCCATCAATATTTTTTAAGAGTTTCCAGAGTGATTCTATTACATATCCCAAGTTGAAAACCTCTGCTAAGGAGATGGAGAAAAAACCCAAAACACCACTCATACCTCCTGGGGATCCACAACACAGTAGTGATACAAATACTGATCCACGTAGAGTCCAGTAGCTGCAGGTGTATAAAATTGGTTGCAGAGGGCATATATTTGTGAACCATATAGAGATCCAGAAGACTGAGCAGTTGGGTTGACTCCCATTATATAGACAATTGTGGCAATAAACACCATGATGCCCAGGATAGCACTCACTATTATCACACTTAAGTAGTATCTTCTTGTTCTGGACATTTCAGATCTTATAACACTGGTAACAAAGATCACCAATGCGGCAATGAAACAAAAGGCAGCCATGGCCAACATGAAGCCCTTTGCTGCTCTTGGGTCTGTATAGCCTCCGTAGCCATAACCATAACCATAGCCATAGCCATAGCCACTTCCATAGCTACCAAAACCACTTCCTCCATAAGGGTAGCCTATACTACCTCCTAAAAGGGAAGTTCCATAGCCTCTGTCCCAGGCAAGCGTGGAGGCCACACAGGCAAAAATGGCAATGCACATCACAATAATGAGCATAGACAGAATCCGAATCACTCCTGGAGGAGAGGTCCATTTGTAGAAGTGAAGAATTTCATCTTCGGGGTAAAAAGAGTATGCTGGCTGAGAAAGCATTGGTCGAACATGCATCTCTCCACCATATATGTCATTGCTTGGTGCATAATGATTCGGTTTGCTGAAATGAACATGAAAATAATTTCAAGTTAGCACTTTTTGGTAGTAAGCAGAAAGAACACAACTTATTTGGAATAATTTAAACCATTGGGTAAATGAAACTAAAGCTTATCTGTGCACAGGAATCACCTGGAGGACTTGTTAAAACATAAGATTATTGGCCTCCAGCCACAACCCATTCTGCTTAGACATTTGGGTTATCTCTGTTTGGGGGTATTGTAAACAGTTCAACTATAAACATCCTTGAATGTGTATTCTGGTACAGAAAAGTATTTATTTTTCCAGGGCATATACCCGGGAGAATTTCTGGATCACATATTTTTATATCTTCAACTTCATTAGACAGTATCAAACTGTTTTCCAAAGTGACTGTACCAATTAGCTACAGTGGAATGGGTAACTGTAATATATCCATACAATGGAATACTCCATAGCTATACTGTCCAATGTGGCAGCCACTAGCCCCTTGGGTCTATCATACACTTGAAATGTACCTAGTCCGGCTGGGCACGGTGGCTCATGTCTGTAATCCCAGCACTTTGGGAGGCTGAGGCAGGTGGATCACTTGAGGTCAGGGGTTCGAGACCAGCCTGGCCAACATGGTGAAACCCCATCTCTACTAAAAATACAAAAATTAGCCAGACATGGTGGCATATGCCTGTAGTCCCAGCTACTCAGGAGGCTGAGGCACGAGAATTGCTTGAACCCAGGAGGTGGAGGTTGCAGTAAGCCAAGATCGTGCCATTGCACTCTACCCCGGGTGACAGAGCAAGACTCCGTCTCAAAAAAAAAAAAAAAAAGAAATGTGGCTTGGTGGCTAGTCCAAACTGAGATACGCTGTTAAAATGCACAGTGGAGAGTCTGAGGTGGGCAGATCACTTGAGGCCAGGAGTTTGAGACCAGCCTGGCAGACATGGTAAAACCCTATCTCTACTAAAAATACAAAAATTAGCCAGGCATGGTGACACATGCCTGTAATCCCACTTACTTGGGAGGCTGAGGCACGAAAATCAAGAATCACTTGAACCCAGGAGGCAGAGGTTGCAGTGACCTGCGATCACACCCACTGCACTCCAGCCTGGGTGACAGTGCAAAAAAATTAAAAAAGGCACAGTAGATTTCAAAGATATAATATGAAGAAAGAATGTAAAGCATCTCCTGAATCATTCATTTTTTACATCAATCACATGATGAAATAATGTTTTAGATATACAAGATTAAGTGAAATATATTAAAATTAATTTCTTCTTTTGGCCAGGCATGGTGGCTCACGCCTGTAATCCCAGCACTCTGGGAGGCCGAGGCGGGTGGATCACCTGAGGTCAGGAGTTCGAGACCAGCCTGGCTAACCTGGTGAAACCCCATCTCTACAAAAAATACAAAATTAGCTGGGCGTGGTGGCGGACGCCTGTAATCCCAGCTACTTGGGAGGCTGAGGCAGGAGAATCACTTGAACCCAGGAGGTGGAGGTTGCAGTGAGCCGAGACCGTGCCACTGCACTCCAGCCTGGGCAAAAAGAGTGAAACTCTGTCTTTAAAAAAAAAAAAATTTATCCTTTTATTTTTAATGAAAGTATAAAATTACATATATGGCTCATGTTATATTTCTACAGTGCTATGAAGCCAAAACTGATGAACTATGAATACATGCAGTAACAGGTAATGCTGAAAAAAATGAAAAAATACATATAGCATTATTATATTTATATAAAGTTTTAAAACAGGTAAAACTGGCCAGGCGTGGTGGCTCACACCTATAATCCCAGCACTTTAGGAGGTGGGCGGGTCACCTGAGGTCAGGAATTTGAGACCAGCCTGGCCAACATGGTGAAACCCTGTCTCTACCAAAAGTATAAAAATTGGTTATGCATTGTGGTGGTTACCTGTAATCCCAGCTACTTGGGAGGCTGAGGCAAGAGAATTGCTTGAATCCAGGAAGCGGAGGTTGCAGGGAGCCAAGATTGCGCCACTGCACTCCAGCCTGGGCAACAGAGTGAGACTCTGTCTCAAAAATAAATAAAAAAAAAACAGGTAAAACTAAACTGAAATGTTTAGGATATATAAGGTGATAAAATTATAAAAGCAGGTAATGATCATACGTCAGGACAGTGGTCTCCAGAGAAAAGGTGAGACACAGAAGGATTTTGAAGTGTTCTGTTTCTTGACCTGGGTGATGAGTATGTATGTTTGCTTGGTCTTTCCTCATGATCTCCTACATCCGTTGTGTGTCCTTTTCTTTATGTATGTTGCAGTTCACCATTATTTACAAAAGCAACACAAAATAACTGTCAGATTAGTGGTGCACTACTTAATTACTATATTCTCTAGTATGTTTTAAAAACTGTATTGTCATAAACAACTTGTGTCCCCACCATGTTTTAGGCACCAGTAAGGAGGTTAAAGAACTGGAACACAACCTCCACGTGATATTGTGAAATATGTATTTGGTTTTCATCTCCATTTTCTGGCATACAACTCCTAAAATCTTTGGACTTTCCAAAGTGGTAAGTATCCCTTATATGCTAATGAGATGATAGGTTCCTGGCAGCCCTAGGAAGCTTCAGGATGGGAGCTAAGATTAGAGGGTTAGAACTTTTCAGCCCCAACACCCTCTGGACAGGAAAGGGGGGCTGAAGCTTAAACTGCTCACCAATGGCCAATGATTTAGTCAATCATGCCTATGTCATAAAGCTTCCATAAAAACCCAAAAGGACTGAATTCACAGAACTTCTGGACAGCTGAACATGTGCAAGTTCCTGGAGGGTAGCACAATCAGGGAAGGCCGCTTCCCACATACCTCGCCCTGTCCACCTCTTCATCTGGTGTTTGTTGGCATTCATTGTAATATCATCTGTTTTGTTCATTAATTCATTCATTCATTCTTAAAAGACAAGGTCTCCCTATGTTGCCCAGACTGGCCTCGAACTCCTGGGCTCAAGCAATCCTCCTGCTTCAGCCTCCCGAGTAGCTGGGATTATAGGCATGCACCACCACACCTGACTTTTTTAATACCCTTTATAATAAACCAGTAATGGTAAGTAGTGTTTCCCTGAGTTCTGCGAGCCACTTTAGCAAATCAATTGAACCCAAGGAGAGAACTGTGGGAATCCTAATTTACTGTAGGTGGGTCAGAAACACAGGCCACAACCTGAGCTTGTGGCTGCTATGTGAAGTGGGGGCAGTCTTGTGGGAATGAGCCCTGAACCTGTGACCTGATGCTATCTCCTGACAGTGTCAGAACTGAACTGATAATTAGATGACACACAGCTATCGTCCACTGTAGAACTGATTACTTGTTTGCTGGTGGGGAAATATCCCCACAAATTCTGGTGATCAGAGGTCACAGATGTGTTGTGACAGAACAGTAGGATAAACTGTTGTTTTTGCCTATATTACATTTCGCTACACTTATCAGGTTTAAAGCTGCAAACTACTTAGAGGAGGAAATCCCTATCAATGTTTGATAGCAAATTTGGAATTCAAAAATTCACTGTTAAGTCTTCACATGACCAAGGAGCCCAAAACCCCTCAACATTGCTTGTTTTAGATAATGGCAGGAATCACTCTTAAAACTGACAGTATGGAAAGTATTATGCTAACTGAAAGAAGCCAGTTACAAAAGGCCACACATTACATGATTCCTCCATTTATATAAAATATGCAAAATAGACAAATCTATAGAGACAGAAAGTAGACCGATAGTTGCTTAGGGCTGATGGAACTGGGAGGTGACTGCCAATGGGTAGGTTTCTTTGGAGAGTAATGAAATGTTCCAAAATTAATTGTGGTGATGGTTATACAACTCTGTGAATATACTAAAAACCATTAAACTATCCATTCTAAATGGGTAAATTGTAAAGTACGTTAATTATATCTCAATAAAGCTGTTATTTTTATTTATTTCTTTATTTTTTGAGATGGAGTTTCGCTCTTGTCGCCCAGGCTGGAGTGCAACGGCGCAATCTCGGCTCACCTCAACCTCTGCTTCCTGGGTTCAAGTGATTCTCCTGCCTCAGCCTCCCAAATAGCTGCGATTATAGGCATGCACCACCATGCCCGGCTATTTTTGTATTTTTAGTAGAGATGGGGGTTTCTCCACATTGGTCAGGATGGTCTTGAACTCCCGACCTCAGGTGATCCACCTGCCTAGGCCTCCCAAAGTGCTGGGATTACAGGCATGAGCCACCTGGCCATTTTTTTTTTTTTTTTTTCCAGATGGAGTCTCGCTCTGTCTCTAGGCTGGAGTACAGTGGCGTGATCTCGGCTCACTGCAACCTCTGCCTCCTGGGTTCAAGTGAATCTCCTGCCTCAGCCTCCCAAGTAGCTGGGATTAGAGGTACGCGCCACCACAGCCAGCTAATTTTTGTATTTTTAGTAGAGACGGGATTTCACCATGTTGGCCAGGATGGTCTCGATCTCTTGACCTTGTGATCCGCTGGCCTCGGCCTCCCAAGGTGCTGGGATTACAGGCGTGAGCCACCACACCCGGCCTAAAGCTGTTATTTTTAAAAACTGACAATATGTTGCCAATGGCCATCTAAACAAGGCATTTAAATGGAAGCTTCATTATCATTTGTACAAAACAAAAAGGAACATACAAATATAAACCTTGGCAATCTCTTGAAACAAACATTAGCAATAGGTAACAGCAGTTGTCCTAGCAGAGACAAACTGTCACTCTGAAAGTTAAGAAAGAAATTCAGTTTTCAGTGCAGATCCTTTGATACAATTTAAATTTACAAGTACACATATCGTTTTATTTTTAAAAGCAAACACTTAAAAATTAAAGTTTCAACCATATTGTTTACATGTGACAGACTTTTTAAGAGAATAACTAAAGAATTATTTACTTACAATTCATCAGGCCTGTAAGGAGGTGGACTTTCAAGAGGCCTGGATGACATGGCTGATGTCAACGGTCAGCTGATCTTCAGGATGAGCAATGCCCTTTAGCTTCCAAGATAAACCAATCTAAGCAACAAAAGTAGGGTTATGGCATTACTACTAAGCTCACAGTTTGTTTCTTTTCTTCACCCCAACCCCCACCCCGAGACAGGGTCTCACCCTGTCACCCAGGCTGGAGTGCAGTGGTCCAATCACAGCTCACTGCAGCCTTGATCTCCCAGGCTCAAGTACTCCTCCTACCTCAGCCTCCCAAGTAGCTAGGACTACAGACGTGCACCACCATGCCTGGCTAATTCCTGTATTTTCTGTACAAAAATTTGAAATATATATAATTTCCTATTACTTTTGAAAGTTCATATTAAATGAGAATGCATATGAAAGTGCACATATAGCCACACTAGCACATACTAGCTCCTCAATGCAAACTAACAATCTAATGGGTTAAATGCCTTTATCATTAAAAATGATAATAAAATGTATCTATAAATGGTGGAATTGTAGATTCCCTTATCTCCTTTTCCAAGTCTTCAAAACTGAGCACAATTTTTATACAAGGGGAGAAAAAACAATATACATAGTATTAATTGGTCATTTTCTGAAATTTTGTCCTAAAATTCTTCAGCACAAGTTCCTAAACATCTGAGAAGCAATTTCACTCAACAAGCATTTATTAAGTGCCTACACTAGACCAGGAGAGCCTGTGGGAGTGACGTATGAGAGCCAGTGCTGGGGTCCTGGCTCTTTCAGGCTGGTGTGGTGCTGATACGCAGGTGGCTAGCTTATGGAACAGTGAGATGGGAGCATGGTGGAATGGTGTCGTCTTTTAAAATAAGGTTACAGTAAGAATATAGTGGATGGAGGATGAGTAAGAAAAGGGAGGGCTTTGAAAGTCTAGTGGGAGTGTCTTACTTCCTTCAGGTAGGAAACAGGGAGCCAGTTCACCATTCTCGGCAAGAGAGGTGTAAGTTTGATTTGAACCAGATTTGAAAGACAAAGTCAACAGTAAAAAGGAGCACCTAGAGTCAGCAGCAGCAAACCTAGGTGTGAGGCGACAATGAAGGACTAGCTTAGGAGACAGAAGATAGGAAGGAAACTAACATTCATCAGACACCTACCAACGTGCTGGGTGCTTTACATAAAATCCTCCTTTCATCCTCAAAACAACCCTCCATGGTTGATTAGTCACTTTACAGATGCAAAGAGGGTCAGAAAGAGAAGTGAAGTAATATGCTCAAGGTTGTATGGATGCCAGTGAGTCACTCAGATGTAACTTGAACCCAGATGATTTCATGTGCTTTTCACTATGCTAGTTTGAAACAATGAGTTCCATTTGGGAAACACCAGCTTTTGTGGGGAGTGCACATCTGGTGTTAGCATCCATGAGGAAGTGAAGATGGAGATCGTCTGCCTACGTCCGTAGGTGGATCCATGGGCACTGAGAGCTCTCCAGGAAAAAGACACGTCTCAGCAAGATGTGGTAAACACACAACCCCCAAACTTACAAAGCTTGAGGATTATTCTAGAAAACCCGGGGCTGGAGACACTGGCAAGGTACTTCCCACATCAGCTACAGAACTTCATGCCACTCCTTAGCTACCTTGAACCAACAATAAATTCTTTCCAGGTTATACCAGTGATTAGTAGAGTAGGGAACTTTGAGATCTACTAGAAGGTAAATTCCATGATAGCAGGAATTTTTGCATGTTTTGTTCACTGATTAAAACAATGCCTGGCACATAGTAGACGTCCAGATAATTTGTTCAGTGTTTACAGGAACCAGATTGGACCATGGATACCTCTGCCTGCAAAACCTCTTGTGCTTCCAAGTTGAATGTAAAAAAAAAAGTATCAGAGTAACTTTAAAAGGTATGATCCCTGAATGACACTTGAGTAACATCTATAATGAGTATATTAAAGTATCTGATTTTTTTTCCTTTTCTAACAAGGTCTGTACAATCATACATTAATATATTAACAACAGTACATCAATTCAAACTCTGAAAACTTTTTTAAAAATTAATGGCCACTCATTTTTTTTTTTGAGCCGAGTCTCGCTCTGTCACCAGGATGGAATGCAATGGCACGATCTCAGCTCACTGCAACCTCCACCTCCCGGCTTCAAGCGATTCTCCTGCCACAGCCTCCCGAGTAGCTGGGACTACAGGCGCACGCTGCCACGCCCGGCTAATTGTTTGTATTTTTAGTAAAGATGGGGTTTCACCGTGTTGCACAGGCTGATGTCGAACTCCTGAGCTCAGGCAATCTGCCCTCCTCAGCCTCCCAAAGTGCTGGGACTACAGGCATGAGCCGCCACGCCTGGCCCAGCAACTCTCTTCTATACCCTTCAGGACAGCGTATTTCAAATCTCTCAGAATTAAACCCTGCCCAACTATGTATTAGATGAATCCTCAAAGATGGAAATATATAGAATGTTAATAACACCAACACAATTAGCATAATTTTCCAAAGACATGAAGGAAGATGACTTTTCTACATTTTTAGAAACCACTTTATTAAAGTATACCATAGAGAAAAGTGCACAAATCGTAAGTGTACACAGCCCTGTAACCAGCACTCAAGTCAATTTCTCTATACTCTTTTATTTATTTATTTTTTTGAGACAAGGTCTCATTCTGTTGCCCAGGATAAAATGCAGTGCCATCATCTCAGGTCACTGCAACCTTCCTCCCAAGCTCAAGCAATCCTCCCACCTCAGCCTCGCAAGTAGCTGGACTACAGGCACATGCCACCATGCCTGGCTAATTTTGTATTTTTAGTAGAGATAAGGTTTCACCATGTTGCCCAGGCTGGTCTCAAACCCCTAAGCTCAAGCTATCCACTGGCCTTGGCCTCCCAAAGTACTGGGATTACAGGCATGAGCCAACACACCTAGCCAATTTCTCTATATTCTAATAATGGAGAAACATACACACAAATGAGCAATTTAGGCCAAAATGTTATGGTACTATAAAAAGGCAAAAGTCCAGATTGTCTTCCTAACTGATGTTCAGAAAAAGAACATTAAGGAAAACTGAATTTAGGCCAGGTGAGGTGGCTCACACCTGTAATCCCAGCACTTGGGAGGCGGAGGCAGGTGGATCACTTGAGGTCAGGAGTTCGAGACCAGCCTGGCCATCATGGCAAACCCCATCTCTACTAAAAATACAAAAATTAGCTGGGCATGGTGGCGCATGCCTGTAATCCCAGCTACTTGAGAAACTGAGGCATGAGAATCAGTTGAGCCTGAGGTGGAGGTTGCAGTGAGCCAAGATTGTGCCACTGCACTCCAGCGTTGGCGACAGAGCGAGACTCCATCTGAAAAAAAAAGTAAAAAAGAAAATCCGAAGTTAAGCACTATTAAATGTGGGATCCTACTTCTGAAGCTGAATGTCAAATATCCCCAAATTCTAGGTTCAGTGGTAGTTTTTGAAAACTGTAAATTAATCCAGACTCAGTCTTAAGTTGTCAAAAACTCAAACAAGATCCCTTTTCAAGCTGCCATTTCCTGGATTCAGAGTTGTCACGTCTCCCCAAAAGCACGGATTTTAAATTGTGAACCAGATTTGGTTCATGTGGCTCATGCCTGTAATCCCAGCACTCCGGGAGGCCGAGGCAGGTGGATTACATGAGGTCTGGAGTTCAAGACCAGCTGACCAACATGGTGAAACCCCATCTCTACTAAAAATACAAAAAATTAGCCAGGCATGGTGGTGCATGCCTGTAAACCCAGCTACTTGGGAGGCTGAGGCAGGAGAACTGCTTGAACCTGGGAGGCAGAAGTCACAGTGAGCCAATATTGTGCCATTGCACTCCAGCCTGGGCAAAAAGAGCAAAACTCCGTCTCAAGAAAAAAAACAAAAAGAAAAAGAAAGCTCGTTAAGGACAAGTCATGCCACACCAACTTCACTTCCTGTTCTGGGAAGGTTACCAGACTGGTGGATGAAGGGAATGCAGAGAGAAAGAATCCTGAAAATCTTGAGCACATCCTTGTGTGGGTGGGCAGATTCCCAAGGGGCCGAATTATGGCACCCAATCAGCACAAAAGAATGAACCATTGATGTCCACCTGGTGGGAGGTCTCCAGTGGTAACCACAGACAAAGCGGAGGAGACAGGCTTATCCAGATTTGCAGCTGACCAAACACACTGGAAAGGATAACTAACCCATTGGCTAGGCCATCAACACTAAGCAAGATCTCTGTAAAGTCAGAATGATGAGTTTAAAACAACCTAGTGGTTTTAACGGCCCCCATTTACTGGCTCACAATCTGAGACAAATTCCTTATCTCCTCTAAGTGCACTCAAATGTGGTAATAATCCTGACCTCTGCACTGGGATAAGAAAAACTCTTAAAGAGTTGGGCACAGTGGCTCATGCCTGTAATCCCAGCACTTTGGGAGGCCAAGGCGGGTGGATCACGAGGTCAAGAGATCAAGACCATCCTGGCCAACATCGTGAAACCCCGTCTCTATTAAAAAAATACAAAAGTTAGCTGGGCTTGGTGGCGCGTGCCTATAGCCCCTGCTACTCAGGAGGCTGAGGCAGGAGAATCGCTTGAATCCAGGAGGAGGAGGTTGCAGTGAGCTGAGATCACGCCACTGCACTCCAGCCTGGCGACGGAGCGAGACTCCGGCTCAAAAAAGAAAAAAAACCACAAGAAAAAGTCTTCAAGAAAATGGGCAACTGCATTCATCATAAGGTGGTTATCCTGAAAGTGAGAAATTTCAGTGCTTAGGCACTTAGGTATATTGTATCCATTTTCAAATACAGCTGACCCTCCACATCCATGGGTTTTAAATCCCGATTCAACCAACCTCAGACAGAAAATATTCAGGGGAAAAAAAATTAAAAATAACAGGGCAGGTACAGTGGTTCACACCTGTAATCCCAACACTCTGGGAAGCTGAGGCAGGAAGATCACTTGAACCCAGGAGTTCAAGACTGACCACAGCAACATAGCAAGACCCCATTCTCTACAAAAAAATTTTCTTAAAATTAGCCAGGCATGGTGGCACATGCCTGTAAGTTCCAGCTACTCACGAGACTTGAGATGGGAGGATCTCTTGAACAGAGGAAGTTGAGGCTGGAGTGACAGCCCTGATCATGCCACTATACTCCAGCCTGAGTAACACTAATATCCTGTCTAAAAAAAAAATAAACAATAAAGCAAAAAATACAGATTTTTAAAACTACAATATCACAATTCTATATAGCATTTACGTTGTATTCAGTATTATAACTAGAGATTATTTAAAGTCTACAAGAGGTCTGGGTGCGGTGGCTCACACCTGTAATTCCAGCTCTTTGGGAGCCCAAGACGGGCAGATCACTTGAGGTCAGGAGTTTGAGACCAGCCTGGCCAACATGGTGAAACCCTGTTTCCACTAAAAATACAACAACTAGCTGGGATTGTGGCGGGTGCCTGTAATCGCAGCTACTCGGGAGGCTGAGGCAGGAGAATCGCTTGAGCCCAGGAGGCAGAGTTTGCAGTGAGCCAAAATTGCATCACTGCACTCCAGCCTAGATGATGGAGTGAGATTCTGTCTCAAAAAAACAATTAAAAAAAAAAGTATACAAGAGCATTTAGGCCATATGCAAATACAAAGCTAGTTTATAACAGGGACTTTAGCATCCTCAGATTTTAGTATCACGGGGGTCCTGGAAGCAACTTCTCACAGATACTGACGGGTGACTATATTGGTGGCATAAATGAGTCATTTTTAAAATGTAAACTGATTTTTTTTTTTTTTTTTTTTTTTTTTTGAGACGGAGTCTTGCCCTGTCGTCCAGCCTGGAATGCAATGGTGTGATCTCGGCTCAAAGCAACCTCCACCTCCCAGGTTCAAGCGATTCTCCCACCTCAGCCTCCTGAGTAGCTGAGATTACCAGCACATGCCACCAGGCCAGGCTAATTTTTGTATTTTTAGTAGAAACGGCATTTCACCATGTTAACCAAGCTGGTCTCAAACCCCTGACCTCAGGTGATCCACCCACCTCCCAAAGTGCTGGGATTACAGGCATGAGCCACCACACCCAGCCATAAACTGAATTTTTAAAAAGTCAATTCCATAGTACAGTATAGAGGAGAATTAACTTAATAATCGTTCATTTTTAAAGGTGCATTTCTTTGGTAAGAATTTCAACAAAAGCTAACAAGCTATCCCAAACTTCATTCACAGAAATAGTGCTCATATCTAGGAATAATATGCTATTAAAAAGAACAAACAAAACCTGATTTGTACATCACATTCTAAACTATGTGCCTCTCCAGGAGGGTGACTAAGAT